>NC_030851.1:20861849-20905473 GCF_000208745.1 Theobroma cacao | reverse complement strand
TGCATGCCTTGGGTTCCTTGGATCTTTGTTGGTCCTTATTACCACCAACAAAACCTCACATTATAACCGATTCAAAATATATGCATTCAAGCAAACAACAATATCTACTTTCCTTACCTTAAAATCTTCAAGACAAACCACCAAAATCCTTCCAAGCTTTTCTCTCCTTCCTTCCTTCTCCTTTCTCCTCTCTTTCTTTTTTTTTTCTTCTTCTTGTCGGTTGGATTGTTCTAAAGCGTTATTCTTCATTTTTTTCCAAGTCATTCATCCTCCTTCCTTTTATTTCTCAAATTTCCGTTTCATTACCAAGAGAAAAAAATCATTTAATATGTCTTTGTTTGGATAAATATCACCAAATGTACTTGATTGTCTTGTCAATTTCCTTTTTGTCTTTTTTTTTCTCTCAATGGTCGGACTTCACAAATGCTTAGCTTAAAAAAAATTGACTTCCTTTATTGTATTTCTTGCCACCATGGGCGGATTCCCACATGTCACCTTTTTCCATCATTTTTTTTTTCTTCACTTTCATTTCTTTTTTTATTTTATCTTATCATTTATCTCCATTTGGTCACATGGGCGGCTAGCCCAAGAACCCATGCTTTCTTTGACCTTTCTTCAACTATTTCATGCTTTAAGGCTCATGACAAGTTCTTGGAAATATCTTTCCCATGCTGCCACCTCCATTCCTTTATCTTTTTATTATATATTTTTTTCCTCATCTTTATCTCATGTTACCTCTATTTTGACTTTTCTTCATTCCCATCCACCACCTCCCAATTCTTCCTTTTTCCTTATAATTTTATTTTTTATTTTATTTCTTCCAAATATTAAAATTTCATGTATAAATCCTTCAACTTTCCTCTCTTACAATTTGACCCTTCTGACACGATTTAAATTCTAATTTCTATCTTTCTTCTTTTACATGTGTACAACCAAAATATCGAAGTTGTACTCCAATGCGGTATCACCATAATATTTAAAATATTTATTTACCCGCGCTATCTTTACTTAATAAAGACATGCGGCCCCATTAACGTCATTTTTTTCTCCAAAATTTTCTCATTCTTTTTCACCCCCACTTAGATTGACCATATACTCCTCTTTCATGAAAAATTCTAACACTAAATAAAATATTAATAATTTAATATTATTTTATAAATAAATTATTATTTTATTCCAAAAATTTCCTCTTGTCTCCTTGGTACCCAAAATACCTTATTATGCCTCAATTCACTTCCGAGTCACTTTTTATCTTGTAAATTTTTTCTCGATAAAATATTATTATTTTATTATTATTTCCTCGCATGCAGAATATTTTATCCTAATAGTTCTTTTCATCTTTCATCACTTTTAAACATTATAATTAACTTCAATTGGCATCCAATAAGCTTTATTAGTCACCACATTAAGTACAGGGTATTACAGTCTCCCCCACTTAAATAGAATTCGTACTCGAATTCACATTGATGTCAAGTTATCAATCTCACTCTATGATCTTATTCCTTTTCCCCCATTATAGGGACATTCAATTTATTCACCTAGTTCACCTCCAATTCAATTTGAATACCTCACTTATGTCTATTATTATCCTTTAGAATCAGATCAGTAGTACCCTTCACAATCATAATCTCTTATATTGAGACTCCAAACATGCCTCTTTCACTATCATTAAATTTGAACCATAACTCCATCTCAATCATACTGATTTCGATCACATATTATACTTACTTATGTATACCTAATCACCATCGTATTATTTCGCTCCTTGCCAAACTTCTCGATATTGATTCATTCATCTTATTCCCAAACACTATTATGTGGCCTACAGCATTACAAATATGCCATATTCATTTATGTACATAGTCTCAACGTTGAGAAAAGTTAATGCTTTCAATTATTCGCACATGCTTCAAGTTTATTTTGCATTTACGTCGCATACTTCAATTATTCCCAAGCCGTGTATTACATTTCTTTAATCTCATTTCTCTGACTATTTTTCCTAAAATTTATTATATCATCATAGTTTAACTTCTAATGGGACTTCCTGCTGTTGTACCATCTATACAACTCATCAAATACATGAAGTTCAAATCTCAAATTACTGAGAACAATTCTTCACCTCATATGGTTAAGTCATCAATTTCACATATACGTATGTACATGCATTTTCCAAATGTCAACATCCTTCGTTACGCATAAGGATCCATGTGTTCACGTGCCTTGGACTACATTTCCCTTTATTCATCACCATCCTTATCCAAGATTCAATATAATAATCCTCATAGTACATGTCAGCATTTTTGTTATGCCTATACATAACTTCATATTGTTTATATCATTTCCAATTATATGCTTGAGTTTCATCGTACCATATATCCTTACATCACAATGTCATTAATCACATCTCACTTGCTAAATGTCACTTGCATTAAATTGTAATCCGATATTCGTATATGCTTTATAATCTCTTTGATCTTTCAAAGGTTTATCTTTATTGGATCATGGCATCTTATGTGTAAAGCCCGACCTTATAAAATACTATTCATGACATACATGCGATGATAGCATGATTGCATGCTAGGAGAGTCCCGAAAAATTTACAAAAGTCGGTATTGTACCTAGAGGTACAACAAAGTTTATTTAATCCTCGAACTAGATCAAATAGGAATTTTAAGGTGAGATTAAGAGTTTCACAGTTCATGGATGACTTAAAATGGTAATTTGGAGTTTGAGGATCAATTTGGAGTCAAATCGGAATTTTCACTAACTAGGGGCAAAATGGTCATTTGCCACCTGGGGACAAAATGGGAATTTTAGAAAAGATTTTTTTGACCCCATTTGACTTATTAGAGTATAATTTGACTTATTGAAGTATGATTTGAGGTTTAGAAGTGAAAAATTTTAATTTCGGTATAATTTGGAGTATAGGGGTAAAATGGTAATTTTGCCACCTCAGGGGCAAAATTGTAATTTTCCACCACCAGGATATTTTTTCCAGCACATGGTCTTCCTTTGTCTTCATCTTTGACCCTTGACTAAACATGTGGTGGAGATAAAATGTTTAAATTTTTAAAATTTTAAAAACGGGCCAATGACATGATGCCATGTGTCATGCCTTTATTAATTTATTATTTTCCTTTTTAAAAGGCACAAAATCAGCCCATCTTCCACCCCATGGCCGGCCAAACCAGCAAGAAGAGAGAGAAAAAAAAAACAAAACCCTAGAGAGAGAAAATCAAAGAAAAAGTGTGAATTTTCAAGGAAATTAAGTGAAAAAGGTGAGATTTTTTCTATTAAGCTTGAGTTTTCTTATTCCCAAGCATTTCTCTTTATTTTCCATGATTAAATTACATGTTTTCATGATGAATTCAATTCTGAAAAAATGGGTTAGGAGAGAGAAAGTTGTTGGATTTATTTGATTTTAATTTATGTTAGTGTTTTTAGTTAGTTTAGCATATTTAGAAACAAAACAACAAGAAAAGAATTTATTTTCTCCCCCAACCATTAATGGCTGAATTTACCATGTAGTGAGTGAGGATGAGTTTGATTTTATTCTAGGAGAATTGGTTAAGGAATGATGAATTATGAGCCTAGAAAAATAATGGGAATTTTCGGAGCAAAAATACGAATTTTTACCCACTAGGGGTATTTTCGTAATTTGCTGTTGGGACTGATAATTTGCACCACACTGAGGGACATTAAGTTAATTTGGGTGCAATTGAGGTATAGAAACTGAAAAGAATTAAATTGGAGTTTAAACGGACCCGTTAGGAATTTAATCGGGTGATAAGACGAATTAGGCCAATACCGGGTTTAGATAGTTACCAGTGCATTTTTGCATTCCATATCATGCATTGGTAGTCTAAATTAGTTTAATTTTGATTTAGTACCAACTTGGTGAAACTCTCGATTTTGTACTGTGTCAAGGTGGTGAGTCCTCCGATAAAGGCAAGGAAATTGCATCCGAGGACCAGTAGACAGAGTGCTTCGAAAGTCTGCATTCTAGACATTGTGAGTAAACTTACTGTCATTTTAATTATCTAGGGTGGTTTTTAGATGCTTTCATGAATTCTATGGAAAAAGGAATTTAAAAAGATAAATTTTCATGTTTTATGAATAAATGAGTTTCAATGAAATTAAATTATAAATTGTTTTGAAATTAATAGTGATTTTGAAAAATAGAGTACACGGAGACTGTTAATTGTGGCAATTTGATTGTTTAAATTAACTGGCTTATGATAAATCGAGCATGATTGGCTAGTTGGCAATTGTATTGAAATGCGAATTGTTTGGTTACCTTGAAAAACTACGAATTACAAAATTGCCATATCATGTTATTGAGTTTTATTATATGGTGGATTATATATTAATTAATCACTGCAGTAGGGGGTTTCTGTGGACCAGCCTTTTAGAGGGGCACGGTAAACCCCATTATATTCTTACCTCGAACGGAGAGGCGCGTAGGGTATCTCCTGGGGTAAAGTTTAGGGTTCACTTCACGCTAAACCACCACGTGAGGGGGAACTCAGCCAACGCCAAGGAACGGCTATGTTTTCAAAACAAAAACATGATTTATGTGAAATGTGAATTTTAATAGCCTTGGCGGTCTCGGTAGGATGCCTCGGCCAAGGTGTCCCCGAGAATGGATTTATGGCACAAGCCTAGATTTTTATGAGATTCATAAGCCTTTTTACGTATTTTGAACGAGATGTGTTCTAATTGTATAACCCAGTTTATGATGATTTACTTTATTGTCTCCATGTACTCAACTCTAGATGTTTATGATGATGTCTGTTTACTCATTGGGATTTTATAATCTCACCACCCTCCTTTCCACCCATTTCAGGTTCAGTATAGACTGTAGATAGCTGATCTCATCGAGGACTACCATTGGATCTGCATTTTCCAAACCGTAGGTTCACAGTCCTCTTTACTTTTGTTTATTCGGGGGCCCTCTTGTTATTGTAAATTAAATTAAATATTTTGGCTTACTGTATTTCAGTATGTATAAATTTATTTAGCTTTTACGCTATAAAAATTATTCACGTATAACTCTATAAATATTGTTTTATAAGAAAATAGAATATTTTACTTAATATTTCTTTTATTTTCTTATTATATTCAAATAACCATAATTTCGTTTTAAATGAAGATTTTAGACTTTTAAACTCATTTTGAATATGAATTATGTGTTTTGTACTTGTATATTACGTTTTAGCCAGTTTTAAAATTTTTGAGAAAAATGACCAAAATACCCTTGTGAGACGAAAAATTAATATTTTATTTGTTTAAAGTTGGAAACAGCTTAAAATATTTTAGAACACGATATTTGACAATGGTTGCTCACAAGGGAACAGAGAAACTGATAGTAAAGCCTTGCGGGGTTTCGGGTTGACATTCCGGGCAATAAGTGTCTACCGGGACACCGCGGCGGTTGTCACGGGCTCGAGGGGAGTACCGGGTCGTGACATTATGCAATACCACAATCCTTAAAAGTCATTCTTATTTCTTAATTATTCATCATACCTCTAACATATATATTATATCCTTGTTGCATTTTGACTTTAAGGAGTCACCTAAAACTTAGACTTATTTGAATCGTGCATGCCTCAAGCATTTTTGAATTCCTATTTCCATACTACATTAGGAAGTTTTCATAATCGGATTTCATTATCCAGATTATTTTCAATCATCCTTTGTTCTATTGTTCCATACTAATGTGACATCATTCCCCCTGGACCAATCTGTAGTTTGTACTTGGAACTGCAAGACTTGAAACAAGGTTATCCTTAAGTACTTCTCAATGTCAATGCGATCTCACTTTTAGCTTATGACTTCCTCTTTATAATCACATAAATTAATGCTTGCTTTCACAAGATCCATAGCAGAACTCCTCTTGAGTATTTTTGTGGGGATACCTATCTTAAACTCATGTCTCACCGCATGTGATCACTTAACCCGTGACTTAGCCGTTAGGCTCCTTAGCAACTTTAAAAAATTCCACATTTTATATTTGCCATGTATGACTAGAAATTTCTTCTCAAAGATGTTTGTGCATTCTTGAAACACTTAGTCTCTTATTTGCTCCTTAACGTCCCAAGCATATCGTTCTATAGACATGCACCTATTCTTAGGATATATATAAATACATACTCGTCTATTCAATTCCCAATTTGTCACCTATTCTTAGGATATATATAAATACATACTCGTCTATTCAATTCCCAATTTGTCATTCTTCTCTTTGCTTATCATATGCACTAAGCAAAGTTAATACTTTCAACTCATGTCATCTTTTGACTTTCATCATCATTCATGAAATCCCACCTTAAAGCATCCTTTCCATATGGTGTAATGAATTCACGATACATATATCACCCCACACATAATTGCTCACTATCTTCGACATTCCTCAAATTTATTGTTATCCATATCTAATTATCTTTCTTGTCTTGTACTCCAATAGTTTATTGACTTTCAGTATAAATAACTACGAAAACAGTTCAGCTTCCTCCTCACTTTATTCTAACAATCCTTATTAAATCAAAATTTCATATTTTCCAGACTCCATAATTTAACTCCATTGGGCTATATTTGTGCCCAATTATTACCTCATAGTGTCATGGCATCACTTGGTAATCCCTTTCATGCTTAAATTACAATCATCAACTTAATCACATCATCCATTCCAAATGTCATTTTATAGCCTTATTGATTCCTCCCATAACCTTTCTCGATAATTATATTGCCAGTTTACCTTTGTCATACCAAAAGATTCTCATACACATCCAATCATTTTAATAGCTAGTTTATATTCCATTCGAGTCATACAAAATAAAAGCCAACTCCTAATTCCTTTGTACAGATAACTACTACATTTTCCCTTAAACGGCACTTGCTTAGACTTATGGTGATACGAACTTCAACGAAGGTATTAAGTATCTTTAGGATCCTCGTCGCCTTGATCCAAGCATATTGACGGATCCTCTTTCGCGTCGTCCTCTTCCTCCTGAGATTTTCTCCTTTGTTCCTCAATTCAAACTTGCTGTATTCTCCTGCATTCCTCGTTACTCACAGATGCGGCACCTATTCCACATCCAGGAGGAAAGTGTCGAACAGCTGACACCTTCATAGGATGAATATCTCCCCTTGCAATTGCCTTCCTCGTACATTCTCTATGCCACTCCTCAAATTATTTCAAAAGGAAATTTCTTACAATTTTCAAAGTATCAGAGCTATCCTCACTTTCAAGACTCTCGCTACTCTTGAAGCTTTCCTTATTACTAAACCATTCTGCTAAGTTAGGAGGAATCCTGTCATTAAGAATTCTAGACAGACCACCTTCTTGATAACCTGGATCAGGGCGCCATTGCCTCCGGGCAGTGGAATCTAATGATCCCTCGCTAGCACTATGAGGGGCATCGAGACTACCGCTTCTCCTAGACATGGCACGTACAATAGGCACACCTCCAAACCTATAAGCAACCAAGTATAAATTACTTAGTCATTTACAACTCATAAGAACAGGTAGGGTTCTAATGATGTAGGGGCCCATGTAGCCTCTTGTCCTTGATTTACGTTGCACACCCACAATCCAAGGACAAGACTTTACACGGACTCCAACAACTCCGTTGACCACACAAGAATCTCTAAGACTCAACTAAACCTAAGGCTCTGGTACAAAGTTTGTCACTAGGGGCAGCTCCACTTGTAGGGGACGACCCTCGCTACAAGTAGCCCTTTCTTCCTTCAACGGTGGCAACAAACGGTACCTATCAGAGCACTCGTAGGGGACAACCCTCTCTACAAGGCCCTAGGCAGAGTGTAAAACCCGACCCTATAAATACATGTCATGATATACATGCACTGAGTAGCATGTTATTATGCTAGGAAAGCACATAAGAAAAGACGAAACCCGATATTGTACCTAACGGTACACTTAAATTGATTTAACCTCGAACTAGTTCAAATAGGAATTGTAGGATGAAATTTAATATTTTATAGTCCAGGAATGACTAAAAATGATTGTTCGGAGTTCGAGGGTTCATTTGGGGTAAAATTAGAAATTTTGATATTCAAGGGCAAAATCGTCATTTTGCCACCTAAGATAATAATTTGATCATGGAGTGAAATTTTTGACCAAGATTAACTATTTGGAGTATAATTTAATGATAGGAAGTGAAAAAGTTTAATTCTGGTGATTTTTGGAGTGTAGGGGCAAAATCGTAATTTTGCCACCCACGGACAAAATTTGAGATTTTGAGAGAATTTAGATCAAATTTGACAAATTGGAGAATGGTATGAGTATAAGGGATGAAAAATATGTCTATGGGCAATTTTTCAATTTTTGGGGCAAAAATGTAATTTTTGACTTTTACGGGGGCAAAAGTGTAAATTTCAAAAATTACTCCACCGAGACTTTGGATGAGTCTGAGAATTTTATCTAAGCTATGAATATATGAGACAAGTGTATGGTGAAAATTTGGAAACAAATGGATGAAATTTTAAAAATGGGCCAATGGGAAAGTGACATGTGGCATTTTTTAATGAAATAATATTATTTTAATGAAAAGTCAGCCCATTTAAACCCAATTTTAAGTGCTGGCCGGCCATAAGGAAGAACAAGAGAGGAAATAGAGAGGAAAGGAAGAAAAAAAGAAAAACCAAAGAGAAACAAGAAAATTCAAAGGGAAATTCGCGGTTTTCGACCGTTTACGCGTCTAACGGTAAGATTTTTCGATTTTAGCTTGATTTCTACCTTTCCTATGCCTTTATTTCCATTTAGCATGCTTGAGGAGAGAGATCAAAAAGTGATATCAAGGGCTGGACGAAATTCTAGGGGAGAGAAATTGAAATTTTTAGGTTTTGATTTTTAGTTAAATTGATAGTTTTAGTTAGTTAAATGTGTTTAGAAATTAAATTGGGCAAGAAATCATTAAATTTTCACAATACCCACTCTTGGCTGGATGCTCAATGCTGTACAATGATGATGAATTGATTTTATTCTAAGGAAAATGAAGAGAAAATGATGAAAAACGATTAAACGTGATAGAAAAACAAAGTAGAAAATTAACCGAGTTAATGTCCCATTTTTGGCCGAATTTTCCAAGGAAGGGAGTGAGCTGATTTTGTTGTTTTTAGAAGGTTATTGGCTGATATTTAATGGTTAGAAATGTTGGAGAGAGAATGGGATGATTTAGAGCTAAAATGGAGCGCGTTAGCAATTTATCGGGCAAAGTGCCAAAAATAGGTTAATACCGCGTTTAAGCCGTTTTAGGCTATTGCATTTCATACCATGCATTAGTATAGGATTTAAGTTAATTATATAGTGATTTAGCATCAATGTGATGAATTGTGTAAATTTTTGTAATGTGTCTAGGAGGAGAGCCTTCCGGAAAAGGCAAAGAAGTCGTACCCGACGAGTAGTGATCGGGGCGCTTAGAAAGCTTTTAGTTTGTACAAACGGTGAGTAAACTTATTATTATTGTAAATTATCTAGAGTTTATTTTTAAATGCCCTTTATGTATTTTATGAAATGAAAACGAGATTAAAACGGGATTTTTGATGTTTTAGGAATAAATGTGACAAATAAAAATATATTGTATTGATTATGAAATTGAGTAATTGGAGGCTGCAAATTGACTTGAAAAATATATATTTTCCTAGGAATGGCTTATGAGAAATGAGTATATGTGGCTATATTTTGTGAGTGCATTGGGAAATTTATGTAAGTTGTTTTTACTATGCAGGCTGGATAAATAAATAAAAGCCACGTTATACTGTCGAAATTTTATTAAAATTGGTGGGTTAGTCACTGCAGTGACGGGTTTCCGTGGACTGCCTATTAGAGGGGCACGGTAAACCCAGTTATATAGTTACTCCGGTTGTAGAGGCGAGGAGGGTAACTCCCGGGGTAGTATTAGAGCTCACTTCACGTCGAACCCCCACGTGAATGTGTAACTCGGCCAACGCCAAGGAACGGCTGGTTTTAAAAATAAAAATGTGTTTCACGTGTGAATATTTTAACACCCTTGGCGGACTCGGTTAGATGCCTCGGCCAAGGTATCCCCGAGGATTAGTTTTGGCTTGAGCCTTGTTTTAATAAAAGACATAAGCCTTAACAACTGTTTTGGTAAATTACAAATATTTTATGGTTTAAGAAATAAATTGAAAACATTATGAAATGGGTTGAAATTTGTTGTTTAAACTTGCCTCCATTTTACTCGCCTTTAGATATTTATGATAATGTCTGTTTACTCATTGGGATTGCAAAATCTCACCCAACTCCTTTCCACCCATTTCAGGTTCAGTATAGACTGTAGATAGCTGATCTCATCGAGGACTACCATTGGATCTGCATTTTCCAAACCGTAGGTTCACAGTCCTCTTTACTTTTGTTTATTCGGGGGCCCTCTTGTTATTGTAAATTAAATTAAATATTTTGGCTTACTGTATTTCAGTATGTATAAATTTATTTAGCTTTTACGCTATAAAAATTATTCACGTATAACTCTATAAATATTGTTTTATAAGAAAATAGAATATTTTCCTTAATATTTCTTTTATTTTCTTATTATATTCAAATAACCGTAATTTCGTTTTAAATGAAGATTTTAGACTTTTAAACTCATTTTGAATATGAATTATGTGTTTTGTACTTGTATATTACGTTTTAGCCAGTTTCAAAATTTTTGAGAAAAAATGACCAAAATACCCCTGTGTGGCGAAAATTTTATTTTGATTGTTTTTTATCTAAAATAGTATATATTCTCTAAAAACTCGATATTTAACAATGATTGCTCATAGGAAAGGAAAGAAACTGATATGTAAGCCTTGCGGGATTCCGGTTGGCATTCCAGATAATGAGTGTCAATCGAGACGTCGCAGCGATTATCATGGGCCTGAGGGAGGTTTCGGGTCGTGACACAGAGAGTCGCGCTTCACCACTGTTCACAGGCAAGAGTTCCCAAGGATCGAGTTAAACACTTTGCTTTGATACCAAGTTTGTCACATCCCAATTTTTGAGCCATGACCAGCGCAAGGGCCCAATGGGCTCAACCCACCAAGCCCAAGCAAGCCTACTTACATGATCTTATACATTAATATATGTTCCTTTAGAATCCAAAATTCGTAATACTCAATTACAATTCCTTTGAAAACAATTCATAAAACCCAGTCATGCATTCATAATAGCATCATCAACCATTATATACATATATAGAATAACAAATGAACCTTAATGTTTCACATCAAATATCCATATACACATAATTAGACCTTGACCATCAACAGAGTGACTTTGGGCACGATTGATAACACTTAGTGGCACGTTAAACCTACTGAGCAATGTATGGGGAGGATCACCTCGTCCTAGGATCCAATCACCTTTAACTCAAAAAACTTAAAACATGAATTTAAAAAAAAAACGTGAGTACAAACTCAGTGAGTGAACATAGAAGGGAACAAGTAATCAATAGGAAGAATTTGAAAATCATGATGCACTTGTTTCAAAAACAATGCAACTAAGTTAGTTGCTGACTAAAAACCCCTAATTTCAAACTTTGATAAATAATCTCATAGTGTTGCAAAAACCCAAAATCAATCCATGAAGTTAAATGGGTGAAAATTATGTCAAAATCAAGTAAGGTAGCAAGCATGGCAGCAAGTTTCTCTCTACAGTGAAGTTCATTCTCGCTACAGCAAGATTCAGGCAACCAAAACAGAAAGTTTCTTGTTGCAGCGAGAAATAGTGTTAGTTTGCATGTATTTTAGTTTTTCTATCATATCTCTTTATACAGAAATCCAATTGATCTGATTTTTAGACTATTAGAAAGCTAAGAGGCGGGGCTACAACTTTTATGTTTACCACTTTTACTATTTCGGACGGAAAGTTGTCAAAACCTTCATCAAAGTGAATGCACTGCATCAGAATCTGAGATGCAAGGCACCTAAGTGTAGAAAGGACCTCCTTTGCATTAAAAATCCATTTGGTGTTGCAACACAAATCAATTTGCAAGAAAATGGGAAATTCTCAAGATTCATCATGTGAAATTTCACATGCATTACAACCATATACCATATTCATGAACTTTTTATAACACACATATCCATATATGTATATATATATATATATCCATCATCATGCACACCCTCCCATCATCATCAGCTCATATGCACTCCCACTAGCATATGGCTGGGTCAACATCGACTTATGCGCACTCCCACTCGCACATAGCTAGGTCAGCATTAGCTTATGCACACTCCCACTCGCACATAGTTGAGTCAGCATCGACTTATGCACACTCCTACTTGCACATAGCCAGGTAAATATCATTACACAGCATTATTCGTATATATATATATCAACACAGTATAGGAGCACATAGGTCTATCCTTTTACATATTTCACATTTTCACAACATCAAAATATTTTATCAAGGGCTTGTTCCCAAGGCACACGTTTTTAAGAAAAATTGGATAAAATCATTCAAAGGATTTGTGCAAATACATTCACATTACCAAAACAAATTTTGAAATGCAAGTTCACTCACCTAGCAAAAACGAGATATTAAGTCGCTATTTGTTTGGCAGTGTCTCTAACTATTTTCACTGGCGGATCGGTCGTTATTTACTCCGGGACACCACCATAATTCTATCTCACTTTTTGTATTTCCTAGCAACCATTCAAATTTAATACCTTTAGTGCATCATTTCCACTCGTCTTTTTCATTCAATCATGAATTCACATTCAATTAGCTTATATCTCAACACATTTTTACCAAAGGTACTTATATTCTTTGCATTGCGTAATTCTATTAATTATAAATACAGGTAACTTATTTATGACTCTAGCACACATTTTAACATTTTCAATGACATTTATCATATTCAACCATCATTTCCACACCAATAACCTAGCATATGGTAACAACTATAATTTACTTCCATCAAGCACTTTCTAAGTCCACATGCACTACAATTTACATTTACATGCTATCACCAATCATAACATCAATATTCATACACAATCATTTAACATGCCATTCACATAATATTTCCCAACCAATTCTTGCACAATAGTCATTATGTATCTTATTTTTCCTTTCTACTTGTAAATGTAGAAATTAAAACACTTACCCATCTCTTAATCTAGCTCAAAATCACCGTGCGCTTCAAGATCCTTCACATCCATGCCTTGGGTTTCTTGGATATTTGTTGGTCCTTATTACCACCAACAAAACCTCACATTATAACCGATTCAAAATATATGCATTCAAGCAAATAACAATATACTTTCCTTACCTTAAAATCTTCAAGACAAATGTCACGACCCAAATTCAGGGCCATGATCGGTGCATGGGCCCAATGGACGTAGTCCACTAAGCCCAAACAAGCCTATTAATCTGACATGTTCATCATTTCATCATAAACTGTTAAGTCATATATCATAACTTAGAATCAAAATAATATTCAACATTGCCACTTCATACTGGCATACCAAACAGGTGTATATACAGTGTCTACACATGTATCTTAATAATTCACATTGGGTTCGTCTATACACAACAAAAGGAGACTCGATGTCCAACGGAGAGACTCGGATGAATGTACAGCTACTGAATGTTGAGACACCTACCAAAAGATGGATACAAGTCCACGAGGACACCTTGTCCTAGTTACTGGCTGTCTCTTAATTTGAAAACATGAAGTTGAAAGCGGTGAGCATAAACTCGTGAGTGAACAAGAAGGGAACAAACATACCATAAGGAATGTTTATCGAAATCATGATGAACTCATTTTCTCAAAACAATGCAATTTGTTCTAGTTCTTAGTAGAACCCCTCATGTAAACCCCTCATGAGTAAATCACTTAAAAGATCCATACTCAACTATGGTACCAAAGAATCAAAAATATAGCAAAACCCACAAGTTAGCCAAAATGGACAGAAAGTTTCTCGCTGCAGCGAACTTCATTCTCGTTGCAGCAAAAACCAAGTCTGGTGAAGGTCCTCAAACCCGAGAGTTTCTTGCTGCAACGATAATGAATCTCGTTGCAGTGAGAGTCAAAACATCAAGGAAAAAGTCTCATTTTCCTTTAAAACAAGCCATCCTGCTAAAAGAACAATAGCAACATGTAACACATGTAAACTCCAAAATTTCAACAAATCAAATGCTCACATATTTGCATTTACAACCATATACCATATATGTATATATATATATATATCAATCATCATATACACCCTCCCATCATCATCATCTCATATGCAACGGCTTATGCGTACTCCCACTCGTATATAGCTGAGTCAGCAACATCTTATGTTCACTCCCACTCACACATAACCGGGTCAGCAACGACTTATGTGCACTCCTATTCGCACATAGCCGGGTCAGCAACGGTTTATGTGCGTTCCTACTCGCACATAGCCGGGTCCACATCAACATGCAAAGAAGCATCCAATGCATATCATGCATTTTATCATATTGTGATAACACACAAACCATTGTAAAGCACATTTTCACAATATAAAATCATTTTACTAAAAGCTTGTTCCCAAGGTACATTTTCTAAGACAAGTTGGATAGAATCTTTCATATTCCCCAAAATAAGTTTGAAATGCAAGTCCACTCACCGGTATTCGTTGAGCCTTTAGTCGACTCTTAATCCCCCTAATGATCCAATTGGGGTTATGGGGCTTCGTTAGCAGCTACCATCAAATTAACATTTCCATAATGTCAATTTACATATTATAAACCTTAAAAGCTATCTTTTAGCTAGCTTTCAATTGCCACTTAAATGGCCATCCATTTTCACTTTCCTGTCACTCCAAAGTGAATTAACAATCTCAACTACAAAATATTCACAAATCAAATCTCTAGTCATTCTCAACACTTAAAACCCAATACTAGTTTACTACTCACCTTGATAGCTTTGTAACTTTGAACTTCTTTCCAAAAGCTCTCAAGCTATTAATAAAGCTTCCTCTTTCTCTCTCTAAAACACCTAACTAGTGAGAGAGTATGGAAACAAGATTTTCATCATTTTCAAGGGTTTTAAAGTGAGAGAGTGGAAGAATACAAGGGTTATAGTCAAAAGGGCACAAAGGTATGAAAATTAGAGCTAGAGAGAGAAAGTTTGAAAGCTTCACATCAAGCTTCCATGGAAGAATTGAAGAAATGTGAGAGGGAAGAGAACAAGAAGAAGAAGCTACTGGAAATCCCAAGAAGTTGCTAGAAGGAGAGGATATTTATGGCCCAAGCTTATCCACTCCCTTAGAAATTACCAAAATGCCCTTCCACAAATTAGCTTATTCTCCTCCAATCTTTTATGCATTCTTTTTGCTCTTTTGACATTGGGACAAGGTCCATAATGGTTTATACTTGCTCGGGTTCATGAAAACTTAAAAATTCTAACCCGAGGTGAAAAATGACCATTTTACCCCTACCATGAAAACCATCTAAATTTTTATTTCCTTGTCATTTCACCCATATTTTCATCATTCATTTATGCTTTAGGCCTACTTAAGCCATAATATTGTTTAAAACTTACTTTTATGGGCTTCTTAAGAAAATGACAAAATTACCCCTGATTAGGGATATCGCGTATATTTCTATCTACGAGTCTATAAAGGTCAAGGTCTCACATTCTAAGCATGGAAAATGAAAAAGAAAGCATGGGTAGTGTAAATCACAAGATAAAATCATAAAATTTTACCTTTATTAGCTTAATCTCTTGAAATCCAACACTTTTTTCTTTAATTTTCCCACCTAGGGTTTGTGTTCTTTCCTTTCCTCTTCACTTCATGCTTTGGCCGGCCATATGGGTGAGACTAGGAGAGTTTTAAATAGATTTTACAAGGAAATTCAAGAATAATCCAAGCTTGACACATGGCATGTTTCCATTGATCCATATGTAATACTTATCCATTAAGCAATCTCTCTCCACCACATAAAATGTTTCAATTATCCACAATGTAAAATGTTAATGGCTGAAATCCATGGGCATGAT
Organism: Theobroma cacao; assembly: GCF_000208745.1. Taxonomy (NCBI): domain Eukaryota; kingdom Viridiplantae; phylum Streptophyta; class Magnoliopsida; order Malvales; family Malvaceae; genus Theobroma; species Theobroma cacao. Next base: position 20,889,465 of record NC_030851.1, on the reverse strand, counting down.
AAGTGTTAGGTGGTGTAAAATTCCAAAATTCCAACTTTGCCCCCGTAAACTAGTAAAATTATCGTTTTACCTCTAAGACTCCAAAAATGTCAGAATTTAAAATTTTCACCTCTTAAACTCAAATCATACTCCAATGAGTCAAATGTAATCAAAATCTTTTTCTAAAAAATTCCCATTTTGTCCTCGGGTGACAAAATTACGATTTTACCCCTAGAACATGAAAATTCCAAATTGACTCCAATTCAGCCATCGAACTCCAAATCATCATTTTAAGTCATTCTGGATTTTTAAAATTCTCAATTTCATCTTAAGATCTTTATTTAAACTAGTTCGAAGCTTAATTCAACTTAATAGTACCATTTGGTATAATATCGACTTTTGACGATTTTGATTTTTTTTTTCGGGGCTTTCCAAGTATGAAAGCACATTGTCAATCACATGAAGGACATGGCAAGTACTTTATAAGGTCAGGCTTGACAACAAACCACCAAAATCCTTCCAAACTTTTCTTTCCTTCCTTCTCCTTTCTCCTCTCTTTCTTTCCTTTCTCTTTCTCTTTTTTTTTCTTTTTCCTCTCGATTGGATTGTTCTAAAGCCTTCTTCTTCATTTTTTCCCAAGCCATTCATCCTCCTTCCTTTTATTTCTCAAAGTGTTGTTTCATTACCAAGAGAAAAAAATCATTTAATATGTCTTGGTTTGGATAAATATCACCAAATGTACTTGATTGTCTTGTCAATTTCCTTCTTGTCTTTTTTTTTTCTCTCAATAGCTGGACTTCACAAATGCGTAGCTTAAAAAAAATTGACTTCCTTTATTGTATTTCTTGCCACCATGGGCGGATTCCCACATGTCACCTTTTTCCATCATTTTTTTTTCATTTCTTTTATTATTTTATCTTATCATTTATCTCCATTTGGTCACATGGGCGGTTAGCCTAAGAACCCATGCTTTCTTTGACCTTTCTTCAACTATTTCATGCTTTAAAGCTCATGACAAGTTCTTGGAAATATCTTTCCAGAGCCGCCACCTCCATTCCTTTATCTTTTTATTATTTTTTTGTTCCTCATCTTTATCTCATTTTACCTCTATTTTGACTTTTCTTCATTCCCATCCACCACCTCCCAATTTTTCCTTTTTCCTTATAATTTTATTATTTATATTATTACTTATTTATTTTATTTCCTTCAAATATTAAAATTTCATGTATCAATCCTTCAACTTTCCTCTCTTACAATTTGACCCTTTTGACACGATTTAAATTCTAATTTCTATCTATCTTTCTTCTTTTATATGTGTACAACCAAAATATCGAAGTTGTACTCCAACGCGGTATCACCATAATATTTAAAATATTTATTTACCCACGCTATCTTTACTTAATAAAGACACGCGGCCGCATTAACGTCATTTTTTTCTCCAAAATTTTCTAATTCTTTTTCTACCCCACTTAGATTGACCATATACTCCTCTTTCATGAAAAATTCTAACACTGAATAAAATATTAATATTTTAATATTATTTTATTCCAAAAATTTCCTATTGTCTCCTTTTGTCTCATTGGTACCCAAAATACCTTATTATGCCTCAATTCACTTTCGAATCACTTTTCATCTCATAAATTTTTTCTCAATAAAATATTATTATTTCCTCGTGTGCAGAATATTTTATCTTAACTGTTCCTTTCACCTTTCATCAGTTTTAAACATTATAATTAACCTCAATTGGCATCTAATAAGCTTTATTAGTCACCACATCAAGTACAGGGTTTTACATTTCTCTAACAGCTTCTTCTTCTTCTTCATATCCCAACTCATTTTTTTTCATCCTCTATGAAAGCTTCTCTCAAAGCTTCCATCACCCTCTCAAATTAACCTCAAATTTCATGCTTTTACACACCTTGTTATAGGGATTTTTATACTCGTTTACTCTTTCACCTTAAAAACCCTCAAAAGTCTTACTCTTATACTTTCTCTCACTAGCTAGGTGTTTTAGAGAAAGAAAGAGAGAGCTTCTACCATAACTTGAAAACTCTTAGAAATGGATTCAATTATAAAGCTACCAAGGTGAGTAATGAAGTAAAGTTGATTTTTAAGTGTTGAGAATGGCTAGTGATTAGACTTGTGAGTGTTTTGTAGTTGAGGTTGTTTATTCATTTTAGAGTGATTAGGATAGTGGAAATAAATAGCCACTTAATGGCAATTGGAAGCTAATTAAGAGATAGTTTTTAGAATTTATAGTTATGTGAATTGAGTTAATTGTGATGCTATTGTGATGATAGGTTCCAACGAAGCCCCACCACCCCATTTGGACCATTAGAGGAAGTTAGAGTTGGGTAAATATTTAACAAATACTGGTGAGTGAACCTGCACTAAAATGCTTTAGGTAGACGCATATACGTTTGAATGAATCACTTGAATTGTTTAAATTGTAATTTCTTCAAAATGCATACGGGAACAAGCCTTTGACGAAACGTGTTTGCGTTGTGAAATGTGATTGCAATGAATTTACAAAATCCCTTTATATGTTGATATATATATATATGTATTGTATATTGGTAGATAATATTGTGTAATGAATATAACCATGCATGTGTGTGATGTGGGGGATGCACATGCTGGTGATGATAGACTGTGGGAGTGTGGAGGATGACATTGTTGTGCATGATGTGGGGGTTGCACACAATGGCATTAGTTGTGCGCGATGTGGGGGTTGCACATGAGCTATGTGAGGCGGCAATGATATGTATGATGATGTATGTATATATATATGTGTTATAGAAAGTTTATGAAAATATTTGTGATTGGGTTGTATGTTGGCATTGTTAATTTCTCCCAAATTGCTTTTCATTTCAGCAAGAAAATGGTTTTTTGATGTAACAAAACCCCTTCATTTCAGTGAGATTCATTTTCACTGCAGCGAGAAACTCTCAGGTAGGCAACCTTAATCCATGCTCTGAACTTTGCTGCAGTGAGAATGGATTTTAGCTGCAGCGAGGAATTTTGCTGCAATGAAAATGGATTCTCGCTGCAGCTAGAAACTCTCAGGTGATTCCAAAATTCTGGTGTAGTGCTTTCACTTTGACAAAGATTTTGACCACCTTCTAATCAGAATTGTAGCCCAGCCTCTTAGCTTTCTAATGACCAAAAATCATGTTAATTGGACTTCTGTAGTGGGAGATATGCTTGAAAAATCGAAACATATGCAAACCAAGAATGCCTTTTTGCTACAGCGAGAAAACCCTCTGTTTGCTTGTCTTGCTTGGTCATTGCTAAAATTTTTATTCTATTCAACTTCATGTTTTATCATGGATCTTGTAACATTAAGGGATTAAACATTCAAAGTTTGGAACGAGGGGTTTTAACTATATTTCATGGTTTTATCGTAAATGCATCATGTTTTCTAAAACATTCCTTATCATTGCTTGTTCCCTTCTTATGTTCACTCACTGAGTTTATACTCACTCTTTTAAATTGCATGTTTTCATATCTGTAGTGTAATATCCCGTACTTTGATATAGTGACTAATAAAGCTTATCGGATGCCAATTTAGGCAGAATAAGGTATTTTAGGTACCAAGGAGACAAGAGGAGCCAAGTGAAAAATTTTAGAATAAAATAATATTTTTATTAATAAAATAATATTAAAATATTTATATTTAATCGGATGTCAAAATTAGTCATGAAGAAGGATCATATGGTCAATCCAAGTGGGGGAGAAGAAGTACAAATGAATTTTTGGAGATAAATGAGGTAAGTGAGACCCATGTGTTTTTGTTAAGTCAAGCCAACGCGGGTAAGTAAACATTGAAATATTATAGGAATACCGCGTTGAAGTACAACTTTGACATTTTTATTAGATACGTGTGAAGGAAGAAAAATAGAAGAAAATTGAAATTTAATAAATGTTGAAAGGACCAAATTATAAGGATTAAAGTTATGGTGAATAAAGAATAAAAATTAAAACTAGTTGTATGAACTTTGATTGAGGCAATGGTGATAAAATGTTGAAAGAATAAATTGGGTTGAAGGTGGTTCGGATGGGACCATGAAATAATAAATAAAACATAAAGTAGAAATGGTGTAAAGGGTAAAAGAATAAAAGAATAAATAAATGAGGAAGATAAAGAAGAAGAAATGAATGGCAAAATGAGGATAAATGGCCATGTGATCAATACTTGAAGGAAAGTGCAAGAAAAGTTAATAAAAAAAATGGACGATGGGTAAAGAATTAAGCTGACCAAAGTGGACAAAGAGAAGAAAATAAATGATGGTAAGGGCTAGCTGAATGTAAAGCCATCCGAAAAAAAAAAAGAAATGGACAAGACATATTAAATAATATTTTAATTTTTTATCTATTTTCTTCTTGTGATGGAACGACACTTGAAGATAAAGATGGAGAGGCTGACTGAGTGGAGAAACAAAAGAGAAATAAAAGAAAAAAAATGGAGAATTGACAAGCAAGCTTGTCATTGTCGGCCCCCACCATGAAGCAACATCAAATAAGACTTTTCTTTTGTCCTTTTCTTCTTATTATTAGCCATTTAAGGAGACAAAAAAAAAGTGAGAAAGAAAGAGTCGAATTATGTGTGAAATAAGGAAAGCTGACCATTTGAGGAAAGAAAGAATACTTTGAAATATTTTAACCGAGAACAAGACAAAGAAACAAAAGGGATGAAAGAAAGAAACAAGTTGATGGTGAGTGAGAGAAGAAAAATTCAGTCAAAACTGAGAGAAAATAGAAAGAAAGAAGGAAAGAGGAAAGAGAGAAGTCGGTTGTGAGAGAGCAAAGAGAAAGTCGAAGAAAGAAGGGACAAAAAGAAAAAGGGGAAAAGTCGCAGGCCAAGGGAGAAAGAGAGGGCTAGAAAAGAGAGCAAAAAAAAAATTAACAGTTGTTGCCACTTAGAAGAGTAAAGAGAGAGGCTTCGTGCTACAAATTTTGAGAGAGAAGAAGAAAGAGTTTGCTACAAATTTTGAGAAAGAAGGAGGAAAGGTTTTGCTGCAAATTTTAAGAGAGAAAACAAGGGCTGATGTAATACCCCATACTTTGATATGGTGACAAATAAAGCTTATCGGAATAGAATTTGTAAGGTAAAAGGTGATTCAAAAGTCAATTGAGGCATAATAAGGTATTTTAGGTACCAAGGAGACAAGAGAAAATTTTTAGAATAAAATAATATTAAAATATTAATATTTTATTTAGTGTCAAAAATTTTCAATGAAAAAGGATCATATGATTGATCCAAGTGGGGAAGAAGAAATGCAAATAAATTTTTTGAGATGAACAATGAAAGTGAAATACACTTGTTTTGCTAAGTCGAGCCAATGCGAATAAGTAAATATTTAAATATTATGGTAATACCGTGTTGAAGTGCAATTTTGATATTTTAGTGGTACACGTACAAAGGAAAGAAGATAGGTGAAAATTGGAATTTTTAGGCGTATCGAAAGGTAACGAATTTAAAAATATAAAGGGTGAAGGATTATGTAGTGGAATTAAATGGAAGAAATAAAATAATACAAGTATAAAATAAAATAAAAAGAGAAAGGAAGACCAACATGGGCAGTTGCCCATGTGGTCAATAAAAAGGGTCAACAAATATTTTTATATATGATGGAAAATGGGACCGGCCATGTGGAACAAGGAGAATAAGGAAAGAAAGATGGGGGGTTGGCCAAATTGGAAAGCAAATGAAAAAATATATATATATATATATATAAATAAGTAAATAAATAAAGTAAAGAATAAGAAAGAGAGAAGTCAGTTAGTGGAAGAGAAGAAAAAGAAACAAAAAGAAGGCGTCGAGCATAAGAGAGCAAAAAAGAAAGCAAAAAAAGCAAAAGAAAAGAAGAAAAAGCCGAGCGGTGAGAAAGAAAGCAAAAGGAGGAAGTTGAGTGGATGAGGTGATTTTACTGCCATTTAAGGAGGAAAGGGAGCAGTTGTGGCTGCTTATTTTTGAGGCTTTGGCTATTGATTGTGAGGGTGAAAGTAGCAACTTTAGCTACTGAATTTTTGAAGGCTGAAAGGTGCAATTTTGACTGCTGATCTTGGGAGCTTTGGCTGTCGAGTTTTTAGAGGACAAATAGAGCAACTTAGCTGCTGATTTTTGAGGAAGAATAGAGCAGCTTGGCTATTGATTTTGAGGTTGATATGAGCAGCTTTGGCTACTGAAAATTTTGGTTAGAAGAAGTAAGAACTTGTTGCTTGCGGTGAGAAAGAGAGAGAGGAGGAAATTGTGGCCAACTTGTGCATGTGAGAAAGGAAAAAGAAAGACAAGCAAGGTGCTGTTGACCGACGGGAGAGAGAATAAAGAAAAAGAGAGAAAGAAAAGAAAAGAAAATAAATATATATATAATAATGATGCTATAATAAAATAAGATATATAGATATATTAATTAAGTGGGTTTCAATATTTAGGAGAAATAAATAAGTGGTGCACTATGGTAAAAGGCTAAGGGAAATAACGAACGATCATTAAGAAGGAGTAGCTCGATACGTCTTTGAATTAATAGCAACGTAACATCCCGCTATTGTGAGGTGAGTAGGGGGTGCCAATTTTAAACTTTCCATAAATATATACCTATACGTATGATTTATTTTAAACGCGAAAATTGTGAATAGCATGTGCTGATAACAATCTTAGGAAATTGTAATTGTAAATTATGTTTAGAAATTGTTTTGAATATATATATGTATAAATTATATGTAAAGTGTTTTAAAAATCGGGAAGCAAGCCCTTCACACTATTTTACATCAAAATGTGCCTTATATATATGTGTAGTGTGCATTCATGGTTATATTGCTTATTCACCATGCAAATTATTGTTATGAAATTCATGTATAAATATATTTTGAGAAAATGATATATTTTATCATACCCTGTGTCGAATGCTTTGAAAATAATTTTGAGATGAGCTTTTAAGGACATAACACAATTGCAAAATGGTTTTACAAACTGAGAGCGTCGAGAGTAGGCTGGATGTCACATCGGTTAAGTGTGACCCTCGTGCACGAGTGAGCTCTAGCTAGAGAACCATTGGATCGTCGACGGGCGGTTAGGCGTGGTTGGGGCCACTACCTGTGATATATGTATGTGTGGCTAGGCCACCAAGTGATTTTGCGGTTGCGATCGCTTGATTTTTCGATGTCAGCCAACATCGTGAGACTGCCATGGCACATGGGAATCCGATGGAAGCGATGCTCCCGGAATATTATTACGTGGTAGCGGGACCACGGGTTTACTTTCATTCCCTACTCAAGAGTGGCATCTCTGGGTTTACAAACTCATATTTCTTTGCATGGTGAAAACGAAATTTAAAAAGTTTTTCTGTAGCTCCCCTTATCTTTACGGTGAAATGAATTTTAACTTCTCGAGTGCAAGGTGATTTGTGATTTACGTATGAGTTTGATTAACATTCGATTTCATGGGAGCTTGCCGAATATATTGATTTGATTTAAGTAAAATGTCAATTGTTCTTGATGGCTAAATTTTTTTTATGTAAAATTGCTTTAATTCAATATTTTAAATGATTGACTTGAATAAGGTTATTAATCTGTTTTGTAGCAAAAGTTTTTATCTACCTTGGTTGATTTACCACTTGAAGTGGTTACAATGCGTAAGAAATCCTCGATTTTTCATATTAGGCACAAACTCTCGTTCGAAATAAATTATTTTTATAATCCTACATTTTTTTATTCAATTGATCTGCTATTTGCTTGATTCTCATCTACGCCCTACTCACGGAGTCGATGATCACTGAGTCTGTGAGACTCACACCCCTCTTTTTCCCTTTTTTACAGACAGGGATCGATTTAGCGTGTAATCGTCGGTGCGTACGGTCCATTGTAGATAAGTAAAGGCATCTCATAGCATTTTATCCCGAGTCGCTCCGCTGTTAGAGTTTGAGTTGTAGTACTTGGTTTTACGATGTAAGCAAATATTAGTTTTGATATAAACGAAAATTTGGGATTTTTGAACTCAATGTATTTAATTGTGATATCATGACTTAAAGTAAATTTTTAATGGCTATGCTTGTTGTTGAATTCACGTTATGAATATATATGGCTCAAACATTAATATGGTTTAGTAAAAGTGTACAATGAGTTATTGAGAAATTTCATTAAGGCTTATTCAGGACTTGACGGGATATTCCAGAGGTCTCGGATGCCGGTAGCGATCGAGGAAGGGTCGTTACAATGTTGGTATCAGAGCCCTAGGTTTAGTTGAGTCCTAGGGATTCCTGTGTGGTCAGCGGAGTTATTGGAGTCTGTGTATTATTTCATCCTTGGATTGTGGGTGCGCAACGCAAGTCAAGGACGGGAGGCTACATGGGCCCCTATTTCATTAGAAACCTACGTATTCTTATGATATATAGATGGATAAATAATTCATATTTGGTTGCTTATAGGTTTGGAGGTGTGCCTATCATACGCGCCATGTCTAGGAGAGGTGGTAGTCCCAATGCCCCTCATTGTGCTAGTGAGGAATCATTAGATTCCACTACCAGGAGCCAATGGTGCCCTGATCTAGGTAATCCGAAAAATGGTACATCTCGAATTCCTATTAACAAGATTCCTCCGAATTTAGCTGAATGGTTTCGTAATAAGGAAAGCTTTGAGAGTAGTGAGAGTCTTGAAAGTGAGGATAGCTCCAATACTTCAGAAACTGTAAGAAATTTTCTTTTGAAACAATCTGAGGAGTGGGATAAAATATGTACAAGGAAGGCAATTGCAAGGGGAGATATCCGTCCTAGGAAGGTGTCAGGTGTTCGACACTTTCCTCCTAAATGTGGAATAGGTGCCGCACTTGTGAGTGTTGAAGAATACAAAAGAATACAACAAGCTTGGATTGAGGAACAAAGGAGAAAGTCTCAAGAGAAGGAGAAGGACCCGGAAGAGGATCCGTCAATGTGCTCGGATCAAGGCGACGAGGATCCTAAAGATACTTAATACCTTCGTTGAAGTTCGTATCACCATAAGTCTAGGCAAGTATCGTTTAAAGGAAAACGTAGTAGTTATCTGTACAAAGGAGTTAGAAGTGGCTTTTATTTTGTATGACTCGAGCGAAATATAAAATAGCTATTTAAATGAGTGGATGTGTATGGGAATCTTTTGGTATGACAGAGGTAAATGGGTAATATAATTATCGAGAAAGGTTATGGGAGGAATCAATAAGGTTATAAATGACATTCGGAATGGATGGCGTGATTAAGTTGATGATTGTAATTTAAGCATGAAGGGGATTACCAAGTGATGCCATGACAATATGAGGTAATAATTGGGTACAAATATAGCCCAATGAAGTTAAATTATGGAGTATGGGAAATATGAAATTTTGATTTAGTAAGGATTGTGAGAATAAAGTGAGGAGGAAGCTAAACTGTTTTCATAGTACTTATACTGAAAGTCAATAAACTATTGGAGTACAAGACAAGGAAGATAATTAGATATGGATGACAACAAATTTGAGGAATGCTGTAGACAGTGACCAAATTATGTGTGGGGTGGTATATGTATCGTGAATTCATTACACCGTATGGAAAGGATGCTTTAAGGTGGGATTTTATGAATGATGATGAAAGCCAAAAGATGACATGAGTTGACAGTATTAACTTGGCTTAGTGTGTATGACAACTAAGAAAAGGTACCTATGCTTATGGAACTCATGATATATGCCTAGAAGGGAAACCCAATGGTTGAGGATGATTGATGTAGTGACCTTGAAAGCAGACAAATAGCTTTGATGAGGAAATTTCTAGTAGTCACAGTGTCGCAGCACTGACTGTCCAATGCTGCAACGCTTCGAATACCTCATGTGTATGATGCATGAGCTAGATGGGAGTGGCACGATAATGAGCTTACAAGTTGAATTATGGTCATTGGTCATTGAGCTTTGTTATTGGGGAGGTTTAAATGTTCTGGCAAATGTCTACCTGAATGAATTGAAAAGTTTCTTTATCTCCTTGTATATGGGCATATAATTAAAAGAGAAATTGAAAGATTCTTGAGATGGCTACATCGAGATAAGATACCAAGTGATGAAAGTGTGAATGAAGGATTACAAGGGTGGTATAGAAAACTAGTTTATATAGAATATCGTTTTGAGAATTTATAATTCTTGTCTTGACTCAGTTAAATGAAAATGGAGAAATGGAATAAGATCATAGAATGAGATTGATAACTCAACATTGACGTGAATTCGAGGACAAATTCTATTTAAGTGGGGGAGATTGTAATACCCCATACTTTGATATGGTGACAAATAAAGCTTATCGGAAGATAATTTGTGAGATAAAAGGTGATTCAGAAGTCAATTAAGGCATAATAAGGTATTTTAGGTACCGAGGAGACAAGTGAATTTTTAGAATAAAATAATATTAAAACATTAATATTTTATTCAGTGTCAAAATTTTTCCATGAAAAAGGATCATATGGTTGATCCAAGTGGGGGAGAAGAAATACAAATAAATTTTTGGAGATGAACGACGAAAGTGAAATATGCATGTTTTGCTAAGTCGAGCCAACGCGGATAAGTAAATATTTAAATATTATGGTAATATCGCGTTAAAGTGTAATTTTGATATTTAGGTGGTACACGTACAGAGGAAGGAAGATAGATTAAAATTGGAATTTTTAGACGTATCGAAAGGATTGAATTTTAAAATATAAAGGGTGAAGGATTATGTAGTGGAATTAAATGGAAGAAATAAAATAATACAAGTATAAAATAAAAAAAGAGGAAGGAAAACCAACATGGGCAGCCGCCCATGTGGTCAATAGAAAGGGTCAACAAATATTTTTATATATGATTGAAAGAGGGGCCGACCATGTGGAACAAGGAGAAGAAGGAAAAAAAGATGGGGGGGTGGCCAAATTGGAAAGCAAATGAAAATATATATATATATATATATATAAGTAAATAAATAAAGGAAAGAAGAAGAAAGAGAGAAATCGGTTAGTGGAAGAGAAGAAAAAGAAACAAAAAGAAGGCATCGGGCATAAGAGAGTAAAAAGGAAAGCAAAAAGAGCAAAAGAAAAGAAGAGAAAGCCGAGCAATGAAAAATAAAGGGAAAAGAGAAGGAGTTGAGTAAATGAGGCAATTTTGCTACCATTTAAGGAGGAAAAGGAGCAGTTGTGGCTGTTTATTTTTGAGGCTTTGGCTACCGATTTTGAGGGTGAGAGGAGAAGCTTTAGCTGCTGAATTTTTTAAGGCTGAAAGGTACGATTTTGACTGCTGATCTTGGGAGCTTTGGTTATCGAGTTTTTAAGGAGGAAGGAGCAGCTTGGCTGTTGATTTTTGGAGGACTAAAAAAGCAGCTTAGCTACTATTTTTGAGGAAGAATAGAGCAGTTTGGTTGTTGATTTTGAGGTTGATATGAGCAGCTTTGGCTGTTGAAAATTTTGGTTGGAAGAAGCAAGAACTTGTTTCCGACGGTGAGAAGGAGAGAGAGGAGGAAATTATGGCTAGCTTGTGCATGTGAGAAAGGAAAAAGAAAGACAAGCAAGGTGCTACTGACCAGTGGGAGAGAGAAGTAAGAAAAAGAGAGAAAGAAAAGAAAAGAAAAGAAAAAATATATATATAATAATGATGCTATAATAAAATAAGATATATAGATATATAAATTAAGTGGGTTTCAATATTTTGGAGAAATAAATAAGTGGTGCACTGTGGTGAAAAGCTGAGGGAAATAACGAACGATCGTTAAGAAGGAGTGGCTCGATACGTTTTTGAATTAATAGCGATGTAACATCCCGTTATTGTGAGGTGACTAAGGGGTGCCAATTTTAAACTTTCCATAAATATATACCTATACATATGATTTATTTTAAACGTGAAAATTGTGGATAGCATGTGCTGATAGCAATCTTAGGAAATTATTATTGCAAATTATGTTTAGAAATTGTTTTGAATATATATATGTATAAATTATATGTAAAGTGTTTTAAAAATCGAGAAGCAAGCCCTTCACACTGTTTTACATCAAAATGTGCCTTATATATATGTGCAGTGTCCATTCATGGTTATCTTGCTTATTCACCATGCAAATTATTGTTATGAAATTCATGTATAAATATATTTTGAGAAAAGGATATATTTTATCATACCTTGTGTCGAATGCTTTGGAAATAATTTTGAGACGAGCTTTTAAGGACATAACACAATTGCAAAATGGTTTTACAAATCGAGAGCGTCGAGAGTAGGTCGGATGTCACATCGATTAAGTGTTACCCTCGTGCAGGAGTGAGCTCTAGCTAAAGAACCATTGGTTCACGACGGGTGGTTAGGCGTGGTTGGAGCCACGACTTGTGATATATGTATGTTTGGCTAGGCCACCAGATGATTATGCGGTTGCGACAGCTTGATTCTCCAATGTCAGCTAACATCGTGAGATTGCCATGGCACATGGGAATCCGGTGGAAGCGATGCCCCCTGATGTTATTACGTGGTAGCGGGACCACGAGTTTACTTTCATTCCCTACTCGAAAGTGGCATCTCAAGGTTTACAAACTCATATTTCTTTGCATGGTGAAAATGAAATTTAAAAGGTTTTTCTATAGCTCCCCTTATCTTTACGGTGAAATGAATTTTGACTTGTTGAGTGCGAGGTGATTTGTGATTTACGTATGAGTTTGATTAACATTCGATTTCGTAGGAGCTTACCGAATATATTGATTTGATTTGAGTAAAATGTCAATTGATCTTGACGGTGGAATTTTCTTTATGTAAAATTGTTTTAATTCAATATTTCAAATGATTGACCTGAATAAGGCTATTAATCTGTTTTGTAGCAAAAACTTTTATCTACCTTGGTTGATTTACCAATTGAAGTGGTTACAATGCGTAAGAGATCCTCGATTTTTCATAGAAGGCACAAACTCCCGTTGGAAATAAATTATTTTTATAATCTTGCATTTTAATATTCAACTGATCTGCTAGTTGCTAGATTCCCATCTACGCCCTACTCACGGAGTTGATGATCACTAAGTCTGTGAGACTCACACCCCTCTTTTTCCTTTTTTTCCAAACAAGGATCGGTCTAGAGTGTAATCGTCGATGCGTACGGTCCATCGCAGATAGGTAAAGGCATCTTATAGCATTTCATCTCGAGTCGCTCTGCTGTTAGAGTTTGAGTTGTAGTACTTAGTTTTACTATGTAAACAAATATTAGTTTTGATATAAACGAAAATTTGGGATTTTTTAACTCAATGTATTTAATTGTGATATCATGACTTAAAGTCAAATTTTAATGGCTATGCTTGTTGTTGAATTCACGTTATGAATATATATGGCTCAAACAATAATATGGTTTAGTAAAGTGTATAATGAGTTATTGAGAAATTTCATTAAGGCTTGTTCGGGACTTGACGGGATATTCCGAACGTCTCGGATGCTGGTAGTGACCGAGGAAGGGTTGTTATAGCTGGTGCTGTTGGGTTTGTGAGGGAGTAAACCAAGGCTTGAGCTGCCGGTTTGTGAGTGAAAGGAGGGAGAAGGAAGGAAAAGAAAGGAAAAAGAGAGAGAAGAAAGGTGCTGTCGAACGGATGAAAAGAAAAGCAGAAGAGAGAAAGAGAGAAACAAAAAAATATATATAAAAATAAATAATAATTATTCCTTTGGGCCTCCAACAATGTATTTGGCAAAGAAGGTCCGGTGGGCTGCAATATTTTACTTGGGTTAGCATTTGAGCCAAGTGAGGTAAAAATTAAAATCAAGCTTTTTCTTTATGGATCCATTATGAAGTATGTTGTTTAGGTTTAGTCCAATTCATTGGGTTGAATGTGTGATATAGTGACATAGAATAAGTTGAATTATTTGGTATAAATGTTCTAGAATTGTTAGAAAATATTTAGAATATGAAAATTAGTGTAAGTACAATATATGAAGGTAAATATCAATAGTAAGAAAATCAATAATAAGATTTAGTTAGTTTTAAAATAATAATGGTAATAGTAATAATAAGTGAATGATGAGGATGAAAATGTGAATTAGATTAAGGATTAGTTGATTGAAGTGCTACCGCACACGTGTATAATTAAATATATTGAGTTTGAATTATTGCTACGAAGTGCCAAGTAAAGATAATACACTATAATGGAGTGCCGGAAGAAATAGCGAGCGACCGACAAGCAGAGATAGTTAAAGACACCTCCGAACAAATAACAACTTGATATCTCGTTGTTATAAGGTGAGTGAACTTGCATTTCAAAATGTATTGGAGAAATGTTTACGTGTTTCAATGAATCATTTGGAAATTTTATCGGTTTTTGCTTTAAAATTGCTTGGGAACAAGCCCTTAATAAAATGTTTAATGTTGTGAAATGTGAAATGTCTAAAAGGATGAATCCATATGTTTTTGTATGATGTTGATATCTATATGTATATTATGTCTTATCATTGTACTACCTACATCACTCATCATATATTAAGTTTGAATCTTAATTCACTAAAAATCATTTTTCACTTTAGTTGATCACAATATCAACCCCACATATGTGTATATGCCTTATAATCCCATTTATGCTTCCAAGATCTATATGCAAATGCATCCTATTCAATCTAACCTTACTTAACTCGGGGCCACACTAATACTGTAAATTTTTAAAATAACTTTAAAACTTAAAACTCTTATCTTTAAAACCAAATGCTCTGATACCAACTGAATTGCCATGACCCGAAACTCCCCATCGGGCACGTGATAACCGTCGCGAAGCCTCAACAAACATTCTTCACCTCGAATGTCGATCGAAACCTCGCAAGGCTCTCGTATCAGCTTTCGGACTTCCTCGGTGAGCAATAGTTATCAAATATTGTAATTCGAAGGATTACGAGTCATTTCCAAATCAGAACATAACATATTGTTTTTTGGCTCACAAGGGCATTTTCGTCATTTTTGGTCAAAAATCTCAAAACTTGCTAAAAATGTAGTAGGTAAGCAGAAAATATGTATTTAGTGATTTAAAAACAAGTTAAGTATCTAAAACGTTCATTTGAATTGAAAATTTGACCATTTGAATATAATAAAAATATTCAATAAAATAAACTATTTTCTTGTAAAATAATTTTTATAAAGCTATCGGTAAATAATTCTTATAGCGTAAAAGTTAATTATATTCATATATGCTATAAAGCAAATAACCAAAGTATAAAATTACTTTTACAGCAACACGTGGGCCCACATCTAACTAAAATGCATCGGAAGCTGAAAACCTACAGCTTTTGCCGATTCAAATCCAAATGAAGGTCCTTGTCAAAGTCAGCTAACTATGGAATTCCCCGAGCCTAAAATGTGAGGAAATGAGGGTGGTGAGATTATAAAATCCCAGTGAGTAAACAGAGAGCATCTAAACTATCTAAAGGCGAGTAAATGGAGATGAATTAAAATACTCTTTTCCAATATATGTTTCATAACATGAATATTCAGTTTACTCAATTAATCAACATGGCTTATATATCTCACAAAACTTAGCTCCTGCCAAAAATCATTCCCGAGGATGCCTTGGCCTAGGCATCTGACCGAGACCACCAAGGTTGTTAAATGTCTTTACATCCGAAATTCTAGCCATGCCTTGGCGTTGGCTGAGTCTCACTCTCATGCGGTGGTCCACGTGAAGTGTACTCAAATCTTTACCTCTAGAGAAACCCTCCACACGACTCTCCGATCGAGGTAAGGTATATTTGATTCTATGCCCCCTTTCTTAGGCTGGTCCACAAAACCTCCACTACAGGGATTATGGATTACTTTATCTACCCCTTGATTTATAAAATCTTTATATGCATGATATGGCAATTTATCGCAATCGAGCCTCTCAAGGCTGAATACATAGTATATATAATTTTGATACAAATACCGACTTTGCCATTCATGCTCACATATTGCTATAAGCCATATAATTTAAAACATAATTTATAACACAAGCAGGCAGTCTCCAATTACTCTATTTTCAAAATCAGTACTCAATTTTCTAGAAAATTTATAAAATCATTTTATAAATCACAATTTCTCCTAAAACATAGCAATTTACCATTTAAACCCATTTTCTATAAAATCACACAATTGTATAAAACTACTCTAGATAATTAAGATGATAATAAGTTTACTCACAGTTCTAGGAGTCGATGTACTCGTACTCCCAGTCTTCAAGCACAATCTTTGTACTTTTACCAGTGCAATTTGCTCACCACCTATCGACAATGTACAATACATAATTCACCACATTAATGCTTGACCATTATAAAATCAATTCAGGCTCGGTGTATATGCATGATATGATATGCAACTTATACGACTATCGCTTAAATGATAATTGTGTCCGATTTAGCTCCAAATTGCTCCATTTCATTTTTAATATTTCAATTCACTAAATACAATTCTAATAATATAAAATTCAGCCTAACAACCCTCACAATTCTTCTTAAAAATTTCAACCATTATGGTGCACTATCACTAAAAATTTTCCCATTCCATTTTCTCA
Source organism: Theobroma cacao (assembly GCF_000208745.1). Taxonomy (NCBI): domain Eukaryota; kingdom Viridiplantae; phylum Streptophyta; class Magnoliopsida; order Malvales; family Malvaceae; genus Theobroma; species Theobroma cacao. The sequence continues at coordinate 20,872,995 of NC_030851.1, read as the reverse complement.
CCATAAATCATCATTTCATTAATTTTTCAACCAATTCACTTCATCACAAACTCGATTCATTACTTCTACACTTCACATAGGGTTCGGCCATTGAAGGTTCATGGGGAAAATGGATTCTTTTCTTGTTGTTTTGTTTCTAAACGTGCTTAACTAACACTAAACACCAACATAACTCAAAATCAAACAATTCCAACATCATTTCTCTCACCAAACCCATTCGGCCAGCCATGATTTTCCCATGAAAACATACAATCCAACCATGGAAATTAAGGAGAAATGCATGGGTAAGGTAAATCACTAGCAAAATCAAAGAAATTTTATCTTTGCTTGATCAAATCCTTGAATTCCAACACTTTCTCTTTGATTTTCCAACCTAGAGTTTGTTCTTCCTTGGTTTCTCTTCTCTTCTGGTTTTGTCGACCACTATGGGAGAAATGGGCTGATTTTTATGCCTTTTTATAATGAAACAATAAAATAATAAAAGCATGACACATGGCATTTTCTTATTGGTTCAAATTTTAAATATTTGACTTTTAATTCCTTAATTCTCCACCACACATTTCTCATATTTATCCATTTTCATGATGAATAAAATCCCTTGGTCTTGACAAGTGTCAGGGGTGAAAATTTACCGATTTGCCCCTGAGGCGGTAAAATTACTGTTTTGCCCCTATACTTTAAAAATACCGAAATTATAACTTTTTCACTTATCAACCTCATATTATACTCCAATGAGTCAAATGTGATCAATCTTGATCAAAAACTTCTTCCAATATTCCAATTTTATCCTCAAGTGGCAAAATTATCATTTTACCCCTAAATAGTGAAAGTTTTGATTTGACTCCAAATTGATCCTCAAACACCGAATCACCATATTAAATCATTCCTGGATTGTAAAATTTTGAATTTCACCTTAAAATCCCTATTTGAACTAGTTCGAGGCTTAATCGACTTAATGGTACCATTAGGGGCAATATCATCTTTTAACGATTTCTTGAACTTCTTAAACATGCAAACATTCTATTGAGCATGTAAATGACGTCGTAATTATTTTATAGAATAGGGTTTGACATATTTGGTTGCCTTGTTTATTATCGAAATACGTATAGTTGAGAATAAAGATTTATGGTTAGAAATGATGGTGGGAATGATGAAATAGAATTTCATAAATAGGCTTACTTGGGCTTAGTGGGCTGTGCCCATTGGGCCTTTGTGCCGATCATGACCCTAAATTTGGGTTGTGACAGAAAGCCATCTACTGGCAACAAAAGTCCATTTATAATCACTCATGTCTTTGAAAGCATTGTTACTTGCTTTAAATAGTTTTATAATCTTATAAATGATTTTAAATCAAAATCTTTTTCATTTTTGATTAAAATCAATTATCATTGGATGTGCATCAGGAGAGGTGAAGCAAATGCTATCCATTGACAAGAAAATTCCATTTGTAGTCACTCATGCTTTCTAAAGCTTTGTTCCTTACTTTAAATGATTTTATAATCTTATAAATGACTTTAAATTGAAATCTTCTTTGTTCTTGGTTCAAACAAATCATATTTATATGTTTCATTGGGTAACATGAAGCGGATGCCTTCCATTGACAAGAAAAGTCCATTTATAGTCACTCATGCCTTCTAAAGTGTTGTTACTTGCGTAAAATGGTTTTATAATCTTGTACATGATTTTGAATTGAAATCTTTTCATGTTTGGTCACAATCGATCTTAATTGGATGTGTGCATTCGGAAACAGGAAGCGGATGCCATCCGTTGACAAGAAAAGTCCATTTATAGTCACTCATGCCATCGAAAGTCTAGTTTCTCACTTTAAATGGTCTTATAAACTTATAAATAATTTTAAATCAAAATTTGTTTGTTTTTGGCTCAAACTGATCATATTTGGATGTTTGCATTAGGAAACATGAAGCAAATGCCTTCCATTGATAAGAAATGTCCATTTACAGTCACTTATCTCTTTGAAAAGCCTAGTTACTTGCTTTAAATGATTTTAAATATTATAAATGATTTTAAATCAAAATGTTTTTCACTTTTGGTAAAAATATATCATAATTGGATGTTTACATCGATAAATATGAAGTGAAAGCCATCCATTTACAAGAAAAGTCCATTTATAGTCACTCATGCCATCGAAAGCCTTGTTACTTGCTGAAAATAGTTTTATAATCTTATAAATGATTTTAAATCAAAATCTTTCACATTTGGGGTTAAAATCAATCATAATTGGACCTTTTAACTAGAAAACATGAAGCAGATGCCATCCATTGACAAGAAAGGTCCATTGATAGTCACTGATGCCATCGAAAGCCTAGTTACTCCGTTTAAATGGTTTTATAATCTTATAAATGATTTTAAATTGAAATCTTTGTTGTTTTTGGTTCAAAAATATCATATTTGGATGTTTGAATTGAGAAACGTAGAGCAGATGCCTTCTATCGACAAGAAAAGTCTATTTATAGTCACTCATGCATTCACAAGCCCAATTACTTGCTTTAAATGGCTTTATAATTTTATAAATGGTTTTAAATCAAAATCTTTTTCCTTTTGGTTAAAACAGATTACATTTGGATGTTTGCATAAGGAAACGTGAAGTTGATGCCATCCATTGACTAGAAAATCCATTTATAGTCACTCATGCCATCAAAAGCATTGTTACTCGCTTTAAATGAATTTATGATTTATAAATGATTTTAAATCAAAATCTTTTCTGTTGTTGGTTAAAACGGATCATAATTGTGTGTTTGCATTGAGAAACATGAAGCGAAAGCCATCCATTCAAAAGAAAATTCCATTTATAGTCACCCATTCCTTCGAAAGCCTTGTTACTCGCTTTCAATGGTTCTATAATTTTATAAATGATTTTAAACCGAAATCTTTTTCAATTTTGGTTAAAATCGATCATAATTGGATGTTTGCATTGAGAACGTGAAGTGGATGCTATCCAGTGACAAGAAAAGTCCATTTATAGTCAGTCAAGCCTTCAACAGATTGTTACTTGGTTAAATGGTTTTATAATCTTATAAATGATTATAAATCAAAATCTTTTTCATTTTTTGTTAAAGTCAATCAAAATTTGTTGTTTGTATCAAAAAACCTGAAGCGGATGCCATCTATTAACAAGAATTGTCAATTTATAGTCACTAATGCCATCAAAAGCCTAGTTACCTTCTTTATATGCTTTTATAACCTTATAAATGATTTTAAGTCAAAATCTTTTTCATTTTTTGGTTAAAAAAGACATAATTGGATGTTTGCATTGGGAAATGTAAAGCAGAAGACATCCATTGACAAGAAAAGTCCATTTATAGTCACTCATGTCTTCGAAAGCCTTTTTACTCACTTTAAATGGTTTTACAATCTTATAAAGGACTTGAAATTGTCAATTAAATTTTTACCTACGCAAGTATATATATCGAATAGATAGCATATAAGCAAGCAGAGTATCGATCCCACAGAGAATTGATCTAGAAAATTATTAAGTACTAAAATTAAAATAATTTAATTATCCAAACAATCAATATCAAATAACTAAATTAATTAACTAAAAATAATTAACCAAAATTTAAACTAAAAAGAAAAATCAGAATAGTAATAACTTGAGTAAAAATTAAATCAAACAAGCCTAGGATTGCAATATCCCTCACACTTCATCTAAATCTTAACTCTCTTCCTTAACTTATTTCAATGAGTTGAATTGCTAACCTAAAGTCCTCATTTATTTATAAAGGTCTCCCAACTCATCTTATAAAAATATCTATTTTAACCAAAAATACTATATCTTAATGTGAATTGATATCAAAATACTCATTAAGTTCAGGCTCAAATCTAGCTACATATGGCTTATAGGTATATCCCTATCCTATACGCAAATCAATTAATATGATCATATGCTATTTGAATTTTAGTCTACACTAAACTCCCTTTCTCAAGTTTGTTTAGGTTCCTAAATCAATTTGATTGGTGATTAGGCAATTAAAAGTATTAAAAACAAATTGAAATAAATAATTCAAATCTCATTAAAGATAAGAAAGAAAGATATTAAAAATTTATATTACATGTGAGTTTTATTGCAATTCTAGAAAAAGAAAATTAGCTACTCATGATTGCAAAAACAAATAACATTATATATAATTGAACCATTGAGAGTAACAAGAAAATATAAAAGATAAGGAAGAAACAAAACAAATATTTGCAATCTTACTCTCCAAGTTTCAACCTCCACTTCTAGCTTCTTGAATCTCCAAACATTGTCTCCTTAATGTCTCTTAAAAATATCCTATTTATACTAACAAACTTAACCTATAGTTCCCTAAGTTGACCTATGATTTAATTGGGTTTAAAAGTGTAATGAAAAGCCTAAACATCAATTGTCAGTCTTTAAAAAATGCAATTCCCTCCACAGTACGTTTAGCCATTTTCTGATGCAATTTTCTCTATCTTTGAGGCAGAACTGGGTAAAGTGATCCGTATGAAAGTTTTAGCTCCGTTTCTTAGCTTTCCAATGATCAAGAATCAAAGCATTTGGAGTTTTGTAGCCTGAGTTATGGCCAAAACATTGAAGTATATGCAAGCAGACTCTCGAGTCTTTGAACACCTTACTTTCCAAAATTGAGCCCAATTCCCTTAGTTCCTACAAAAATAAAAGAACTAATAAATAATAACCAAATTAAAAGAAATAACAAAAATAAAAATAACTCACTTAAAAATAAACTAATAATAAAAACAACTAAAAATAACTAAATTATAATTGAAAATTAAAGACTTAGCTAATATTTAACAACAAAATTGAACTAAAGTAATTCTATAAAATAGAATTATCATAAATCAAAATCTTTTTCCTTTTTGGTTAAAATCAATCAAAATTAGATGTTTGCATCGAGCAATGTGAAACAGATGCCATCTACTAACAAGAAACTCCATTTATAGTCACTCGTTCCATTGAAAACCTTGTTTCTCACTTTAAATGGTTTTATAATCATATAAATGATTTTAAATTGAAATCTTTTTCATTTTAGGTTTAAACATATGAGATTTGGATGTTTGTATAGGGAAACATGAAGCGGACTCCTTCTATTGACAAAAAAAGTCCATTTATAGTCGCTCATGCCTCCGAAAGTCTTGTTATTCACTTAATTGGTTTTATAATCTTATAAACGATTTTAATTTAAAATCTTTTTCATTTTCAGTTAAAATCGATCATAAATGGATGTTTGTATTAGGAAACATGAAACCAATGCTATCTATTGACAAGAAAAGTCCATTTATAGTCACTCATGCCATCAAAAGCTGAGTTACTTGCTTTAAATGGTTTTATAATCTTATAAATAATTTTAAAGCCAATGATTTTTCATTTTTCTTTGAAATCTATCAAAATTGATTGTCTGCATCAAGAAACGTGAAACGGATGCCAACCATTTATGAGAAAGTCTATTTATAGTCACTCATGCCTTTAAAATCGTAGTTACTCGCTTTAAATAGTTTTATAATCCTATGAATGATTTTAAATCAAAATCTTTTTCATTTTTAGTTCAAACATATCATAGTTGGATGTTTGTATCTCGAAACATGAAGCAGACGCTTTCCATTGACAAGAAAAGCCCATTTATAGCCACTCATGCTTTTGAAAGCCTTGTTACACGTTTTAAATGGTTTTATAATCTTATAAATGATTTTAAACTGAACATTTTTTTGGTTAAAATCAATCATAAATGGATGTTTACATTGTGAAATGTGAAACGGATGCCATCCATTAATGGGAAAAGTCCATTTATAGTCACTAAAGCCATTGAAAGCCTACTTCCTCGCTTTAAATGGATTTATAATTTTATAAATGATTTTAAATCAAAATATTTTTCATTCTTCTTTGAAATCAATCAAAATTGATTGTTTGCATCAAGAAACGTGAAGTAGATACCAATGATTGACGAGAAAATTCTATTTATATTCACTCAAACCTTCGAAATTGTAGTTACTTGCTTTAAATGGTTTTATAATCTTATAAGTGATTTTAAATTGAAATCCTTTTTGTTTTTCACTAAAACATATTATATTTGGTTGTTCGCATTAGGAAACATAAAGCAGATGCCATCTATTGACAAGAAAATTCCATTTATAGTCACTCATGGCTTTGAAAGCTTTGTTACTTGCTTTAAAAGGTTTTAAATCAAAATACTTTTCACTTTTGATTAAAACAAATCATAATTGGATGTTTGCATCAGGAAATTTAAAGTGAAAGCCATCCATTGACATGGAAATTTTAGTTGTAGTCACTCATGCCTTCGAAAACTTTGTTACTCACTTTAAATTGTTTTATAATCTTATAATTGATTTTAAATCAAAATCTTTTTCATTTTTGGTTAACATCAATTATAATTGGATGTGTACATCGAGAAATGTTAAGTGGATACCATCCATTGACAAGAAAGTTCATTTGTAGCCACTCGCACTTCGAAAGCCTTGTCCCTGGCTTTAAATGGTTTTATAATATTATAATTGATTTTAAATCGAAATCTTTTTCATTTTAGGTTCAAAAAGATTATTTTTGGGTGTTTGCATCGAGAAATGTGAAGCGAATGCCTTTCATTGACAAGAAAAGTCCATTTAGTGTCATTCAAGCGTTCCAATGCCCTGTTACTTACTTAAATGGTTTTATAATCTTATATATGATTTTAAATCAAAATCTTTTTGGTTTTTGGTTCAAATATATTACACTTAGATGTTTGCATTGGGAAATGTGAGGTGGATGTCATCCATTGACAAGAAAAATCTATTTATAGCTACTCATCCCTTTGAAAGCGTTGTTATTCGCTTTAAATGATTTTATGATATATAAATGATTTTAAATCAAAATTGTCACGACCCAAATCCCGGGCCATGACTGGCACAAAGGCCCAATGGACATAGCCCACCAAGCCCAAGCAAGCCTATCTATATTATCCTGCTCATTATTCCATCAAAGTTACTAAAGTCACATTTCATAATTTCAAACCAAAATAATGCTAACCATTTCCAACTCTTAAGGGCATACCAATCCAAATATATACATACATTATCTAAAACATGTATCTTAACAATTTACATCTGGTTTGTTTATACATGTCAAAAAGAAGACTCGATTTCCAACGGAGAGACTTAGAGGAATGTACAGCTACTGAAGGCCGAGACACCTACCAAGGGTCGAATATACGAAGACACTTTAGCCTAGTTACCAGCTGCTTCTTGATCTGAAAACATGAAGTTGAAAGCGGTGAGTATAAACCTAGTGAGTGAACAAGGAAGGGAACAAGCAAACAATAAGGAAGGTTTAAAGAAAATCATGATGCATTTATCTTTAAAACAATGCAATTTAGTTTAGCTCTTATTAAAACCTCTCATGTAAACCCCAAATGAGTAAATCACTTGATAAAAAGGGTCCATGCTCAACAAAAGATTTGAAGAGTGAAAACTTTAATAGCAGTCGTGCAATTCAAGTCAAGTAAACGACTGGTCTTCACTACAGTGGAAAGGCATTCTTGCTGCAGCGAGATTCCGACCAGCATTACCCCTCCAAATTCGAGAGTTTCTCGCTGTAGCGAGAATGAATCTCGCTGCAGCGAGAAACAGAGCACCATGAAAAAGTTTCCTTTCTTTCAAAAAAAAGCCATCCTGCTAAAATGACAAAAAGTCAACATGAAATGCATAATTATTCCCAAAGTTCAACATGCAAGATTCACATGTGCAACACCATATACCATACTCATGAACTTTTTATAACACACATATCTATATATGTATATATATATATATATATATCCATCACCATACACACCTTCCCATCATCATCAGCTCATTTGCACTCCAACTAGCACATAATTGGGTCAACATCGGTGTCAAGCCCAGCTTTACAATATGTTTATTATGCCATTCTTACATAAGAATGCATGTTTGCTTACTTGGGTACCTCGAAAATCGTTAAAGGACGATAATGTACCAAATGGTACAATTAAGTTGAATTAAGCCTTGAACTAGACCAAATAGAGATTTTAAGATGAAATTCAGAATTTTAAAACCCTAGAATGACTTAAAATGGTGATTCGGAGTTCAAGGACTAATTTGGAGTCAAATTGAAATTTTCATGACGTAGGGGTAAAATGGTCATTTTGCCACTCGAGGTTAAAATTGGATTGTTGGAAGAAGTTTTTGATCAAGATTGACTATTTAGAACATAATTTGAGTTTGAGAAGTGAAAAATTTTAATTTCGGCATTTTTTCGAGGATAAGGGCAAAATAGTCATTTTGCCACCCCAGGGGCAAAATTGTAATTTTACACCACCCAACACTTGTCCAGCACATGAATTTCACCCATTATTATCATGGATAATTGAAGGATTTTATGTGGTGGAGAAAGAAAGCTTAATAGTTAAGAATTTAAAAATGGACCAATGGTAAGGTGACAAGTGTCAAGCTTTTATTTCTTTATTATTTTCCTTATAAATTAGCACAAAACCAGCCCATTTCTCTTCATTATGGCCGGCCAAAGCAAGAACAAAGGAAGAAAAGAAAGAACAAGAACCCTAGGGTGAAAATTCAAGAGAAAATTGATGGATTTCAAGTAATCAAGCAATCAAAGGTAAAATTTCTTGATTTTGACTTGTGATCTACCTTTCCCATACATTCTTTTGCATTTTCCATGGTTGAATCACATGATTTCATGATGGGTATCTTGCTGGCTGAACACTTAGAGAGAGGTTTTGATGCTTGATTTGGTTAGATTTCAATGTATTTTAGTGTTTTTAGTTGATTGGTGATGTGTAGCATGAAAATCAAGCAAGAAAAATTCATGTTCTTCCATCACCAATCATTGGCCGAATTCTCCATGTGGAATATTGAGGATGATTTTGATTTTTTCTTTTAGTGATTTGGTTAAGAATTAGTGATTTATGGTGTGAGAATCAAGTAGAAAAAATTATAGTGTTGATGCACACACCATGGCCGAATTTTCCAAGAGAAAATGTGAGGATGATTTTGCCATATTTCAAGTTATTTAACTTGTGTTTGATGGTTTGGAGAATTGGAAGAAAAATGGAGTTAATTGGAGTTGAATTGGACGTATTGGCCAATTAATTGGGTGATAGATCGAATTAGGCCAATACCGTTTTATTTAGGCACATAATTGAATTTATATTGAACACCGTATTTAGATAGTTACCCGAGTATTTCACATCCCATTTAATGCATTAGTATAGAGCTTGAATTGGTTTCATAACAATTTAGTATAAATGTAGTAAATGGCTTACTGTGCATTATGTCTAGGTGGTGAGCATTCTGGCAAAAGTAAAGAGATAGTACCCGAGGATCAAGAATCGTAGTATTCGAAATTCGACTCTCAAAATAGTGAGTAACCTTACTATCGTCTTAATTATCTAAAGTGGTTTTTATCCGATTTTGTGATTTTATGAAAAATGAGTTTAAATGGTAAATCTTTAGGTTTTATAAACAAAATGTGTTTAAATGAAATGATTTTATAAAATTTTCTTGAAGTTGATGGTTTTGAAAATGGAGTAATTGGAGACTAATTATTGTGTTATAAATCATGATTTGAATTGAATGGCTTACGATAATATTTGCATGAATGACTGAATTGGTATTTGTGTTGAAAATGTATGAACTATTAATTTGCCTTGAGAGGCTGTAAAATAAAATAATTGCCATGTCATGCTATTGTAAATTTTATTGTATGGTGGGTTATAAATTAGTCGCTGCAGTGGACGGGTTCCGTGGACCAGCCTATTAGAGGGGCTCGGTAACCCTATTATATTCATACCTCAATATGAGAGGTGCGGATGGATAACTCTTGAGGTTAACACTTTAGAGTTCACTTCACGCCAAACCACCACGTGAAGGTGAACTTAACCAACGCCAAGGAACGGCTATATTTTCAAAATAAAAACATGATTTATGCATACATAACTTTTTAACAACCTTGGAGGACTCAGTTGGGATAGCCCTCGATCAAGGTATCTTTGATAACTGAGTATGAGAATGATTTTGGCACGAGCCAAAGTTTTAAGAAATTCATAAGCCATGTTGATTACTCGATTTATATGAATTGATTTTATTTTATTGCAACAAGTTGAAAGGTGATGAATTACAGTATGTTAAACTATTTTATCTGCTTTATTTACTCGGCTTTAGATATTTTAGATGGTATTTGTTTACTCACTGGGATTATATATTCTCACCACCCTCTTTTCCAACCATTTCAGGCTCAGAATGGGCTGTAGATAGCTGATTTCATAGAGGCTACCATTAGATTTGCATCCTCCAAACTGTAGGTTCACAGTCTTCCTTACTGTTGGTTATTCGGGGACCCACTGGTTATTGTAAATTAAATTAAATACTTTGGCTTACTGCATTACAGTATGTATGAATTTATATTGCTTTTACGCTGCAAAAAAAATTATTTTCGTATAACTCTAAAAATATTGTTTTATAAAAAAATTGAAAATTTTATTGAATATTTTTTTTATTTATTTTTACTTATTATATCCAAATAATCATATTTTCATTTTAAATGAAGGTTATAGACGTTTAAACTTATTTTTGATTATGAATCATGTGTTTTATACTCGCATACTACATTTTTAGTTGGTTTCAAAATTTTTGGAGAAAAATGACCAAAATGCCCTTGTGAGAAAAAAATTATTTTTCTATTGTTTTGATTTAGAAATAGTTTATAATCTCTCAAAACATGATTTTAGTAACTAATACTCACAGGCGAAGCAAGAAAAACTGATGTTAAGCCTTGTGAGGTTTCGATTGACATTTCGTGTAATGAATGTCTATCGAGACGTCGCGGCGGTTGTCACGAGCTCGATGGGAGTTCCGGGTCTTGACAATCAGCTTATGCCCACTCCTACTCGTACATAGTCGGGTCAGCATCCGCTTATACCCACTCCCCTTCGCACATAGCTGGGTCAGCATCGGCTTATGCGCACTCCCCCTCGCACATAGCCGGGTCAGCATCGACTTATGCACACTCCTACTCGCACATAGCCGGGTCAATATCGTTACACAACATTATTCATATACACACATATAATATATATATATATATATATATATATATATATATATATATATATATATATAT
>NC_030851.1:20832852-20857646 GCF_000208745.1 Theobroma cacao | reverse complement strand
TCAAGGAAACAAGCTAGGTAAGTTAAAATTTCTTTAATTCTCCTTGATACCTAGCTTACCCATGCTTTTGTTCTTGATTTCCATGGTTGAATATTGAGTTATCATGATGAATTCAATTCTGAAAAATGGGTATGGAAGAGGAATTGTTGTTGGAATAATTTGATTTTAGACTATGTTAGTGTTTAGGGATAGTTAAGCATGGTTATGAACAAAAACACAAAAGAAATATTCAATTTGTCTAGGGTTCCTTGTTGGTCGAACCATGAGGGCTGAATATCAATGGGGGATTGTTTTTATTGCAAGGAAAATGGCTTGGAAATATGATGAATTAAGGTGAAACGGTTATGTAGAAAAATTTCGGTGCTAGTGCACCAAATGACTGAATTTTTCTATAAGGAATTGTGAGGGTTCTAATGCTGAATTTGGCTTTATTTAAATGGTATTTGGTAAATTAAGGTATTAGAGGAGAAATGGATTAATTTGGAGGTAATTTTGACATAATTGTCAATTAACCGGGTGATCGGTCGAATTTAATCGATACCACAATTAAGCGGTAATCGGACGTATTTTTGCATTTACGTATCAAGCATTAGTAATTTAAATTTGTTTATATGAATTTAAGGACAATATAGCAAATTCCTCGACTTTGTTATTTGTCAAGGTAGTGAGACGTCCGGAAAACACAAAAGAATTGCACTTGAAGGCTATTAGTCCGAGTGCTCCCGAAATTAGGATTTTCGATACCGGTAAGTGGACTTGCATTTCAAACTTGTTTTGGGGAATATGAAAGATTCTATCCAACTTGTCTTAGAAAATGTACCTTCAGAACAAGCTTTTAGTAAAATGATTTTATATTGTGGAAATGTGTTATACAATGGTTTATGTGTTATCACAATATGATAAAATGCATGATATGCATTGGATGCTTCTTTGCATGTTGATTTGGACCCGGCTATGTGCGAGTAGGAGTGCACATAAGCCATTGCTGACACGGCTATGTGCGAGGAGGAGTGCACATAAGCCGTTGCTGACCCAACTATGTGTGAGTGGGAGTGCACATAAGCCGTTGCTGACCCGGCTATATGCGCGTAAGCTGTTGCGTATGAGATGATGATGATGGGATGATGTGCATGATGATGATGATGGGATGGTGTGCATGTTGATGATGGGTATATGGTTGTAAATGCAAATATGTAAGAATTTGTTTTGTTGAAATTTGGAAGTTTACATGTGCTACATGTTGCTATTGTTATTTTAGCAGGATGACTTGTTTTAAGGGAAAAATGAGACTTTTTCCTTGATGTTCTGGTTCTCACTGCAGCTAGAATGAAGTTTGCTACAACGAGAAACTTTCTGTCCATTTTGCTAACTTGTGGGTTTTTGCCATATTTTCCATTTCCTTGGTACCATAGTTGAGCATCGATTTTTGTAAAGTGATTTACTCATGTGAGGTTTACACGAGGGGTTTAAAGGAGCTCAAACAATTGCATGGTTTTGAGAAAACGAATGCATCATGATTTCGATAAACATTTCTTATGGTATGCTTGTTCCCTTCTTATTCACTCACTGAGTATTGTACTCACGTTTTATAAAAATTCATGTTTTCAGATCAGGTGACTGTTGGACCCTAGATCGAGGAGTCCCCGTAGTGCATCTCCTGGGTATGTATCTAGCATTCGATAGTAATCCCTTTTATTGTAAATGTCTCCGCTGAAAGTCATGGGTCCTTTTGTATTGTGAATACAATTTAACAATGTGAATATGTGTATGCAATGTAAATTGCTAAATACATGACTGGTATAGTGCATGTATATTATTATCGATAATGCCATTGTGTTTTTGGCTATGTTCACACCCGAAAAAAGGTGTGTGTGTGTATGCATGATATGATAAATTTGTTAAGCAAAGGTAAATGGATAGGCTTGCTTGGGCTTAGTGAGCTATGCTCATTGAGCTCATGCGCCGGTCATAGCCCGAGAAATTGGGTCGTGACAATAGTGGTATCAGAGCTCTAGGTTTGTATAGGTCCTAAGGCTTCCATTTGTTGGTCCAGCGGAGTGTCGGGTTTTTATATGAGAACTTCGGTTGTGAAGTATGAACCACGACACATTTTACGACCAAGGGACCGCATAGATTCCCAATCTTAGAAACCACCTTATCTCTTTAACTGTGGTTAATGACAGGTGTTTGCTCTTGTCTAGGTAAGAATGCCGCCTAAGACACGGGCCACCTTAAGACAAATGGGGGAGCAAGATGCCCCTACTGGGATGACTAATTGGCCACGAGCACCAACCCGTAGGGGGCGAGGTAGAAGTTGCAGGGTTGTTAGGCCGGTGAGAGAGAGTACGCCTGTGAATATGAGAGATGAGGGACAACCCTTAGGTGAGATTGTTAGCCTACCGGCGAGAGGCATTTCTATTGAGGACTTTGGCGACGGGTCTGCAGGGAGTCAATCGGGTCGTAGAAATGATGGCAGTTCATATAGAGGATATACAGAAGATAGTAGAAGGGAGACATGTGGAGCAAGAGTCCCTTAGTTCCCAAGGCTAGACAGACCGCCAACCTCCCGAAGGTGACAGAGGTCAGATAGAGGTTTCACTCACTGACTTTCTGAAGTTAAGCCTCTCTCATTTACGGGGTCAGATGTATCAGAGAAACCCCAGGTTTTCTTAGACAAGATGGAGACGATTTGTAATGCTATAGGGTGTTCTAGCGTTAGGTCAGTGGAGCTAGTAGCTTTTCAATTGGAGGATGTAGCACAGGAATGGTATGACTCCTTGCGAAGGGGTAGGCCGACAAATGCTACACCACTGACTTGGAGTGAATTTAGTACAGCCTTCCTAGATCGATTTTCGTAGCACAGTGTGCGAAATGCCCGAGCCAGAGAGTTTGAGGCATTGGTGCAGACTCCGGGCATGACTGTGTCAGAGTATGATATAAAATTTACGCAACTGTCTCGGTATGCACCTTACTTGGTTTCCACAGAGGAGATGAAAATCCAAAGGTTTGTGGATGGATTAGTGGAACCATTGTTTCAGGCTGTGGCCTCCCGAGATGTCAACACTTACTCTGCGGCCGTGGATTGTGCTCAACGAATTGAAATGAGGACCAGTGAGAGTAGGGTTGCGAGGGATAGAGCAAAAAGGGCCAAAATAGAGGGTTATCAAGGCCATAGAGATTTCAGCAGTGGTGGTTTGTTTTTTAGCCGTCAGGGTCCACAGAGGGACTCACGATTACCCCAGCAGGGGAGTGACTCGCCTAGTGCTAGTATTGCGGCGGGACAAAGAACCTTCAGTGTTGGAAGACAGTAAGATACTAGGCAAGGAAGTCAACTTATCCTTCCTTGCCATACTTGTGGGGGACAACATAGAGGAAGATGCCTTCGTGCTACGGAAGTTTGTTTCAGGTGTGGTCAACCTAGGCATATTAAAAGGGATTGTATGATGGCTCATCAATCACAAGATTTTGCTCGTGGTTCCACCCAGCCAGCTTCATTTGCTCCTTCAGTCGCCGCCTCGTTTGATAAGGAAGCTAGTGGATCCAGAGGTCGAGTTGCTGGTACTTCCTCTCAGGGCAGGCCATCTAGGTCCGGAAGTCAGAGTTTTGTTGGTGGAGGCCAAGCGAGGGTGTATGCTATAACTCCCCAAGAGGCCCAGACCTCAAATGCAATGGTCTCAAGTATTTTTCCTATTTGTGATATGAAAGCTTGGGTGTTGTTTGAGCCTGGTTTAACCCATCTGCTTATTTCTACATGTTTTGCACATTGATTGAGTAAGAATCGTGTTAGGAGAGAAGATTACTTGGTGGTACCTACTCCTTTAAAGGAGGTATTTGTGACTGAATAAGAAAATAAATCCTGCGTAACTCAAATCAAGGATAAAAATACCTTAGTGGATTTAGTGGTGTTAGACACCTTAAGGAGCTTAAGGATCAGTTGAAGGATCCTTATGGAAAGAAAGAAAAGATGTTTACCAAAGGCACAGATGAAATGTTGAGGTATGGAAATAGACTTTATGTACTGGATAATGATGAATTGAGGAGAGAGATATTGGAGGAGGCGTATATGGCAACTTATGTGGTACATTCAGGAGCTTGGCAACGAGGCTGAGTGATATTGCTTGCCAAGTGCTCTGATAGGTACCCTTTGTTGCTCGTTGCGGAAGGGAGAAAGGGCTGCCCTGAAGGGTGGAGCCACCCCTAGTGACAATGTTGGTATCAGGATTTAAAGGAGGTGACGTGGGAAGCTAAGGATGAGATGCGGACAAGGCATCCACACCTCTTCGATATGTAAAAATAAGTCACTCTACATTGAATTTAAATTCGGTGACTGAATTTTATTAGTGGGGGAGAATGTGAGACCCTGTCAAGCTCGATTAAAATACGGTATTGTACCGAGTGGTACAATTCAGTTAAATCAAGCCTTGAACTAGTTCAAATAGAAATTCTAAGAGGAATTTGAAAATTTTAAAACCCACAGAATGACTTAGAATAGTGATTCGGAGTTCAAGGTCCAGTTTGGAGTCCATCGGAAAAATTGATCAATTAGGGACACAACGGTCATTTTACCATTTGATGATAAAATGGAGATATTTTGCCAAGAGTTGATCACATTTCACCAAGAATAATTATATGAGATATAATTATGATTATTGGAGTATAAAATGATGTTTAGCAGTGAAAAATTGTGATTCTCGATATTTTTGGAGCACAAGGGTAAAATGATAATTTTGCCACTAGAGGACTAAACGGGAATTTTTATAAAATGGTTTTTGCCCCATTTGGTTAATATTGATCAATATTAGTGTTATTTGAGGTTGAAAAGTAGAAATAATGTGATTCCGGTACATTTCGGAGTATAGGGGCAAAATCGTAATTTTTTCGTCCTAAGGGTAAATCGGTAAATTGTTCACCCCAGCACTTGTCAAGACCAAGGGATTTTAATTGTGGTAGTATTGGATAAGTACCAGAATATTTTTGGTGGAAAATTAAGAAGAAAAAGTCAAAAAGTTAAAAAATTGGGCCAATAAGCATGTGACACGTGGCATGCTTGATTATTTTATTATTTTCTGTAGAAATCAACCCATTAAATCCCCAATTCTCTCACCATATTCTACCTAGGCAACCAGCAACAAGAACAAAGGGAAAAACAAGAAAACCTAGGTGGAAATTCAAAGAAAAAGTGAAGAAATCAAGGAAACAAGCTAGGTAAGTTAGAATTTCTTTAATTCTCCTTGATACCTAGCTTACCCATGCTTTTGTTCTTGATTTCCA
Source organism: Theobroma cacao (assembly GCF_000208745.1). Taxonomy (NCBI): domain Eukaryota; kingdom Viridiplantae; phylum Streptophyta; class Magnoliopsida; order Malvales; family Malvaceae; genus Theobroma; species Theobroma cacao. Next base: position 20,852,375 of record NC_030851.1, on the reverse strand, counting down.
TGGTTGAATATTGAGTTATCATGATGAATTCAATTCTGAAAAATGGGTATGGAAGAGGAATTGTTGTTGGAATAATTTGATTTTAGACTATGTTAGTGTTTAGGGATAGTTAAGCATGGTTATGAACAAAAACACAAAAGAAATATTCAATTTCTCTAGGGTTCCTTGTTGGTCGAACCATGAGGGCTGAATATCAATGGGGGATTGTTTTTATTTCAAGGAAAATGGCTTGGAAATATGATGAATTAAGGTGAAATGATTATGCAGAAAAATTTCGGTGCTAGTGCAGCAAATGACCGAATTTTTCTATAAGGAACTATGAGGGTTCTAATGCTGAGTTTGGCTTTATTTAAATGGTATGTGGTAAACTAAGGTATTAGAGGAGAAATGGATTAATTTGGAGGTGATTTGGACATAATCGCTAATTAATCGGGTGATCGGTCGAATTTAATTGATACCGCGATTAAGCGATAATTGGACGTATTTTTGCATTTACGTATCAAGCATTAGTAATTTAAATTAGTTTATATCAATTTAGGGACAATATAGTAAATTCCTCGACTTTGTTATTTGTTAAGGTAGTGAGACATCCAGAAAAGACAAAGGAATTGCGCTTGAGGGCTATTAGTCCGAGTGCACCCGAAATCTGGATTTTCGATACCGGTGAGTGGACTTGCATTTCAAACTTGTTTTGGGGAATATGAAAGATTCTATCCAACTTGTCTTAGAAAATGTACCTTGGGAACAAGCTCTTAGTAAAATGATTTTATATTGTGAAAATGTGCTATACAATGATTTATGTGTTATCAGAATATGATAAAATGCATGATATGCATTGAATGCTTCTTTGCATGTTGATTTGGACCCGACTATGTGCGAGTAGGAGTGCACATAAGCCGTTAATGACCCGGCTATGTGCTAGTAGGAGTGCACATAAGCCGTTGCTGACCCGGCTATGTGTGAGTGGGAGTGCACATACGTCGTTGCTGACCCGGCTATATGTGCATAAGCTGTTGCATATGAGATGATAATGATGGGATGATGTGCATGATGATGATGATTGGATGGTGTGCATGTTGATGATGGGTATATGGTTGTAAATGCAAATATGTATGCATTTGTTTCGTTGAAATTTGGAAGTTTACATGTTTTACATGTTGCTATTGTTATTTTAGTAGGATGACTTGTTTTAAGGGAAAAATGAGATTTTTTCCTTGATGTTCTGGTTATCGCTGCAGTGAGAATGAAGTTTGTTACAGCGAGAAACTTTCTGTCCATTTTGCTAACTTGTGGGTTTTTGCCATATTTCCCATTTCTTTTGTACCATAGTTAAGCATGGACTTTTGTAAAGTGATTTACTCATTTGGGATTTACATGAGGGGTTTAAGGAGCTAAAACAATTGCATGGTTTGAGAAATGAATGCATCATGATTTCGATAAACATTTCTTATGGTATGCTTGTTCCCTTCTTGTTCCTTCACTGAGTATTGTACTCACGTTTTTAAAAAAATAATGTTTTCAGATCAGGTGACTGTTGGATCCTAGATTGAGGAGTCCTCGTAGTGCATCTTTGGGTATGTGTCTCGCATTCGATAGTAATCCCTTTTTATTGTAAATGTCTCCGCTGGAAGTCATGGGTCTTTATGTACTGTGAATACAATCTAACAATGTGAATACGTGTATGCAATGTAAATTGCTAATACATGACTGGTATAGGGCATGTATATTATTATCGATAATGCCATTGTGTTTTGGCTATGTTCACAACCGAGAAAAGGTGTGTGTGTATCCATGATATGATAAATTTGTTAAGCAAAGGAAAATGGATAGGCTTGCTGGGCTTAGTGAGTTATGCTCATTGAGCTCATGCGCCGGTCATGGCTCGGGAAATTGGGTCATGACATTAACCATTGCAATGCCTGTCACTGCGGTTGTAAAACCAAAAATAAAATTTCGTATAAGGACTCAGCCTTAACTTAATTAGCAAACTCATCATTGGTCCTCACTAATTAACTCAACTTTCAAATTCACTACCATGGGCTATAATTGTTACTTCATCAGATGAATAAACTCTAGTAGTCGTATTAGTCTCGCTTCACCCCTCCTTGATCCTTAGTTGAAGGAGTATGTCATTACATTAACCTTTCATTAGAAGTGTATTGCTCTAAGATGTTTTTAATGGTGGCTCGTGTCTTGGGTGGCATCTCAAACCTAGATAACAGGAACACCAATTACTTTTATATGACGTTAATAGAAAGGTAGGCTACTAAGAATAGGAGTTTGTGTAGCCTCCTGTCTATGACTTTTACTACAGTCACAAACCATAAACAAGACTTTACACTGACTCAAATAACTTTGTTGATCAACACAAGAATTCTTAAGACTTGACTAATCCTAAGCTCTGATACCAACACTGTAACGATCGCTTTCCATTGGCTGCCATTAGCAATCAATTCTTGCAAGCAAGCTCACCAAAGTCCTTAGCTAGCCTTAAGTTTAAACCTTTTTTCTTAACAATTATTGATCATTTAGTCATTAGTTTTAAAACTTTGAGTGTGTTTATTTAATTTAATATGATTCGTAACAATAAAATATAATAATTTTCTTCTCTTCATGATGTAAATCTATCATAGCTATTAATATCATAACACATGGTTAATTTTGAACATAAAATATCTTGATTTAACTATAACCAAATTCAAGTGATATTTGCACTTAATTTAAAACATAAATACTTAGAAACATCCTTGTTCTTACATCCATGAAAAATATAAACTTGGTACTTAGATTATATTCCTCATAATTTCATTAGGCTTAATTGAACAAAATACAAAGATAGCATAAGGACCTCTAGCAGCAGAGTGACATAAAAAGAGTTGCTATGAGATGCCATTACCTATAAAGTGGTGAAAAAGAAAACAACCTCGCAAAAGATGCACATAGAGTGTAAAATAAAATAGTGGGGTGAGTCTTATAGACTTAGTGATCATCGACTCAGTGAGGAAGGTGAGGATGCGAAACAAACATTTGAATAAAAATCAAGATAGTGATAAATAACTTAATAATAAAATAAGACAGCCTTGCAAGAATAAAATAAAATTTGATTATGCATTTTCCCATCTAAATAAATTCAACTTCATGTCATTGTAAGCAAGTGGCATGCACTTTAAAACCATCATACATGTAGCATTATGCTAAATCAAGTATTGGCTTAAATAAACGAAAACAGTTTAAATGGCAAGGACACAATGATATCAAGTGTATAAACTAATTGAAAAGTATATATTTCTTCATGTATATAACAATCACTTGCCATTGAGAAAACTATTGTATAAATCATATCCATGCTATAATTGAAATCTAAACCAATGCAGAAGAATCAATCTTGTTAAGACTCAAACCTACGAGCCCTCTCCCACCTAAATAATATTTCAAGGGCCTTTCCCCTTACTTCTCAATGCCCATGGTATTTCATGTATTAATATGGCCATTAAAATAAGTTATGCACTTAGAACTTGTAGTCTTTGCCACGTAAACATATAACCTTGTGGTCTCGCCACGTAAACATAAGCTTGTAGGCATCCCCAATATATCTCTAGCTAGAGCTACTTTGTGCACAAAGGTCCCATAACTTGGTGTGATAGCATGCTTACCATCAAGTGTCTCACTTATAAAAATCATCAATCTCCACAATAAAACCAGTTTATGTCAAAACTATATGTATTGCATCTTTAAATAAAATAATTGATAAGTTTAAACAATGCACTTAATAAAAGGCACGATCATTTGAAAGTGTGGTTTAATATTCAAAGCCATATGCTCATTAAAGAATAAAACCAATTGAAATAACACATTCTCATAATCCATATTTATCATACTTAATCTTCACAAACATAAACAACTTGCAAGGCATTTGTTTTTACTTAAACCATTTTGAAGGGCTTGTTTCCCACTTTGTACTTTATGTAGTTTTACATACTATAAAACATATTAAAAATCATAATACAATCATAACACTGTAGTACCCCATATTTTGATACGGTGGCTAATAAAGTTTCGGATGCCAATTGAGGTTAATTACCAATTTAAAAAGGGTAATCTAGAAGTGAACCTGTGAAATCTTGATCTCCATAGACACATAACTAGAAGTAGATGCGATAATGCGGACTAGGGGTAATTTTGTAATTTCTCTTGGTGAGCTCCTACGAATGGGTTTTTTTGATGCTATTAAGGTCTAAGTAGGCTTAAGGAATGAATGAATGATGTTTATGATGGTAAATAAATGAAGAAGATAAAAATAATGATAATTTCCACGGTAGGGGCAAAATGGTCATTTTGCATCTCGAGTCTAAATTTTTATGCTTTCGTGAATCTAGGTATTTCTAGACTATTTTGGACCTTTCCCTAGTGTCAAAAGAGTAAAAGGTTGCACAAAGGATGGAAGGAAGACAAAGTCACCATGTTAAGGGCATTTTGGTAATTTATGTGAGAAATGGATAAACTTTAGATATAAATATCTAAAGCTCCAGCAATTTCCAGCATCTTCCAGCCATTTCTTCTTCCTTTCCCCTCTCACGTTTCTTCATCTCCATGGGAGCCTCCCTTAAAGCTTCCATAACTTTCTCTCCCTCGTTTCAATTTTCATGCTTTTGAGCATTTTTTCATAGAACCTTTTGTGCTCTTTCACTCTCTCACCTTAAAACCCTTAAAAAGTCTTACTTCCATCTTCCTCTCACTAGCTTGACATGTAGAGAGAGAGAGTGATTTCCCTTGTAAGCTTGAAGAATTTTGAAAGAGAATTCAACTATAAAGACCATCAAGGTGAGTATAGGTTAAGGTTAAATTTCTTTAGTTGTTGATAATGGCTAACAATGGGGTTTGTGAGTGTTTTATCATTGAGGTTGTTTATTAACTCTTAGGGTGACTAGAGTAGTATGAATAACTAGCCACTTAATGGCAATTGGAAGCTAGTTAAGAATAACTAGTAGAACTTGAGTAGGAAAGAGCTTTTGGAATTATATTAAAGCCAATTTAGGTTGGTTGTGATGTTGTGTGTGTATAGGTTCCAACAAGGCCTCACATGTCCATTTGGAGCATTAGTTAAGGTTAGAGTCAAGAAAAAGAATCAACAAGACCGGTGAGTGAACTTGCATTTAAAAATTTGCTTTGGGAAATGCAAATGTATTTGTATGAAACATTTGAATGATTTTATCCAACCTTTGTTTAAAAATGTGTCCGGGGAACAAGCCCTTGATAAAATGCTTTAATGTTGTTAAAAGGTGAAATGTGTAAAGGATGAATCCATGTGCTCCTATATTATGTTGCTATGTATGTATATGAATATACATTGTGCATTGATGAATAATGTTGTGTGAGGATGTTGAAGTGTGCGAGTAGGGAGTGCACATATGATGATGTTGAAGTGTGCGAATAGGGACTGCACACATGATGATGAATGCATATGTATATATATGTGTGTGTTATAGAAAGTTGTGAAAATATTTGTGATTGTGTTGCATGTTGGCATTGTTAATTGCTCTCAAATTGCTTTTCATTTCAACAAGAAAATGGCTTTTGATGTAACAAGACCCATTTCAATTAAAATGCTCTATTTCTCGCTGCAGCAAGAAACTCTCGGGTTTTGGGGACACACTAGCCTGGTTCTCGCTGCAGCTAGAAACTCTCAGGTTCTAGTGCAGTGCTTTCACTTCAATGAAGATTTTGACCACCTTCCCGTCTAAATTAGGAAAAGTGGTAAACATAAAAGTTGTATCTCTACCTATTAGCTTTCTAATGGTCTAAAAATCAGGTCAATTGGACTTCTTTAGTGTGAGATATGATAGAAAAACTGAAACATAAGCAAACTAAGACTGTTTCTCGCTGCAGCGAGAAACTTGTTGCCATGCTTGCTACCTTGCTTGATTTTGACCTATTTTTCACCCATTTAACTTCATGGATTGATCATGGCTTTTTGCAACACTATGAGGTTATTGATCAAAGTATGAAATGAGGGGGTTTTAGTAAGAAATTAAATCAATTGCATTGTTTTTGAAACAAGTGCATCATGATTTCCAAATTTTTCCTATCGATTGCTTGTTCCCTTCTTATGTTCACTCACTAAGTTTATACTCACATTTTTAAACTTCATGTTTTCAGATTCAAAGGCAGTTGGGACCTAGATTTAGCTGTTCATGTATGCTCATCTTTTTGGTAGGTACTATGGCAACTTAGTAGTTGTATCTTCACCCATAGTCACTCCGCTGACGGTCAAGAGTCTTATGCTTGTGTACATGTATAAGTAATGAAGACCACTAAGATTCATGTTAAAAATCAAATATGTATATTTGATTACTGAAGCCACTGTAAGGTGGCAAATGAGTGATACTATGTTAGCATAATATAATTGTGAATATTGGGTTACTATAAAATGTTATTGAAATATTTTTAGTTGAGAATTACAATATGGGTTTGAGAAATAATGGTTTGGAATGATGATCGGGATTGCATAAATAGGCTTGCTTAGGCTTAGTGGGTTATGCCCATTGGACCCATGCGCTTGTCATAGCTTTGAATTTGGGCTGTGACAAACACCCTAAGCTTTCTACTGCTCATGCTTTCCATAATAACATTCAATAATAAACTTAATATTCATATTTGATATAGTATAGGGGATATAATTTAAAATAAGTACACTCCACTCACCACAATTGGTGGGAATTCTCACCAAATATACTAAGTACGCTTAGAAAGACCACTGCTGTATTTAATTCAAGGGTCTAATGCCTTAATTCAAAACTGGAAATGTGTCATTTATCTATACCTTTCCAACAACTAACATTTATATTCAATCAAATCCTATCATCAATGTTCCAAAGGCATTGAATAAAATTTTAATATAAAAACATCTCACATATTTGGCCAGCAAGGAAATGATAACTTAATCTAAATTTTTAATCAACTATTCTTACCTTCAAAGATTAATCTACTTCCTAAATCAATCTTTAGTACTAAGCCTCAGATTTGGCAAATTTCTAGCAAGCTCTTAAGGCTTTCTACTTGAATCTGCATATCAAAATAATGCGATATTTCAACTCAATTAATAAAATTTTCATGCCTTTTCACTATGCTCATTCTAATAGCAAGAAAATTTTTAACTTTATTCCTATATTTTACTTACCTTCAAAATCTATTATTCTTTATCTTAGATCCAATTTCCTAATAAGTATTCTTCTTTAAGTCTCATAAACCCGAACATGTTTCAACAAGGTAACAAGATTATAAAGATCTTTTTTGCACAATAAATAACATCCACTTCACGTTTCCCAATACAACACATCCAATTAAAATAGATTTTAACCATCAAGTACAAAGATTATATGATTATAAATGAATTAATAAATCATTTAAATTGAGTAACAAAGCTTTCAATGACATGATTAACTTAAAACAATCTTTCTTGTCAAGTGACAGCATCCACTTCATGTTTCCCAATGCAAACATCCAATTATGATGGGTTTTAACCATAAAGTCCAAATATTTCAATTTATAATCATTTATAAGTTAATATATCATTAATATATCATTCAAAGTGATATAAATGAATTAATATACCGTTCAAAGTGAGCAACAAAGCTTTCGATGGCGCGATTAACTTAAAATAGTCTTTTCTTGTCAATGGATAACATCCACTTTATGTTTTCCAATTCAAACATTTAATTATCATAGGTTTTGATCATAAAGTCCAAATATGTAAATTAATAATCATTTATAAGATAATAAATGAATTAATATATCATTTAAAGCGTATATCAAAGCTTTCAATGGGATGATTAAACTAAAATGATTTGTTCTAGTAAATTGATAGATGCACTTCCCATTTTCGAATGCAAACATTTAATTATAATAGGTTTTGATCATAAAGTCCAAATTTTTTGATTTATAATCATTTATTAGATTATAAATGAATTAATACATCATTTAAAGTGAGTAACAAAGCTATTTATGGCGTGATTAACTTAAAATGGTCTTTTCTTGTCAATTGATAGCATCCACTTCAAGTTTCCTAATGCAAACATCCAATTACAATAGGGTTTAATCGTAAAGTCCAAGATTTTGATTTATAATCATTTATAAGATTATAAATGAATTAATATATCATTTAGAGTTAGTAACAAAGCTTTTTATCACATGATTAACTTAAAATGATCTTTTCTTGTCAAGGGATAACATCCACTTCATGTTTGCCAATACAAACATCTAATTATGATGGGTTTTAACACAGAGTCCAAAGATTTCAATTTATAATCATTTATAAGATTAGAAATGAATTAATATATTGTTTAAACTTAGTCACAAAGCTTTTGATGGCACAATTAACTTAAAATAGTCTTTTCTAGTCAATGGATATTGTTCGGTTCATGTATTCCAATTCAAACATTCAATTATGATAGGTTTTAACCATAAAGTATAAATATCCCAATTAATAATCATTTATAAGATTATAAATGAATTAATATATCATTTAAAGCGTGTATTAAAGCTTTTGATGGCATGATTAACTTAACATGGTCTGTTTTAGTCAATTGATAGCATCCACTTCAAGTTTCCAAATTCAAACATCCAATTATAATAATAGACTTTGATCATCAAGTCAAAATATGTACATTTATAATCATTTATAAGATTAGAAATGAATTAATACATCATTAAAGTGAGTAACAAAGCTACTAGTAGCATGATTAACTTAAAATAGTCTTTTTTTGCAACAATAACATCCACTTCATGTTTCCCAATGCAACACATCCAATTACAATATGTTTTAACCATAATTGTCACGACCTAAATTTCGGGCCATGACCGGTGCATGGGCCCAGTGGACATAGCCTACTAAGCGCAAGCAAGCCTCTTTATGTAATCCTGTTCACTATCCCATCAATTTTTCATCACCATTACTAGACCACTATTTGTAATTTGCAACTAGATGTATTTTCATAATACAACATAAATACAAAAAATTTACATTTGTATGATCTCAAAATAAAGTTATTCATAACTATCTCATAGTGGCACCATCATTCCAAACTATACATGCATCGTTAGCAAAGTGATTCCTAGCAATTTACATTTAATGTACATGTACTCATATAAAAGACTTTAATAACTAGCAGAGTGACTTTGGTAAGGGTATGACTATCGAATGCCATGATACCTACCAAGAGTGAATGCAAGTGGATGCCTTAGTCTTGGTCCTAACTATCTACGGATCTGAAAACATTCAATTTAAAAGAGTGAGTATAAACTTAGTGAGTGAACATAAGAAGGGAACAAGCAACAACAAGGAATGTTTTAGAAAACATGATGCACTTACGATAAACCATGTAATTTAGTCAAATTTTTAGTTAAAACCTCTTATTTCAAACTTTGAATGTTTAATCCCTTAATGTTACAAGATCCATGATGAACCATAAAGTTGAATAGAGTGAAAATTTCAGCAATGACCAAGCAAGACAAACAAACAGAGGGTTTTTCGCTACAGCGAAAAGGTATTTTTAGTTTGCCTATGGTTTGGGTTTTCAAGCATACCACCAACTAAAGAAGTCCAATTGACATGATTTCTTTATCATTAGAAAGCTAACAGGCTGGGCTACAACTTTGATGTTTACCACTTTGCATAGTTTTGATCAGAAGGTGGTCAAAATCTTTGTTAAATTGAAAGCACTATACCAGAATTTTGGAACCACTCGAGAATTTCTCGCTGTAGCGAGAATGAATCTCGTTGCAGTGAGAAGCTTCAGGAAATTTCTCGCTACAGCGAGAACCAAGCTAGTGTAACCCCCCCAACCCGAGAGGTTATCGCTGCAGTGAGAATGAATCTCGCTACAGCGAGAAATAGAGCAATTTAGTTAAAAGGGGTATTGTTACATCAAAAAGCCATTTTCTTGCTAAAATGAAAAGCAATTTGGGAGCAATTAACAATGCCAACATACAACACAATCACAACTATTTTCATAAACTTTCTATCACATATATACATATATATGTATATACATACATCATCATGCATACCATCCCTCCACACTTAGCTTATGTGCGTTCCCTACTCGGACATAGCCGGGTCATCATCAGCTCATGTGCACTCCCACACCGCACATAACTGGGTCATCATTATTATAAAACCCGACCTTATAAACACATGTCATGACATACATGCACTGAGTAGCATGTTATTATGCTAGGAAAGTTCCTAAGAATAGACGAAAGCCAATATTGTACCTAACGGTACACTTGAGTTGATTTAACCTCGAACTAATTCAAATAGGAATCATAGGATGAAATTTAATATTTTACAATCTAGGAATGACTAAAAATGATTGTTTGAAGTTCGAGGGTTCATTTGGGGAAAAATTTAAAATTTTGATGTTTAGGGGTAAAATCATCATTTTGCCATCTAAGATAATAATTTGATCATGGAGTGAAATTTTTGACTAAGATTAACTATTTGGAGTATAATTGAATGATAGGAAGTGAAAATTTTCAATTCCGGCAATTTTCGGAACATAGGGGCAAAACGATAATTTTGTTGCCTCGGGGTAAAAACCGTAATTTTCACCACCCAAAACTTGTCAAAATCATAGGATTTGCTTATTTTTGGCATGAATAACTATGGTATGTTAAGTGGTGAAAATTTGAAGTTTAAAGGATGAAATTTTAAAAACGAGCCAATGGGAAAGTGACACATGGCACTTTTTAATTGTTTAATATTATTTTAAAGGAAAATTAGCCCATTTAAACCCCACATCAGGTGATGGCCGGCCATAAGGAGAGAACAAGAGAGAAAATAGAGAGGAAAGGAAGAAAAGAGAAAAACCAAAGGAAAACTAGAAAATTCAAGGGGAAAATCGCGTTTTTCGTCCGTTTACGCGTCTAACGGTAAGATTTTTTGACTTTAGCTTGATTTCTACCTTTCCTATGCCTTTATTTCCATTTAGCATGCTTGAGGAAGGAGATCAAAAAGTGAAACCAAGGGCTTGCCGAAATTCAAGGGGGAGGATTTTGGAATTTTTAGGTTTTGATTCTTAGTTAAATTGGTAGTTTTAGTTAGTTAAATGTGTATAGAAATCAAATTGGGCAAGAAAGCATGAAAATTTCACAATACCCACCTTTGGCTGAATGTTCAATGATGTAAAATGATGATGAACTGATTTTTATTCTAACAGAAATGAAGAGAAAATGATGAAAAATGGTTAAATGTGATAGAAAAACAAAGTGGAAGATTTACCGAATTAATGTCCCATTTTTGGCCGAATTTTCCAAGGAGGAAAGTGAGCTGATTTTGGTGATTTTGGTGAGTTATTGGCTGATATTTAATGGTTAGAAATGTTGGAGAGAAAATGGGACAATTTAGAGCTAAAATGGAGCACGTTAGCAATTTATCAAGTAAAGTGCCAAAAATAGGTTAATACCACGTTTAAGCCGTTTTAGGCTATTGCTTTTCATACCATACATTAGTATAGGATTTAAGTCAATTATATAGTGATTTAGCATCAATGTGGTGAATTGGGTAAATTTTGCAATTTGTTTAGGAGGAGAGCCTTCCGGTAAAGGCAAAGAAGTCGTACCTAACGAACAGTGATCGGGGCACCTAAAAAGCAATTAGTTTGTACAAACGGTGAGTAAACCTATTATTATTGTAAATTATCTAGAGTTTATTTTTAAATGCTCTTCATGGATTTTATCAAACGAAAATGAGATTAAAATGGGATTTTTGATGTTTTAGAAATAAATGTGACAAATAAAAATATATTGTGTTGATTATGAAATTGAGTAATTGGAGGCTGCCAATTGTCTTGAAAAATATATTTTCCAATGAATGGCTTATGATATATGAGTATATGTGGCTATTTTTTATAATTGCATTGGGAATTTATGTAAGCTGTCTTTTACTATGTAGGTTGGGTAAATAAATAAAAGCCACGTTATACTGTCAAAATTTTATTAAAATTGATGGGTTTAGTCATTACAATGACGGGTTTTTGTGGACTGCCTATTAGAGGGGCACGGTAAACCCGGTTATATAGTTACTCCGGTAGTAGAGGCGAGGAGGGTAACTCCCAGAGTAGTTTTAGAGCTCACTTCATGTCGAACCCCCATGTGAATGTGTAACTCGGCCAACGCCAAGGAACGACTTGTTTTAAAAATAAAAATGTGTTTCACATGTAAATATCTTAATAACCTTGGCGGACTCGTTTAGATGCCTCAGCCAAGGTATCCTCGAGGATTAGTTTTGGCTTGAGCCTTGTTTTTAAGAAAAGTCAAAAGCCTTAACAACTGTTTTGGTAAATTACAAATATTTTATGGTTTAAGAAATAAATTGAAAACCTTATGAAATGGTTTGTGATTTGTTGTTTAAACTTGCCTCCATGTTACTCGCCTTTAGATATTTATGATAATGTCTGTTTACTCATTGGGATTGCAAAATCTCACCCACCTCCTTTCGAAATATTTCAGGCCTGTGGTAGCTTGTAGATACCGATTTTGTCGAGGATTCCAGTTCACCCCTCTATCTCACAGACAGTAGGTTACTATCACCAACACTTGGTGTATTTAGGGGCCACTTGTCATTGTAATTATTATTGTACATTATAACTTTGTAAATTATTGTATGTATGAATTTATTTTACTTACACGTGTTTCTATAAATATTGTTTTATATAAAAATGCTATATTTTTGTCTTTTGATTTACTTGAGCCGAAAATGACTGGAAATTGTTTAAAACTGATACGTAAGCCTTGTGGGGTTCCGATTGGTATTCTAGGTAATGAGTATCAATCGAGACATCGCGACGGTTGTCATGGGCCTAAGGGAGGTTCCGGGTCGTGACAATTATCACACAAAAGGAGCATCCAAAGCATAATGTACATATCAATATAATGTGATAACGCATGAACTATTCATATTCCACATTTCACAAGATAGAAACATTTCATCAAGGGCTTGTTCCCTAAGTATATATATATATATTTTAAAGCAAAAACAAATGAAACTTTCAAATGATTTATTTAAACATGTAAACATTTCCCAAAACATTTTGAAATGCAAGTTCACTCACTGGTATTTGTTAAATCTTTTATCAACTCCAACTTCCACTAATGCTCCGAATGGAGATATGGGGTCTCATTGGAACCTATCACACACAATAGCATCACCAATCAATTCAATTCACATAACCATAATTCTAAACGCTATCTCTTAAATCATATTCTACTAGTTATTCCTAACTAGCTTCCAATTGCCATTAAGCGGCTTTTTACTTTCACTATTCTACTCACACTAAAGATGAATAAATAATCCTCAACTACAAAATTCACAAATCTATCCACTAGCCATTTTCAACAACTAAAAAATCAACTCTAATTCACTACTCACCTTGGTAGCTTTGTAATTGAATTCCTTTCCAAAAATTTTCAAGTTATTATAGAAGCTCCCTCTTTCTCTCTCTAAAACACTAGCTAGTGAGAAGAAGTATGGAAGTAAGACTTTTTAAGGGTTTTAAAGTGAGAGAGTGAAAGAGCAAAAAAGGTTCTATGAAAAAGTGCACAAAAACGTGAAAATTGGAGTTAACTTGAGAGAAGTTATGGAGGTTTCAAAACAAGCTTCCATTGAGGATGAAAAAAACGTGAGATGGGAGGAAAAAGAAGAATAAGCTACTAGAAAATGATATTTATAGCTAAAGCTTATCCTCCAATCCTTTGTGCAATCTTTTTACTCTTTTGATACCGAGACAAAGTCCATAATAGTCTAGAAATGCTCGAGTTCACGAAAACTTAAAAATTTTGACCTGAGATGAAAAATGACCGTTTTGCCCCTACATTGGAAATCATTATTATTTCTATTTCCTTCATCATTTTATCCTTATTTTCACCATTCATTTATGCCTTAGGCCTACTTAGGCCTCAATAATGTTTGAAAGCATACTTCTAGGGACTCATTAAGGAAATGACAAAATTACCCCTAATCCGTGATATTGTGTCTACTTCTAGCTATGAGTTTACAAAGATCAAGGTCTCACAATAATGTCCAAAGATTTTGATTTATAATCATTTTTAAGATTATAAATGAATTAATAAATCATTGAAAACAAGTAACAAAGCTTTCGATCACATGATTAACTTAAAATGGTTTTTTCTTGTCAAGTGATAGCATCTGCTTCACAATCCCCAATGCAAACATCCAATGATGATATGTTTTAACCATAAAGTCCAAAGATTTCAATTTATAATCATTTATAAATTAATATTTTGTTAATAATCATTCAAAGTGATATAAATGAATTAATATATCATTCAAAGTAAGTAACAAAGCTTTCGATGGAACGATCAACCTAAAATAGTCTTTTCTTGTCAATGGATAGCATCCATTTCATGTTTTGCAATTCAAACATCCAATTATGATAGATTTTGATCTTAAAGTCTAAATATCTCAATTAATAGTCATTTATAAGATTATAAGTGAATTAATATATCATTTAAAGCGTGTATCAAAGCTTTCAAATATGTAATAAACTTAAAATGGTGTGTTCTAGTCATTGATAGCATCCACTTCACGTTTCCGATTTTGAACATTCAATTATAATAGGTTTTCATCATAAAGTCCAAAGATTTCAATTTATAATCATTTATAAACTAATATATTGTTAAAAACATTCAAAGTAATATAAATGAATTAATATATCGTTCAAAGTGAGTAACAAAGCTTTCGATGGAACGATCAACTTAAAATAGTTTTTTCTTGTCCATGGATAACATCCACTTCATGTTTTCCAATTCAAACTTCCAATTATGATAGATTTTGATCTTAAAGTCTAAATATCTCAATTAATAGTAATTTATAAGATTATAAGTGGACTAATATATCATTTAAAGCGTGTATCAAAGCTTGCAATGATGTAATAAACTTAAAATGGTGTGTTCTAGTGAATTGATAGCATCCACTTCACATTTCCGAATGCGAACATCCAATTATAATAGGTTTTAATCATAAAGTCCAAAGATTTTGATTTATAATCATTCATAAGTTTTTATAAGATTTAATACATCATTTAAAATGAGCAACAAAGTTATTGATGGTATGATTAACTTAAAATGGTCTTTTCTTCACAATGAATAACATTCACTTCATGTTTCCCAATTTAAACATCCAGTTACAATAGGTTTTAACCATAAAGTCCAAAGATTGTGATTTATAATCATTAATAGGATTATGAATGAATTAATATATCATTTAAAGCAAGTAACAAAGCTTTCGATCACTTGATTAATTTAAAATGGTCTTTTCTTGCCAAATGATGGGATCCACTTCATGTTTCCCAATGCAAACATCCAATTATGATAGGTTTTAACGATAAAGTCCAAAGATTTCAATTTATAATCATTTATAAATTAATAGAACATTAATATATCATTCACAGTGATATAAATGAATTAATATATCGTTCAAAGTGAGAAATAAAGCTTTCGATGGTATCATTAACTTAAAATAGAGTTTTCTTGTCAACGGATAACATCCACTTCATGTTTTTCAATTCAAACATCCAATTGTGATAGCTTTTGACCATAAGGGTCAAATATCTCAATTAATAATCATTTATAAGATTATAAATGAATTAATGTCATTGAAAGTGTGCATCAAAGCTTTCGATGGCATGATTAATGTAAAATGGTTTGTTCTAGTAAATTGATAACATCCACTTCCCATTTCTGAATGCAAACATCCAATTAAAATAGGTTTTGATCATAAAGTCCAAAGATTTTGGTTTATAATCATTTATTAGATTATAAATGAATTAATACATCATTCAAAGTGAGTAACAAACCTATTTATGGCGTGATCAACTTAAAATGGTCTTTTCTTGTAAAGGGATAGTATCCACTTAACGTTTCCTAATGCAAACATCTAATTACAATAAGGTTTAACCATAAAGTCCAAGATTTTAATTTATAATCATTTATAAGATTATAAATGAATTAATATATCATTTAGAGTGAGTAACAAAGTTTTCGATTGCATGATTAACATAAAATGGTTTTTTCTTGTCAAGGGATAGCATCCACTTCACATTTGCTAATGCAAACATCCAATTATGATAAGCTTTAACCATAAATTCAAAAAAATTCAATTTATAATCATTTATAAGATTAGAAATGAATTAATATATCATTCGAACTTAGTCACATAGCTTTCAATGTCACAATTAACTTAAAATAGTCCTTTCTTGTCAATGGATGCCATCCAATTCACGTTTTCCAATTCAAGCATCCAAGTTTGATAGGTTTTAACCTTAAAGTTCAAATATCCCAATTAATAATCATTTATAAGATTATAAATTAATTAATATATCATTTAAAGCATGTATCAAAGCGTTCGATGGCATGATTAACTTAAAATGGTCTGTTTTAGTCATTTAATAGCATCCATTTATGTTTTCAAATGCAAACATCCAATTATAATAGGCTTTGATCATCACGTCCAAAGATGTTCATTTATAATCATTTATATGATTATAAATGAATTATGTCACGACCCAAATCCTGGGCCATGATCGGCGCATGGACTCAATGGACATAACCCATTAAGCCCAAGCAAGCCTATCTATGCGACTCCATTCATCGATTTCATCATTCATTCTTACAACTGTATTTCGTAATTCTTATTAACAAGTATTTCAATCCTTTTCTATCGAAACCATATGTTCACATTTATATGATTCAAAATAATGTCATTCGTGCCATCTCGTAGTGGCAACATTAATCAACATAAACTCTATTCTTAAGATATATATAACTTAACAATTTACATTTGGGTGCGTATGTTCAACGAAAAGGACTCTAGACTTCCAGCGGAGTGACCATAGTGAAGGTGTAGCTACTAAATTCCATTGATACCTACCAAAAGATGAACGTATGTGGACACCTCAATCTAAGTCTTAATTGCCTCCTGATCTAAAAACATGAATTTGAAAAAAGTGAGTCTAAAGTCAGTGAGTGAACATAAGAAGGGAACAAGCAACCGATAGGAATAATTTGGAAATCATGATGCACTTGTTTCAAAAACAATGCAATTGATTTAATTTCTTACTAAAAACCCCTCATTTCAAACTTTGATTAATAACCTCATAGTGTTGAAAAAACCCATGATCAATCCATGAAGTTAAATGGGTGAAAAATATGTCAAAATCAAGCAAGGTAGCAAGCATGGCAGCAAGTTTCTCACTGCAGCGAGAAATAGTGTTAGTTTGCATGTGTTTCAATTTTTCTAGTATATCTCTCACTACAGAAGTCAAATGAACCTGATTTTTAAACCATTAGAAAGATAAGAGGTAGGGATAGAACTTTTATTTTTATTACTTTTCCCAGTTCAGACTGGAAGGTGGTCAAAATCTTGATCGAAGTGAAAGCACTGCACTAGAACTTGAGAGTTTCTCGCTACAGCAAGAATTAGGCCAATGTGACCCCCAAAACCAGAGAGTTTCTCGCTGCAGCGAAAATGAATCTCGCTGCAGCGAGAAAAAGAGCATTTTAAGTGAAATGGGTCTTATTACATCAAAAGCCATTTTCTTGTTGAAATGAAAAGCAATTTGGGAGCAATTAATAATGCCAACACACAGCACAATCACAATTATTTTCATAAACTTTCTATAACATATATATATTTGTATATACATCATGCATACCATCCCACCACACTCAACTCAATGCAATATCATCATCATGTGTACACTCCCTACTCGCACGCTTCAACATCATCCTATGTGCACTCCCTACTCGCACACTCTATCATCATCATGTGTGCACTCCCTACTAGCACACTCTATCATCATCATGTGTGCACTTCCTACTTGCACACTTCAACATCATCACACAGCATTATTCATCAATACAAAACATATATTCATATATATACCTACCAACATAATATAGAAGCACATGGATTCATCCTTTTACACATTTCACATTTTTCACAGCATCAAAACATTTTATCAAGGGCTTGTTCCCTAGCACACATTTTTAAAGAAAAGTTGGATAAAATCATTCAAATACATTACATTTGTCACGACCCAAATTCTGAGCCATGACCGGCGCATGGGTCCAATGGACGTAATCCACTAAACCCAAGCAAGCCTATTATTTATCTTACTTATAATTCCATCTATTATCACTAAGTCATATTTCATAACTTTGAATCAAAATAGTGATATACATTGCCAACTCGTACTAGCATTACTCATTTAAAATTTACATTAAGTTCATCTATACATAACAAAATAATACTCGACTTCCAGCGGAGGGACTCGGATGAATATACAGTTACCGAATGCCGAGACACCTACCAAAAGATGGACACAAGTCTACAAGGACACCTCGTCCTAATTATCGGCTGCCTCGTGATCTGAAAACATGAATTTGAAAATGGTGAGTATAAACCCAGTGAGTGAACAAGGAAGGGAACAAGCAACAATTAGGGAGAATTTAAAATCATGATGCACTTGTTTCAAAACAATGCAATTTAGTTCATTCCTATTTAAAACCCTTCCAAACCCGAGAGTTTCTCGCTGCAGTGAGCATGAATTTCGCTGCAGCGAAAACAGAGCAACAAGAGAAACATTTTTCCTCACTCAACAAAAAGCCATCCTGCTAAACTAATAAAATCAACATAAAATTCATGAAAATTCTCAAAGTACAATGTGTCAAATTTCACGTACATTACAACCATAAATCATTGTGCATCAATTTGCTATAACACACACATTTACATATGTATATATATATATATACGTATATACCCATCATCATCATCTCAGCAACCCATCATCATCATCACCAACTCATGCGCACTCCCTACTCGCACATGGCTGGGTCATCACCGGGTTATGCACACTCCCTACTCGCACATAACCGAGTCATCACCAAGTTATGCGCACTCCCTACTCGCACATAACCGGGTCATCCTCGGCTTATGCGCACTCCCTACTCACACATAGCCGAGTCAACATAATTACACAACATTATATTCAAGCATATATGTATATCAACATAATGCAGCCACATAGAAATCCATAATAACCACATTTCATAACATAAACATTTACTCAAAAGCTTGTTCCCAAGGCATTCATTTTCATGAAAAATTGCATAAAATCATTCAAACACTTTGTTCAAAACAATCATATTCCCAAAACAATTTTGATAGGTAGTCCACTCACAAGTGTCGAAAAATCTAGATTTCGGGTGCACTCGAACTAATAGTCCTCAAGAGCAATTCCTTTGCCTTTTCCAGACATCTCACTACCTTGACAAATAACAAAGTCGAGAAATTTACTATATTGTCCCTAAATTGATATAAACTAATTTAAATTACTAATGCTTGATATGTAAATGCAAAAATACGTTCGATTACTGCTTAATCGCGGTATCGATTAAATTTGACCGATCACTCGATTAATTGGCGATTGTGTCCAAATCACCTC
>NC_030851.1:20796129-20832080 GCF_000208745.1 Theobroma cacao | reverse complement strand
AGAATTAAAGAAATTTTAACTTACCTAGCTTGTTTCCTTGATTTCTTCACTTTTTTTTTTTAATTTCCATCTAGGTTTTCTTGTCTTTCCCTTTGTTCTTCCTTTTTTCTTGTTGCTGGTTGTCTAGGCCGAATATGGTGAGAGAATGGGGGATTTAATGGGCTGATTTCTATAGAAAATAATAAAATAATCAAGCATGCCACTTGTCACATGCTTGTTGGCCCAATTTTTAACTTTTTGACTTTTTCCTCTTAATTTTCCACCACAATTATTCTGGTATTTATCCAATCCTACCACATTTAAAATCCCTTGGTCTTGACAAGTGCTGGGGTGAAAAATTTACCGATTTGCCCCCGTGATGAGAAAATTACGATTTTGCCCCTATACTCCGAAATGTACCAGAATCACATTATTTCTACTTTTCAACCTCAAATAACACTAATATTGATCAATATTAACCAAATGGGCCAAAAAATCATTTTTTTTAAAATTCTCGTTTAGTCCTCTAGTGGTAAAATTACCATTTTGCTCTTGTACTCCAAAAATACCGGGAATCACAATTTTTCACTGCTAAACATCATTTTATACTCCAACAATCATAATTATATTTCATATAATTATTCTTGGTCAAATGTGATCAAATCTTGACTAGAAATCTCCATTTAATCATCAAATGATAAAATGACCGTTTTGTCCCTAATCGGTCAATTTTTCTAATGGACTCCAAACTGGACCTTGAACTCGAAATCACTATTCTAAGCCATTCTGTGGGTTTCAGAATTTTCAATTTCCTCTTAGAATTTCTATTTGAACTAGTTCAAGGCTCGATTTAACTTAGTTGTACCACTCGGTACAGTACCGTCTTTTAATCGAGCTTGACAAGGTCTCATAACATTTTCCAAAGAAATTTTGAAATGCAAGTTCACTCACTGGTATTTTTTAAATTTTTACTCAACTTTAACTTCTTCTAATGGTCCAAATGGGGTGGTGGGGCTTCGTTGGAACCTATCATCACATTAGCATCATCACCGTTAACCCAACTTGGCATTAATACTACTCTAAAGCTATTTTTCTAAATTGAGTTCTACTAGTCATTCCTACTAGCTTCCAACTACCATTAAATGGCTATTATTTGCACTACTCTAGTCACACTAAAAATGATTAAGCAATCTCAACAATAACACTCCCAAATCAAATTACTAGACATTATCAACAACTAAAAAAAAAAAATTTAGTTCACTACTCACCTTGGTAGCTCTGTAAATTTGAAATTCTTTCCAATAATTTTTAAGCTATTATAGAAACTCCCTCTTTCTCTCTCTAAAACACCTAGCTAGTGAGAGAGAATATGGAAGTAAGACTTTTCAAGGGTTTCAAAGTGAGAGAGTGAAAAAGCACAAAGATTCTATGAAAGGGTGCACAAAAGTATGAAAAGTGGAGCTAGCTTGAGAGAGTTATGGAAGCTTAAAGAGAACTCCCATTGAGGATGAAGAAACGTGAAAGGGAAAAAGGAAGAAGAAGAAGAAGCTGCTGGAAAATGTGAGAAGATGCTGCTAGAAGATGATATTTATAGCTCAAGTTTATCCAACTCCACTTAAATTACAAAAATGCCCTTAACAAGTTAGCTTATTCTTCTCCAATCCTTTGTGCAATCTTTTTAATCTTTTGACACTGAGGCCAAGTCTACAATGGTCTAAAAATACTCGAGTTTATGAAAAATTAAATGTTGACTCGAGATGAAAATGACGATTTTGCCCTTACTTTGGAAATCATCATTATTTTTATTTTTTTCATCATTTAATCCTTATTTTCATCATTCATTTATGCTTTAAGCCTGCTTAAAATGGTGTGTTATAGTCAATTGATAGCATCCATTTCATGTTTTCGAATGCAAGCGACCAATTATAATAGGTTTTGATCATAAAGTCCAATGATTTTGATTTGTGATGAGTGCATCAAATACATATATTTAACGGGAGATTAAATACCTAATTAGTCTAAGTTAGATTAGATTTAAGATCGGATTTTAGGTGTTTTGATTTATTTTATTAGTTTAGTTTAATTTATTTTTAAATGTTTATTTTAAGTTAATAATGTTAGTTTTATGTTATTTATATTTATTTTTATGTTTTTGTAGGCGTAGGATCAAAAATAATTTCAGTTGGTGAAGAAAGGTGTATAATGGACCGGTGCTTTGTTTGCATATGTTTTGGTCTTTCAAGAATATCTCCCACTACAATAGTTCAAATAACATGATTTTTAGACCATTAGCTCCAACTTTTATGTTTATCACTTTGCCCATTTCTGATCGGAAGATGATCAAAATCTTTGTCAAAGTGAAAGTACTGCACCAGAAGAACAAAATTGAGCAAAACCTTTAAGAGCCGTGCCTCTGGAAAATGAGAGCCGCGGTGTTCATCGTATTTTCCAAAAATAGCAAGCTTATGGGATTTTGGAAGCTAGGGCTTTAAGAGGCTATTTAAGGGGCCTTTTTCTGAGGTTTTTGGAAGGAGGCAGCAAGCAATTTCTCTAGAGAAAAAGAGAAAAAAACAAAGCAAGAAAGCAAGAGAATTGGATGGAGAATCAAGATCACAAAGCTTCAACTATTAGTTTTCTCTCTCTACTTTTGTGTTTTTCTTATTTTCTTTGACTTGAATTAATGGCTAATTTTCTTTGGATGAAGTTTTTATTAGATATTATGAACTAAACTATTTTTCTAGGATTACAATTGAACTCACATGTAATCTAAATTTTTAATCTCTTTCTTGCTTATCTTTAATGGGATTATTTCAATTTGTTCTTAATACTTTTAATTGCCGAATCACCAATTAAATTGATTTAGGAACCTAAACAAACTTGGGAAAGGGAGTTTAGTGTAGACTACAATTGGGATAACATATGGTCATGTTAATTGATTTACATATAGGATAGGGATATACCTATAAGCCACATGTAGCCAGATTAGAGCCTGAACTTAATGAATATGTTTTAATTTCAATTTACATAGGGATATAGTGTTTTGGTTAAAATAGATATTTTTATAAGATGAGTCGAGAGACCCTTATAAATAATTTATGACTCTAGATTAGCAATTCAACCCGTTGAAATAAGTTAAGAAAGAAAGGTAAGATTTAGATGAAGTGTGAGAGATATTGTAATCCTAGGCTTGTTTGATTTGATCATTACTCAAGTTACTATTACTTTGATTTTTCTTTTTTAGTTTAAATTTTGGTTAATTATTTTTAGTTAATTAATTTAGTTAATTGATATTGATTGTTTGGATAAGATTAAATTGTTCTAATTTTAGTATTTAGTAAATATTTTGGATCAATTTTCTATGGGATCGATTCTCTGCTTGCTTATATACTATCTATTCGATATGTATACTTGTGTAGTAGAATTTTAACTAACAATTTGTAATCATTTATAAGATTATTAATGATTTAATACATCATTTAAAATGAGTAACAAAGTTATTGATGGCATGATTAACTTAAATGGTTTTTTCTTTGTAATGAATAGCACCCACTTCTGACACTAAGGCATTGCAAAGACACCTGAATGTTGTGAAAGACACCAATTGTAGCGAGGTTGAAAACCCAACTGAGGTGAATCACCAATCTTGGCATGGTTGAAAACCCTTCTAAGGTGAAAAAATAGCCAAAATCCCACTATGGTTGGCTAGGCCAAAGACACTAAAACTTCTTACTTTTTAAAAAAAGCCTAGAGGAATAAGCACTCTTACTTAAAAAAATATTCTTTATTAACTCTCAACTTGAATTTCTCATAAATAAGCTGAAGGGTCTTATTTATAGTATTATAGTCCCACATCTTAATAAAACTCTAATCCTAGTTGTCTAATACAATTAGAATAATTAACAAGAGATTTAAATAAAATAGGTGTTTCATTCCTAAATAAAACATGACTAGCTTAAAGTCCTAACACAACTAAAATTAGTAAAAACTAAATTAGATAAAATACAATCCTAGATGCTCCTACGTCATTCTCATTGGGTCAGAAAAACTTGGCTCCGATGAGTAGGCTTTGACATACTGCATGTTTGGATTCACATACTGTCATGGTCCACACCAACCATTTAAATAATTCATCTATTGTTTTGAAGGTTGTCTTCCATTCATTTCCAGTCATATTCAAATTTGATGATAACCACTACACAGATCGATCTTGGAGAAGACAATAGCACCATGCAATTGATCCAACAAATCATCAAGTCTAGGAATGGGAAAATGATACTTGATGGTGATTTTGTTCATGGCACGACTATCAATGCACATGCACCATGTTTCATCTTTTTTTTTTGGAACTAATAAAGCAGGAATAGCACAGAGGCTAACGCTTTCTCTTACCAGGCCTTTCTCCAAAAGTTGTTTGACTTGATGCTGTATCTTCTTATGCTCTTGCGAACTCATGCGATAAGCAGGCTTGTTTGGAATTACAGAACCAGAGATGAAATTAATGGCATGCTAAATATCTTGCATTGGTGGTAGTCCATTGTCACGACCCAATTTCTCGGGCCATGATCGACGCATGAGCTCAATGAGCATAGCTCACTAAGCCCAAGCAAGCCTATCCATTTACCTTTGCTTATCAAATTTATCATATCATGCATACACACACACCTTTTTCCGGATGTGAACATAGCCAAAACACAATGGCATTATCGATAATAATATACATGCACTATACTAGTCATGTATTTAGCAATTTACATTGCATACACATATTCACATTGTTAGATTGTATTCACAATACAAAGGACCCATGACTTCCAGCGAAGACATTTACAATAAAAGGGATTACTATCGAATGTCAGACACATACCCAGGAGATGCACTACGGGGACTCCTCGATCTAGGGTCCAACAGTCACCTAATCTGAAAACATGAACTTTTTATAAAACGTGAGTATAATACTCAGTGAGTGAACAAGAAGGGAACAAGCATACCATAAGGAATGTTTATCGAAATCATGATGCATTCATTTTCTCAAAACCATGCAATTGTTTTAGCTCCTATAAACCCCTCATGTAAACCCCACATGAGTAAATCATTTTACAAAAATCCATGCTCAACTATGGTACCAAAGAAATGAGAAATATGGCAAAAACCCACAAGTTAGCAAAATGGACAGAAAGTTTCTCGCTGTAGCGAAAACCAGTTCTGGTGAAGGCCCTCAAACCCGAGAGTTTCTCGCTGCAACGAGCATGACTTTCCCTGCAACGAATACAGAGCAACAAGAGAAACATTTTCCTCACTCAACAAAAGGGCGATCCTACTAAACCAACAAAATCAACATAAAACTCATGAAAATTCCCAAAGTGCAATGTATCAAATTTCACATATATGTCAACCATATATCACATTCATGAGCTTTCATTTCATAAGTCTAGATATGCATAATTTGATAGACAAACATCAATATCATCATAATCACACCCGGCTCA
Organism: Theobroma cacao; assembly: GCF_000208745.1. Lineage (NCBI taxonomy): Eukaryota > Viridiplantae > Streptophyta > Magnoliopsida > Malvales > Malvaceae > Theobroma > Theobroma cacao. Next base: position 20,826,615 of record NC_030851.1, on the reverse strand, counting down.
TGTACATCCCCCCACATCGTGCACAATCAGTGTCATCGTGTACATCCCCCCACATCGTGCACACGAGCACTATCATCATCCATCTCTCACGCCACCATCATCATCGGCATGTGCATCCCCCCACATCGTGCACACACACGGTTACAGTCATTATACACAATATCATTCATCATGCACAACACACATATATATATCATCATATTGCAATAATGCATGAATCCATAGCAATCAAATATCACAACATCAAACCATTTAACAAAAGCTTGTTCCCAAGGTACATTTTCTAAGACAAGTTGGATAGAATCTTTCATATTCCCCAAAACAAGTTTGAAATGCAAGTCCACTTATCGGTATCAAAAATCCGGATTTTGGGTACACTCAGACTAATAGTCCTCAAGCGTAATTTCTTTGCCTTTTCTGGACGTCTCACTACCTTGACAAATAACAAAATCGAGAAATTTACTATATTGTCCCTAAATTGATATAAACTAATTTAAATTACTAATGCTTGATATGTAAATGCAAAAATACGTCTGATTACTGCTTAATCGCGGTATCGATTAAATTCGACTGATCACCCGATTAATTGGCGATTGTGTCCAAATCACCTCCAAATTAATCCATTTCTCCTCTAATACTTTAATTTAGTACATACCATTTAAATAAAGCCAAATTCAGCATTAGAACCCTCACAGTTCCTTAAAGAAAAATTCAGTCATTTGGTGCATTAGCACCGAAATTTTTTATACATAACCGTTTCACCTTAATTCATCATTTTCAAAGCCATTTTCCTTGAAATAAAAACAATCCCCCATTGATATTCAGCCCTCATGGTTCGACCAATAAGGAACCCTAGAGAAATTGAATATTTCTTTTGTGTTTTTGTTCATAACCATGCTTAACTATCCTTAAACACTAGCATAGTCTAAAATCAAATTATTCCAACAACAATTCCTCTTCCATACCCATTTTTCAGAATTGAATTCATCATGATAACTCAATATTCAAGCATGGAAATCAAGAACAAAAGCATGGGTAAGCTAGGTATCAAGGAGAATTAAAGAAATTCTAACTTACCTAGCTTGTTTCCTTGATTTCTTCACTTTTTCTTTGAATTTCCACCTAGGTTTTCTTGGTTTTCCCTTTGTTCTTCCTTTGTTCTTGTTTCTGGTTGCCTAGGCCAAATATGGTGAGAAAATTGGGGATTTAATGGGCTGATTTCTATAGAAAATAATAAACTAATCAAGCATGCCACGTGTCACATGCTTATTAGCTCAATTTTTTTAACTTTTTGACTTTTTCTTCTTAATTTTCCACCACAAATATTCTGGTATTTATCCAATCATACCACAATTAAAATCCCTTGGTCTTGACAAGTGCTGGGGCAAAAAATTTACCGATTTGCCCTCCGTACGAAAAAATTACCATTTTGCCCCTATACTCCGAAATGTACCGGAATCACATTATTTTTACTTTTCAACCTCAAATAACACTGATATTGATCAATATTAACCAAATGGGGCAAAAATCGTTTTATAAAAATTTCCGTTTAGTCTTCTAGTGGTAAAATTACCATTTTGCCCTTGTGCTCCAAAAATATTGAGAATCACAATTTTTCACTGCTAAACATCATTTTATACTCCAATAATCATAATTATATTTCATATAATTATTCTTGGTCAAATGTGATCAAATTTTGGCTGAAAATCTCCATTTTATCATCAAATGGTAAAATGACCGTTTTGTCCCTAATTGGTCAATTTTCCTGATAGAGTCTAAACAGAACCTTGAACTCCGAATCACTATTCTAAGCCATTCTTTGGGTTTCAAAATTTTCAATTTCCTCTTAGAATTTCTATTTGAACTAGTTTAAGGCTCGATTTAACTTAGTTGTACAATTTGGTACAATACCATCTTTTAATCGAGCTTGACAGGGTCTCACATCCATGGGGTATCTCATCAAATACAACATCACTAAACTCCTCAATTATTGGTTGGATATCTTTAGATAAGGGTTAAGTTACTTCATGCTCCTCATAAACTAATAAGAGGTATAAGAGGCTTGACTCATGATAAGCTTTGTTTAAGCCAAACACAATGATGAGAGCTTTATCTTCTTTTTGTGTCTTTGGTCGATCTTCTAGCTTGAATGGAGTCAATATAATTTTTACTCTATCCTTGATGAAGGAATAAGTTTTCTTATATCCATCATGGTGAGCTCAACGATCATATTGCCATGGGCGTCCCAACAACAAGTGACATACATCTATTAGGATAGCATCACACCATACCTCATCTTCATAATTATTTCCAATAGAGAATTGAACACAAGAACGCTTTGTTACCTTAACTTCATTTCCTTTTCTCAACCATTGTAGCTTGTAAGGATGAGGATGTACTTTAGTTGGAAGTTTCAATTTTTTCACCATGTAGTTGGCAACAACATTCTCACAACTTCCATTATCAAAAATGACATTACAAACCTTCCCTTTGGATGTGCACTTCGTATAGAATATGTTGTGTCGAAGCCAACTTTCACCTTCAGTCATCATAGTAGTGTTGAGGTTACGATGAACAACAAGAGCTTCTCTATGGTTAGCAGAAATTTCTTCTATCTTTTTATTATTAAATATTTCTATCTCATCATCTATTTCTTCTAGGCTAGGTTCTTCCCTAACTTCTTCTTCAACTAAGGAGATAATTCTTCAATTTGGACAATCAGAAGCAATATGCCCAAATCCTTGGCATTTTAAGCACTTTTTGTTGACATTAGAAGCACAAGTAGAAGTAGTCTCTTTATTGTTTGGAGTTTTGGAAGAGTTTACCCTTGGAGGTGTAATGGTTGCCGAACTTTGTCTCCCACGGTTTGAGGTGGATTTTCTGTCCAGATGAACTCACTAAGCTTTTCTGTAATTGTTGTTTCTCAACCTTTAATGCTAATCTGATGACATCGTTTAGGTTCCAATGTGGTTGTAGTTGAACAACATTTGCAATTTCAACATTGAGACCCCAAGATAATGAGCTATAGTTTGTTCATCAAGTTCATGGACATCGCACTTCATGTAAAGTTGTTCGAACTCCATTGTTTATTCTTCCACCAACATTGTTTTTTTGCCTCAAGTTATGAAATTTGATAAAAATTTCTTGTCGATAATGCTTAGGAAGGAGCTTACGCTTGAGTTCTCGATGCATCTTATCCCATGTTCTGATCTTGTTGCGACCTTTTCTTTCTCGTTGCCTTTTGAGATTTTCACACCAAATAGAAGTGTGCTTCTTCAATTTTATGGCCATAAGCTTCACACATTTTTCATCGGGAATATCTTTGAGCTCGAAAACTCTTTCCACTATGTGGAGCTAATCAAGGAAGTCATCAGGATGAAGTCTTCCTTCAAACTCAAGAATGTTGACTTTGATTCCCAAATCTTTTGTAGCAGTAGTTTTTAGGGGACGAAGAGGCACTTCTTCATCAGAGGATAAATTTTGATGAAACAAGGTTGGTGTCATTCTCTTCATCATTATAGCTGCTATTGTTGATTTGAGCATCACGTCTTGCTAGTTGCTCTTGTAATTCTTGAATTTGCTTACATAGTTCTGCAATCTCGATCTCATGATCATCTCTTTAAATATTTTGATGTCTTGGTGGCATTTTATTATATGGTGATAATGATGTGGTGATGTAGAAAAAAGAGATGATGATATAACTATAAAGCAATAAATAAAATTGCCCAAACAGGGAGTATTGAAACTCAACAGTGAACCTGAACTATGCAACGAACAATGATCCTCCCACCTTGATACCAAACTAACGTTGGGGCATTGTAAAGACACCAATCGTGGTGAGGTTGAAAACCCCACTAAGGTGAATAACCAATCTTGGCAAGGTTGAAAACCCCACTAAGGTGAAAAAATAGCCAAAATCCCACTTTGGTTGGCTAGGCCAAAGATACTAAAGCCACTTACTCTTTGAAAAAAGCCTAGAGAAATAAGCACTCCTGCTTAAGAAAACATTCTTTATTAACTCTCAACATGAATGTCTCATAACTAACCTTAAGGGTCCTATTTATAGTATTATAGGCCCACATCCTAATAAAACTCTACTCCTAGTTGTCTAATACAACTAGAATAATTAACAAGAGATTTAAATAAAATAAGTGTTATTCCTAAATAGAACATGGCTAGCTTAAAGTTCTAATACAACTAAAATTAGTAAAAAATAAATTAAACAAAATACAATCCTAGACGCTCCTGCATCAAGTTCACGTTTCCCAATTCAACCATTCAATTACAATAGGTATTCATAATCATTAATAAGATTATGAATGTCACGACCCAAATTCAGAGAGCCGTGACCAACATGCTCGAGCCTTGCTAGTAAGCCCACGAGACTTGAGGAAGCCTTTACTCATAAGTCTTGTTCAAGATCAATCATTAACATAACGCCTTATAGCCAACATCATTTTATTAAGCTTAATCCTTTTGTATTCAACACTAACCCCTCAGCTCGTAATAACATTTAAGGCTTAAACATGATATATACATAGCCTTACATTAGCTAACTGTCACAGCCCAAAACCCAGGCCATGACTAATGCATGGGCCCAATAGGCATAGCCCACTAGGCCCAAGCAAGCCTCTCTATGTAAACTCGTCAGTAGTCCATCTATCACTTCTTTTTCTTTAGGATCTAAGACTCGTGATTTCTAATAACAATCTCTTCAAATTTAAATCGTGAAAATCAATTACATACAAAGTTCACAACAAATCTCACAATTCACATTAAACCATCACATATAAGCATACAACCGACCTTTGAGAACCAGCGAAGTGACTCTGGGTGTGGGTGCTATCATTGAGAATCATAGTGAACCTACCGAAAGATGAATAGGAGGGAGCACCTCAACCTAGGATCCAACTACCTTTGATCTTGAAAACTAAAACATGAAGTTGAAAAGAATGAGTATAAACTCAATGAGTGAACATAAGAAGGGAACAAGTAAACGATACGGAAGATTGTTTTTTAGAAAACGCGATGCACTTGTATTGAAACCATGCAATTTGTATACCATAAACAAAACTCAATGCCTTGCTGTTTTTCAACTCATTTTGAAAACATTTAAGAATATCAACTTTCAATAGACAATTCAATCACATTACATTTTTTAAAAATCTCTATTGTACAGGATAGGTGCACATGCATGTAAAAATTCATGTATGCATTATGTATATATAAATATATAGATAATTCAAACATACACCAAGGTCATCCCCACACTAGTCACCACGGCTCCCCGTACATAGACCCGCCAACCTCAACTCAGCTCATGTTCACTTCCACACTGCACATAGCTAATATCCTAATGTGCACTCCCTCACCGCATATGGCATATATCATCATCATGTGCTCTCTTAAACTGGACATGTCATAAATCATCATCATGTGCTCTCCTACACCACACATGGCATATATCATCGACATGTGTTCTCCCACACCGCACACTACCGATGTTGTCATGTGCACTCCCACACCACACACACATGGTTATAATTATCATTCAACATTACATTTCAATGCATGGCACACATAACAACATGCAACAAGAATCTTTGCATAACAATACATCACATGCCACAAATCAATTGGCAATTCAACATAATATTTCAAATATGTAATTTATCATATTATGCGTTTAAAAACGTAGAAGTATCACTTGTGAAAAGCTTGTTCCAGTGCATAAATTTGAAAAAAGTCAACCAAGGATATTCTAGCATTTCATGCAACACATATGCATTTGTTCAAAACCTTTTAAATGCAAATTCAATCACCTTACGATAGCGGGATACTACATCACTATTAGTTCAGAGGCGTGTCTAGCTATTTCTACTTGCCGGTCGCTCGTTATTTCCTCCGGCATGCCACCACAGTACACTATCTTTACTTTTGCACTCCCTAGAAACAATCCAAACTCAATATCTTTAGTGTATATCATTTCTACTCCTCTTTTTCATTCAATCGTGAATCCTTATTCAACTAACTTATATCTTGACACATTTTTACCAAAGTTGCCTTTATCCTTTACTTGCGTAATTCTTTAGATTATAAATATTAGCAACTTTTTTATGACTCTAGCACATATATTAATATTTTCTAAGGATATTTATCAAGTTCAACCATCATTTCTACACCAATAACCTAGCGTATGGCAAGAACTATAAATTTACTTCCATCAAGCATTTTCTAAGTCCACATGCACCACAATTTACTTTTACATGCCACCACAAGCACAAACAATCAATACATATCTCATTTTTCCTTTCTACTTGTGATTTAGAGGTTAGAACGCTTACCCACTAGTTAATCTAGCTCAAAATCACCATGCATTCCAAGATTCTTCCACATGCATGCCTCGGGGTTCCTTAGATCTTTATTGATCCTTACTACCATAAACAAAACCTCACATCATAATTGGTTCAAACTAAATGCTTTCAAACAAAACATCAATTTCTATCTTCCTTACCTTGAAATCCATAAGGCAAACCACCAAAATCTTTTCAAACCTCAACAATACTGTCTGGTTGGGGAGGAAAATCTCTCGATTTTCTCTTTTCTCCTCCAAGGTCAAGCCTCCTCTGAACTTTTCTCTTCCTTTTTCCTTTCTTTCTTTCCTTTCTTCTTTCTTCTTTTCTCTCTCCTAGGGTTTAATTGGGATCAAAAATAAGGTTGAGAGTTGTGGGTTGGGTGAATAAAGGGGTAAGAGAATGGAGAAGTAAGAAAAAAAGAGAAAGGAGAAGAAAAAAACTTGATTTTTATGGTGAAGAAAGAAAGTCACGCTGGGAGGAAGAAGAAAAAGAAGAAAATGCCTTATGGAGAAGATAAGGACCGGCCATGGATAAGGAAGAAAAGAGTTAAAGCTTCCTTTGGAAGCTTTGACTAAGCTCATGGAAAAATTATCATTTTGCCCTCCAAGTGTCTCCCCTTTTTAATTAGTCCTCCCAACAATCTTTTAAATCCAATTTCCTTTTATTTTTCTTCCATTACATGTGTGCAAACAAAATATAAAGTTTGCACTTCAACGTGGTATCAGCATAATATTTAAATATTTACTTACCCGCTCTAGCTCTATTGAACAAAAACAAGCGGGCACAACTATCATCGTTTTTCTTCGAAATTCTTCCTTATTTCTTCTCCCCCATTTAGATTAATCATATAAACCTCTTTCATGACTAATTTCGATAATAGATAAAATATTAATATTTTAATATTATTTTATTCTAAAATTCTCCACTATCCTTCTAGGGCTCCAAAACATCTTATTTTGCCTTGGTTCACTTCCGAATCACCTTTTAACTCACTAACTCATCCTCAATAAAAATATTATTATTTTATTATTATTTCTTCGCTTGCAGGATATTTTATTTTAAAATATTCTTTTCACCCATCACTGTTCTATGGCACTTAAATCAACATCCATTGACCCTTTTGTCTCGTTGATAAGGTCATATTAACTTCTCTATGAGGGTACGGGGTGTCACACTAACTCATCAAGAAATTAAACATCTCATCACATAACATCATATAGGGTAATACAGTCCCCACATAATCCATTTTTATACATTACGGGAGCGTAAGACTCACTTATGACTCAGTGGAGATACATCACTAGTGGCTAACATACCACTTGCCAAAATTGTGTGTCTAACATCGACAACTCTAAGCCACCTGATCCTCGGTGTCTATTTATTTGCACAATACAATCAAAGGGGGTGAGTCACACTAGTATTTAGTGAGCGGGAGCATAAATCAATTGTCAATGTGCAAGGATAGTTGCTACACATATCCTCTAAACATCCATGTACAATAGTAAAATCATCATATACATAATGGGACAAGTTGAACATCACCCATTGTAACAACACTTTCATCGCCGTGCGAACTGCACTATAATGCGCTCATACATACTCATCTATTATATCAATAGGGCAGGCTATCTTTGTCTCGCCTATTATCATTATCATTATAGCCGTCTATCGACCTCCATCAATCATATGAACTAGCCCACCATATGATTGTCTACACACATGTTTAACATACATACCTTAAAAGCATTCACATTAAGCATAAGTCCTTAGACTCCATCACTTATGTTACATCATCTTACATTATCATAAGATATGGTTCTTACCTTTAGCCCTTGCATAAATGATCAATTCCTAGCATATCATATCATGGTGTACATTTCATATCCTATAACATGCCACTATACATTCATAACATCATACATATCGTAAAGTGGCCCTCCCTAGACATTACATAGTCACATGCAATGGCCAACCGAGAGACAACATACAATATCATGTCATGCTCCATTACCGTAAAAAATGATGGAGTCATGTCACGTCCCATTGTCGAAGCAAATGACTGAGTCAATAAACATCATCCAAAATAATCTCAACAAATAACACCATAACATTATAGGAGGGAATCACAGGTGAGACAAAATCACCATCCCTGCTTACCACCATCCCTATAGGCATTATACATCATCATCACACAACAGGCAAGAATCACAAGAGAGATGAAACCACCATCCCTACTTACCACCAACCTTGTCGACAGCATACATAGTTTCAATGGGTATGGACACACTTAATCTCATAATATACATAGTCCAAAAATCCTCCACAACAAGAACATGCTTATTCTACATTTTAACATTGTCCGGAATCATCCACAGATAGTTCACATTCATCATTCATGACTTCAATCAATTATACTTATCATCTTAATACATCATCATCACACTAGCCTAGGTACTATCCTTCTAGGCATATCATACAATTTTCATAAGATTCATTAGTCTATGAGATTGATTGCTTACTTCCAAAGTAAAGAACATAGAATGTACTAGTCTCTAAGCATCATTGATGTCCAGTCTTACTGATACATTGACCAGAAACATTTTGAGATTATGCTTTGATGCATAGGGATCTCATAACAACAACCCATTATAGTTCCCTTGCAAGGCATATTATTCTCATGGACATCATCCAATTAAACTTATAACTCACTATAATTGATGTCTTATTGATGAAGGAAAACCTCTAATCGTTTAACATGAATGATATTGTTGTATGATTGAAATCTAGCCTTAACTAATCCCAATTGGTTTCAAAGCGCATCCCAACATCTTCGACTAGCAGAAGCTCAATTGCTACCTCGTTGTATGTGGAATCAATCCATCGAGCAATTATGTCTCCATGTAGACTCGCTTGTGCCCTTCATTGTGGTTAATTGCGTTTATCTATCTTCATGATGTCCATGCATCACATCATGTCATATTACTAATTTAGATCCAATGAAACCCAGGTTCTACTAGTATGGCTCAAGTGTTACATTAACAATGTTCAAAACTCTTTATTAGTTCCATGCAAGAATGATTTAAATATCTTCCTTTTAGAGCCTTTTTTAGTAGGATGTATATGACTTTATTTATATACATGCATAGTCCCTTTTTTGCTCTTTGGAATCATTCCAACTAGACTATGTTGTATGCATCATATGCATGTCACTCTATGTTATGCCATTTGGCCCTCTTAAAAAAAATTTTATTGTCATTGTGCTCCTACTAAATCCAAGATCCTTTGTGAGAGTAATATTTAAACTCTTTTGAATATTCCATGATGTTACACATATATATACATATCAATGTATGCTTGGAATCATATTGGTTTGGAATATCATAATGGGTTTTATATGTTGGAGAGATATGGACAAAATCATATCGCAATATGAAGTTGCTTTCTTTCTTGAACATTCACCTCTATGTTTTGTTCTTAAGAAAGTTCCATTTTGTATGAATCAATACTCAACCTTTTGATCAATTCAACATAATTCATAATTGATCAAATATTGCTACAAGGATAAACATGAAGGATGGATAATTAAATATGACATAATTATTCCAAATAATTATTCAAACTTGAAACATATAAGCTTTCACATCCAAATGCTAAGGACAAATGTTTCACCAGCCATTCCCATGGCAATAACATAATTAATGTCAAGCCCAACTCTATAATATATTTGCCTTATTGTATAGGTACATGACAGAATGTCTGCATACTTGAATGCCTCAAAAATCGTTAAAAGACGATATTGTACCTAATGGTACAATTAAGTTGATTTAAGCCTTGAACTAGTCCAAATAGAGATTTAAAGATGCATTCGAGAGTTATTGAACCTTAGAATGACTTAATATGGTGATTTGGAGTTCGAGGATTGATTTAGAGTTAAATTGAAATTTTCATAACGTAGGGGTAAAATGGTCATTTTGCCACTCAAGGGAAAAATTGGAATGGTGGATTAAATTTTGATCAAGTTTGACTATTGGAACATAATTTGAGCTTGAGAAGTGAAAATTTTTAATTTCGACATTTTTCCGAGCATAAGGGCAAAACGGTCATTTTAAGTGTCTATGGGGGCAAAATTGGAATTTTTAAAATTTTGCACCGCCATGACACTTGTCAAGCCCTTGAATTTTACCTATTATACTTTGGATAATTGAGATATTTAATGTGGTGATGGGAGAATGCTTAATTATTAAGTTTAAAAATGGACCAATTAAAAGGTGACATATGGCAAGCTTTAGTTATTTTAATATTTCCTTTTTTAAAAAAAAAACTAGCACATACCTCTCTTATTTCATTCTTCATGGTCGGCTAAGACAAGAACAAAGAGAAAAAAGAAGAGAACAAACCCTAGTGAGCAAAAATTCAAGGGAAAATTGGTGGATTTCAAGGAATTAATCAAGTAAAGGTAAGATTTCTTGATTTTAGCTTGTGATCTACCTTTCCTATGCATTCTTTTTCATTTTCCATGGTTGACAATCAAGTTTACATGAAGATACCTTTGTTGGCCGGACATGGGGGGAGGGGTTTTGATCTTGGATTTAGCTAGATTTCATGTTATTCTAGTGTTTTTAGTTGTTTGGTGATGTTTAGCATGGAAAACAAGCAACAAATTTCATGCCCTTCACCCACACCCATTGGCTGAATTTTTCAAAAGAGAAATTGGAAAATGGACTTTGATGAATTTCATGCTAGTTAGGTATTTTTAGTCGTTTTATGATGTAAAGTGTAAAAATCAAGCATGAAAAAAAACCACATATTATTTATGAACCCTCAATGGCTGAATTTTTCCAAGAGAAAATGTTGAGGATGATTTTGCTATAATTCATGTTATCTAGCTTATATTTGATGATTTGGAGTATTGGAAGTGAAATGAATTTATTTGGAGTTGAATTGGATATTTTGCCCAATTAACCGGTGTATAGTGTGAATTAGGTCAATACCATTTCAGCCCCATACACAATTGAACCTATGTAGAACACAGTATTTAGATAATAATCTGAACATTTCACATCCCATTTCATGCATTCATATAGAGCCTAAATTAGTTTATAATGGTTTAGCACAAATATAGTAAATTGCTTGTTGTGCATTATGTCTAGGTGGTGAAACTTTCGATAAGGGTAAGGAGATTATACTCGAAGATCGGGATTAGGAGTACCTCGATTCTCGATATTGTGAGTAACCTTATTATTGTCTTAATTATCTAAAGTAGTTTTTATTCATTTTTGTGATTTTATAGAAAAATGAGTTTAAATGTAAATCCTTATGTTTTATAAGTAAAATGTGATTAAATGAAATGAGTTTTATAAATCATTTTGAAATTGAATGATGATTTTAGAAATTGAGTAATTGGAGACTGTTTGTTTGTGTTGTAAATTTATGGTTTGAATTGAATGGCTTATGGTGATATTGGCATGAATGGTTGAATTGGAAATTGTGTGGAAATTGTATGAACTATTTGTTTTGCCTTAACAGGCTGGGTAGTAATATAATTGTCATGTCATGCTGTCGAAACTTTTATTGATTGGTGGGATATTGATTAGTCACTGCAGTGGTGGGTTTTCGTGGACCAGCCTATTAGAGAGGGGCATGGTAAACTCGGTTATATTTTACCTCGGTATGAGAGGCACGGAGGGTATCTCTTGAGGTAAAGCTTTAGAGTTCACTTCACGTCGAACCACCACGTGAGGGTGAAATCAGCCAACGCCAAGGAACGACTATGTTTTAAAACGACAAATATGATTTACGGATATATGTCTTTTCTTTAACAGCCTTGGCGGACTAGGTTGGATGCCTCTAATCAAGGTATCCTCGAGAATGAGTTTTGGCACGAGCTAAGTTTTTAAGAAATTCATAAGCCATGTTGATTATTTGAGTGAAATGAATTAATTTTATTTAGTTGAAATGAGTTTGAAACGTTATGAATCATAGTACGATGAACTATTTTAAGTTGTCTCTATTTACTCGACTTTAGATATTTTAGATGATGTTTGTTTACTCACTGAGTTTATATAAACTCACCACCCTATTTTCCACTCATTCTAGGCTCAGGACAGTCAGTAAATAGCTGATTACTTCGAGGGTTATTATTGGACTCGCCTCCTCAGAAATTGTAGGTCCGCAACCTTTGTTACTTTTGGTCATTCGGGGACCCACACGTCATTGTAAATTAAATTACATACTCTAGTTATCTGTGTTATCGTATATATGAATTTATTTTGCTTTTACGCTGTAAAAATTATTCACGTAGCGTTTTATAAATATTATTTTATAAGAAAATGAAATATTTTATTCAATATTTTTATTTTATTCTATTAGCTACAATTTCACTATAAATGAATGTTTTAGACATAAAAACTTGTTTTTAGTTATGAAATGTGTATTTTCCCCCATGTGTTTTATGTTGAGCAGGTTTCAAAATTTTTAGGAAAAATGCCCAAAATGCCCTTGTGAGACATAAAATATTTTTTTTATTTTTTTATTTTATTATTGTTTCGATTTGGAAATAGCTTATAATCTTTTAAAATATGATGTTTAGTAATTATTGCTCACAAGGGAGGTGCGAAAACTGATATTAAGCCTTGCAAGGTTACGGTTGGCATTCCAAGTAATGAATGTCTACCGGGACATCGCGACGGTTGTCACTGGCTCTAAGGGAGTACTGGGTCGTGACAATTAATGTTTCAAAAGCATCCAAATAAATTATCCAACATGTCAAGATAAATAGGAGTGTAATCATCCAATGTTTAGGTAGTCCATCCATATGGTCACCTCATCAGCCAAGATCCTGCTCATCTTTATCTTTGGTCCCTACAATATGTCATACATATGAGAACTAACTTTGAGGTATCATATACCTTTAATATATAATGTAGAATTATTAAGCAAATGATACTTGAATCAATAACTTTAATAAGCTGTTTTTTCTTGCTCACAGTAGCCAGGTACTCCTTGCAGTTCCTCCTCCAATGCCTAAGTTTGCCACAATGATGGCAAATATCTTTCTCTTAATCCTTTTTGATAACTCTCTTAGACTTCAATGCCTTCTCATTTTGGGATTTACCTTCTTCCCCTTTTAAGTTTTCTTCTTTTGTTGCTTTGTATGAGTCTTTGAAAAAGAAACAAAAAGTAATGATCCCTTATCTTTCTCGATGGACCTCTTTTTCGTGTCCACCATATTTAGAAGTTTGGGAAGAGTGGCTTCTAATTGATTCATATGGAAGTTCAACACCAACTGACTAAAGTTGTCAAGAAGAGATTGTAGAACTAAGTCTATACCTAGCTCATGATCCATTGTTAATCCCAATTGTCCAAGTCTCTAAACGAGTCTAATCATCTTCAACACACGGGGTTTAACAGAACTACCTTCTGCCATCTTGAGTCAAAATAGTTCTTTAAAGATCTCATATCTCTCAGTGCGCCTCTCCTTTTCGAACAATTCTTTAATGTGAAAAATCATGGATTAGACATCCATGTGCTCATGTTGCTTTTGGAACTCAAGAGTCATTCTGGCTAGCATCACGCATGCTGCCTGCTCATCGTCATCCTTATGACGCTGATATGCTTCCCACTCCTCAAAACTAGCATCATTAGTAGGGACTTGTGGAATTGGAGTGTCAAGGACATAGGATTTCTTATCTTGTTTCAAGATAATCTTGAGGTTCCAAAACCAATTAAGGAAATTTAGGCCAGTGAGTTTATTTGCATCCAAGATTCTCTGTAGTGACAGATTATTAACCATGTATATAAATTATGCCTAAATAGATAACATAAAGTAATAAGTAAATATCATGCATAAACTATTAAAACAAGGTTTTAAAATTTTAAATAGCTCTCCCACTATTTTTTACAAGATGATAACCCTCTATATCACATCGAGAGATCTCTACTATGATTCTCTTGGTGGGTTAGGATCCCATCCATCTAGTCTTGGCCTTAAGTGTGCTCAACAAACCATGATACTTGGATTAGGTAGGTAATTGAGCTTACCAATTGTATCTTTATACAACTCTTATATTAGCTAGGTGACAACACATTGCCTAAACATATCATATATGTTTCGCCTAGCTTTTGCCTCAAGTTTCCAAGCGTCCAAATTTTATGGAAACTAGTTGAGTAAGGTCCATCAATAGCTCAAGCAAACTCGTGTAAAAGTGTGGCCTTGAGTGTGCTCAATAAGCCTCCAATTAAAAGAACAACCAGGTATCTTGCAATATGGTGGAAGGCAACTTAATTATACACAATATGTGACTTAATATTTATTTAGGGATTTTATCCTTTTCATTTTATTAAGGTCTCATTTGATTAGCATGCATAGCATTTAATATATCACATAATATTAAATCTATCACATGTTGTTCTACTAGGATGGTTATGGACATTTATACTCTAGTTTCCTTGAGCCATAGTTGGCCAAATCCTAGGGGATAGCATACATTAAGCATTTCATGCCTTAGCTTGCATCCATCTTTAGCTCTTCATGGCACCTTGGATCTCCATCTTCAGATTTACAAAATTTATTTCCTAATCTAATCCAATTTTTAATTACAATTGAATATAGAAACCTCAAGTTACATTCGAGAAGAGTTAGATGAGAAGAGAATTTTACAAACCCAGAATGTAAGAGATAAAGTAGGGTTCGTAGACCCTATTTGAAAAGATTTTCATAAATAGTAGTTTAACCAAACATCCACAATCAAATTGGGTCTTTAGTCCATAACCATTAACAAACATCCACAATCTAGTTATTAACATCTAAAGTAAACATGCTCAATATGATGATGATCTTGCATTTCATTTGAAAAATGTCACTCAACCAATGAGGATCATAGTTCAAATCATTTGGTGTTTAGGCTTGAAAGTTTAGTAATTTTTTAAAAGATAATTTTTCAAAATTACTTAGTAAAGGAATTGATCATATCAAGGCCTTTAGCTAGCTCAAATCATGCTAGAATTAATTTTATTATTCTTTCTAATTAAACTTCTTTAATTAGAAACCTAAACCAATTTAGGAAACTTCCTAAATTGAGTATCTATCATAAACCATTTTAAGAGGTTTCATGATCCTAATCATGTGTCCTAAATATTTTAGGAAGGTCTTTATCCACCTTTTAATCTAGTAATATCCATTCACTAATTGTAGAGTTCTAATCATTATTAGAAGTCCTAATTTATTAGTAAATTTATCTTAATTAAAATCTATCCTAATCGGATTAAGATGTCATCTACTTAAGCTGACTTTCCATTTTAATTAAAATTATCCAATCTAATTAGATGTTGATAAATTTAAATCATAATCCCTTAATTTAGGGTATCCTCATCAAAGGAGGGAGACTTAATTTATTTAGAGATTTAATATCAATCAATTTAAAACTGATTAATTCCATCAAAGATTCAAACTCCTTGATTTTAGGCATGTATCCCTAACATTTAGGAGTCAATGATCAACTAAGGAAAAAATCCTTCCTGATCATTGAGTGTCCAGTTTCTTCAGCAGACAATCTCTTTTCATAAAACGGTTACATCCATGTGTGGCGGCACCATGCACAACCTTTGTCATGAGTGCCATTTCACATGTGAAGGACATTCCTTTAATTTAGTTAAGTGTCCAGCCACTCAAAATTAATTTAAATTCAAAATTTTATCCTTTAATTGAACCTTTCAAATGAGGATAATATTCTGAAAATTTTCAGAATTAATTTTGCAAGAATATCTTGCCATTCAAAACCTATTTCCAAGCTATAACTATTCTCTAAACTGTTTTTAAACTCAATAATTAATAGCTTAAATTAGCTTGTTTGGCCATGAAATTTCCAGAAATAATCCTCATTGAACATTTTAATAAAGATAATTTTTCTTGAATTTTTCAAAATTAATCTTCAAGATTTTCTTGTCAATTAAAACTAAAATTCATGCCAAAACAGTGAGCTGGATAAATTTATATTTGCACTGATTTTCTTGCTTGAAATCAGCATATTTGACCATGATATTTTCCAGAAATAATCCTTATTGAACATTTTAATAAAGATAATTTTTCTGGAATTTTTTAGAATTACTTTCCGAGACTTCCTTGTCAATTAAATATGAAAATCATGTCATAGCAGTGAGCTAGACTACTTTCAATTTTTCTCCAATTTCTTCTTTAAAATCGGCCTATTTAATCATGAGCATTTCATGATTTTTCTGTCAACATATCTAGCCATAAATTTGTAAGAATTACATATTTTATTTGCTGGAAATTAAGCACAAATAGAAGCAAAATACTACACCCAAACCACTTGTGAGTGTTGCCTTGCAAGACAGCCTCCAAAACCGTCCCTTATGGTGTTCCTTTTCTTGTGCTTCCTTTGCACAATGTAAAACAATCATTAGTTAAGTCTATACATGATTTAAATAAGTTAAAATTAGATTAAAAGAGGTTAACTATATTGTTGGACAGAATTAAATTGGAATTGGCAAAGCAAACATTTTGAAAAATCAATTTTAAAAAAATCACACCAAATCAAAATGTAAAATAACTATTTGTTAATCAAGCATCCATTGAACATGAACAAGCACTCAAATCGCATGAAAGGGGCCCTGATACCACTGTTGGGTGAGGGCTAATTGTAACACCTCGTACCCTCGTATAGAAGTCAACGTAACCATCCCAGTAAGACGAAAGACTAATTGGTACGAATTTATGTGCTAAAGAGTGATAAAAAGTGAAAGGAATGGTCAAGAGTAAAATATTTTGCACGCGCAAAAATAATAATTAAATAATAATATTTTTATCGTGGATGAATTAGCAAGCTAAAAGATGATTTGGAAGTGAATCGAGACATAATAAGATGTTTCGGGACCAAAGGAGACAAGTGAAAAATTTTAGAATAAAATAATTTTAAAATATTAATATTTAATCGGATGTTGGAATTCGTCGTGAAGAGGGATTATATGGTCAATCCAAGTGGGGGAGAAGAAGTAAGAACAAATTTTGGAGATAAATGACGTAAGTGAGACTTGCGTGTTTGTATTTAAATTAAGCTAGCGTGGGTGAGTAAATATTTAAATATTATAGTGATACCGCGTTGAAGTGCAACTTCGCTATTTTGATTGTATACGTGTAAAGGAAGAAAGATAGAAGGAAATTAGAATTTTAAAAAGTGTCGGAAGGATCAAATTGTAAAAGATGAAAGTTTGGAGGGTTATATGGTAAATAAAGAAAAGTTGAGGGTTATGTGTAATTTTAATATTTTGAGGCTAATGAGATATTATTGAATGATATGATGGCATTAAAAAAGAAAAATGTATGTGAAATGATATGTAAATTAAATGGATGGAATAAAAAAAGAAAGAAAACTAAGGAGATAAAAAAAAAAAAAAGAATGGAAGTGGTGGATGGGAATGATACTTTAAAGGTTGGCCATGAGCTTTAAAACATGAATTAGATGAGGAAAAGTCAAAGGAAGGCATGGGTTCATGGGCTAGCTGCCCATATGACCAAATGGAGAGAAGGATAAGATAAAATAATAAAAAATAAAGAAAGTAAAGAAATGAAATAAAGGTGGCGGCCGGCCATATGAGAAAGGAAAAAGGAAGAAAGAGGTTCTGAAGAGTTAAAAACCCAAGAAAAGGAAGGAAAATGCAAAGAAAGAAAGCTTTGAAACATTGCAACCGAGAGCAAGAAAAAGGGAGAGAAAGAAAAAGCTGGTGCTGCCGGTTTGTGAAAGAGAAAAAAAGGGCTGTGTTGCTAGTTTATAAGAAGGCCAATAAGGGATAATGTTGTCGGCATTGAAAGTGAAGGAGGAAGGATGGAGGCTATAATTATAGTGAGAAAGAGATCTAGTGAAGGGAAAGAAATGGGAGCATAAGTGGCGGAAGAAAGGAGAAAAAAAAATAAATGAATGGAAAATGATGAAAGTGCAAAAGTAAAGAAAGTGAGTTGTGCTAGCGTGCCGAACTCAATAACGAGCAATTGACAAGTAGAAATAGCGATGTAGGATCCCACTATCGTAATGTGAGTAGAAGGTGTCTAGTTTAAAATTCCCGTAATTATATATATACATACATATGGTTTATTTTACACTCAAATTGTGGAAAGCATGAGCTGGTAGAATTCTAGAAAAATTTATGATTGCTATGATGTTTGAATATGTTTTGAATATATATGTATAAATTATATATGTAAAGTGTTTTAAATCGAGAAACAAGCTTTTCAATACGGTTTATATTCAAAATGTGCCTTATTTTTTGTGTGGTGTGCATTCATAAAATTTATTATGTATTCACCATGCCATTTCGATATAAAAATATCATGCAAATATTTATAATATAAGTCTTATAAAAAGAGGGTTTTAACATGATACAGTGAGCGGTATTTAGAAAATGATTCTTTGAATACCCGATTTGGATTTTTAAATGATTTTATTAAACCAAGAGATTCGAGAGTAGGCCAGCTGTCACTTCGGTTAAGTGTGACCCTTGTGCATGAGTGAGCTCTAGCTAGAGAACCTTTGGGTCGTCAATGAACGATTAGGCATGACGGGAGCCATGGGTTGTGAGATATATACGTGGCTAGGTCACTAGTGATATTAGCGGTTGCAACCGCTTGACTTCTTCGATGTCCACCAACATCGTTGAGACTGCCATGGCAAGTGGGAATCTGATGAAAGCACTGCTCCCTGATATTATTACGTGGTTGCGAGACCACGGGTTTTGTTGCAATTTCCTATTCAAGATTAGCATCTCTTTGGGTTTTCAAACTCATATTTTTTTGCATGGTGAAAAGTATATGATTTTCCACAGCTCCCTTTTTTAAACGATGATATGGATTTAAACTCCTCGCGTACGAGGCAATTCATGGTTTGTAAATGAACCTGAATGAAATTTGATTACATGGGAGCTTGCTCGATTTTATGGACTTGATTTGAGAAATCATTAAATGAATTCGATGATAGAAATCTTTTACGTACATCGATTTTTAATGTCACGCTGGAAATGATTTGATTTGAATAAGGATATTAAATGGTTTTTAGGTGGAAACTTTTGTGCACACCGGATTTGATATGTGAGACCTCGACCTTTATAGGCTCGTAACTAGGCATAGACACAATAACACGAGCTAGGGGTAGTTTCCTCATTTCCTTAGTAAGCCACTAAAAGTAAGTTTTTAAATAATATTTTGGCCTAAGTAGGCCTAAGGAATAAATGAATGATGAAAAAAAGGGTAAAATGATTAAGGAAATAAAAATGATGATGATTTCCATGGTAGGGGCAAAATGGTCATTTTTCACCTCGGGTCAAAATTTTTAAGTTTTCGCGAACCTGAGCATTTCTAGACCATTATGGACTTTGTTTTAGTGTCAAAACAGTAAATAGCTTGCATAAAGGATTGGAGGAGAACAAGCTAACTTGTTGAGGGCATTTTGGTAATTTAAGTGGAGTGGATAAGCTTGAGCTATAAATATCTCTTTCTTTCAGCAGCTTCTTCATTCTCCGGCAGCTTTTCTTCTTCTTCCTCTCATCTCACGTTGCTTTCATCCTCCATGAAAGCTTGATATCAAAGCTCCATAACCTTCCTCAAAATAGCTCCCATTTTCAAGCTTTTGTGCACTTTTGCATAGAACCCTTGTACTCTTTCACTTTCTCACTTTAAAACCCTTGAAAAATCTTATTTCCATACTTTCTCTCACTAGTTAGGTGTTTTAGAGAGAGAAAAAGGGAGCTTCAATAATAGCTTGAAAGTTTTTGGAAAAAATTTCAAATACAAAGCTACCAAGGTGAGTAGTGAATTAGAATTGATTTTTAGTGTTAAAAATGATTAGTGTTTAGACTTGTGGGTGTTTTGGTAGTTGAGGTTGTTCATTCACTTTAGAGTGATTAGGATAGTGAACATAGATAGCCACTTAAATGGCAATTGGAAGCTAGCTAAGAGAAGGCTTTTAGAATTTATAAGTATGTGAATTGACTTAATTGTGATGCTAATGTGATAATAGGTTCCAACGAAGCCCCATTGCCCCATTTGGACGATTAGGGAAGTTATAGTCGACTAAAGGTTCAACAAAATACCGGTGAGTGAACTTGCATTTCAAAATCGTTTTGGGAGATATAATTGTATTTGTATGACACATTTGAATGATTTATTTCAACTTTTCTTTAAAAATGTGTGCCGAGGAACAAGCCCTTAATAAAATATTTTAATGTTATGAAAATGTGAAATGTGTAAAAGGACGGACCTATGTGCTCCTATACTGTGTTGATATATGATATATATCTATATATATGTAAAATGTTGTGTAATGATATTGACCCGGCTATGTGCGAGTAGGAGTGCACATAAGATGATGCTGACCCAGCTCTGTGCGAGTAGGAGTGTGCATAAGCCAATGATGGTTGATTCATGTGCTAATGGGAGTGCATATGAGCTGATGATGATGGTAGGGTATGCATGATGATTGATATATATATATATATACATACATAGATATGTGTGTTATCAAAAGCTCATGAATACAGTATATGGTTGTAATGCATGTGAAAATTTGACATGTTGAACTTTGGGAATTTATTTGTGTTTCATATTGCTTTTGTCATTTCAAAAGGATGGCCTTTTCTTGAGGGAATGGAGACTTTTTCTTCGTGTTTTGTTTCTCGTTGCAATGAGAATGAATCTCGCTGCAACGAGAAACTCTCGAGTTTTACGAGTTTTTACCAGACCTGGTTCTCGCTATAGCGAGAATGCATTCTCGTTGCAGCGAGAAACTTTTTGTTTTAGCCACTGAATCTCACTACAGCGAGAAATTTTCTATCGATTATGCTATCTTGTTGGTTTTGCCATAGTTTCCCATTTCAATTACACCATAGCCGATCATGGACTCCCAACATTTAGGGGTTTATTTAATAAAGTTTGAAATGAGGAATTTTAGAGAGAAACCCTCGTTCAGCTAACAACTTGAGCCCAAACTTCGCTGCAGCAAAAAATTCATTCTTGCTGCAGCGAGGACCCGTCGTTTACTTGACTTGAATTGCATGAATGCTATTAAAGTTTTCACTCTTCAAATCCTTTGTTGACCATGGACCCTTTCTATCACGACCTGGAACCTCCCTCAGGCCCATGACAATCGTCGCGATGTCCCGATTGACACTCATTATCCGGAATGCCAACTGGAACCCCGTGAGGCTTACATATCAGTTTCTTTCCTTTCCTGTGAGCAATCGTTGTTAAATATAAAGTTTTTAGAGAATATACACTATTTTAGATCAAAAACAATCAAAATAAAGTTTTCACCACACAGGGGTATTTTGGTCATTTTTTCTCAAAAATTTTGAAACTGGCTAAAACGTAATATACAAGTACAAAACACATAATTCATTTTCAAAATGAGTTTAAAAGTCTAAAATCTTCATTTAAAATGAAATTACGGTTATTTGAATATAATAAGAAAATAAAAAAATATTAAGGGAAATATTCTATTTTCTTATAAAACAATATTTATAGAGTTATACGCGAATAATTTTTATAGCGTAAAAGCTAAATAAATTTATACATACTAAAATACAGTAAGCCAAAATATTTAATTTAATTTACAATAACAAGAGGGCCCCGAATAAACAAAAGTAAAGAGGACTGTGAACCTACGGTTTGGAAAATGCAGATCAAATGGTAGTCCTCGATGAGATCAGCTATCTACAGTCTATACTGAACCTGAAATGGGTGGGAAGGAGGGTGGTGAGATTATAAAATCCGAATGAGTAAACAGACATTATCATAAATATCTAAAGGCGAGTAAAATGGAGGCAAGTTTAAACAAAAAATTTCAACCCATTTCATAATGTTTCCAATTTATTTCTTAAATCATAAAATATTTGTAATTTACCAAAACAATTGTTAAGGCTTATGTCCTTTATTAAAACAAGGCTCAAGCCAAAACTAATCCTCGAGGATACCTTAGCCGAGGCATCTAACCGAGTCCGCCAAGGGTGTCAAAATATTCACACGTGAAACACATTTTTATTTTTAAAACATGTCGTTCCTTGGCGTTGGCCGAGTTATACATTCACGTGGGGGTTCGACGTGAAATAAGCTCAATACTACCTCGGGAGTTACCCTCCTCGCCTCTACAACCGGAATAACTATATAACTAGGTTTACCGTGCCCCTCTAATAGACAGTCCACGGAAACCCGTCACTGTAGTGACTAACCCACCAATTTTAATAAAATTTCGATAGTATAACGTGACTTTTATTTATTTATCCAGCCTGCATAGTAAAAACAACTTACATAAATTTTCCAATGCACTCACAAAATATAGCCACATATACTCATTTCTCATAAGCCATTCCTAGGAAAATATATATTTTTCAAGTCAATTTGCAGCCTCCAATTACTCAATTTCATAATCAATACAATATATTTTTATTTGTCACATTTATTCCTAAAACATCAAAAATCCCGTTTTAATCTCGTTTTCATTTCATAAAATACATAAAGGGCATTTAAAAATAAACTCTAGATAATTTACAATAATAATAAGTTTACTCACCGTTTGTACAAACTAAAAGCTTTCTAAGCGCCCCGATCACTACTCGTCGGGTACGACTTCTTTGCCTTTTCCGGAAGGCTCTCCTCCTAGACACATTACAAAAATTTACACAATTCATCACATTGATGCTAAATCACTATATAATTAACTTAAATCCTATACTAATGCATGGTATGAAATGCAATAGCTTAAAACGGCTTAAACGCGGTATTAACCTATTTTTGGCACTTTGCCCGATATATTGCTAACGCGCTCCATTTTAGCTCTAAATCATCCCATTCTCTCTCCAACATTTCTAACCATTAAATATCAGCCAATAACCTTCTAAAAACAACAAAATCAGCTCACTCCATTCCTTGGAAAATTCGACCAAAAATGGGACATTAACTCGGTAAATTTTCTACTTTGTTTTTTATCACATTTAATCATTTTTCATCATTTTCTCTTCATTTCTCTTAGAATAAATTTCAGATCATCATCATTGTACCTCATTGCAGATTCAGCCAAGGGTGGGTATTGTGAAAATTTAATGATTTCTTGCCCAATTTAATTTCTAAACACATTTAACTAACTAAAACTATCAATCTAACTAAAAATCAAAACCTACAAATTTCAATTTCTCTCCCCTAGAATTTCATCCAGCCCTTGATGTCACTTTTTGATCTCTCTCCTCAAGCATGCTAAATGGAAATAAAGGCATAGGAAAGGTAGACATCAAGCTAAAATCGAAAAATCTTACCATTAGACGCGTAAACGGACGAAAAACGCGAATTCCCCTTTGAATTTTCTTGTTTCTCTTTGGTTTTTCTCTTTTTCTTCCTTTCCTCTCTATTTCCTCTCTTGTTCTTCCTTATGGCCGGCCAGCACTTAAAATGGGATTTAAATGGGCTGACTTTTCATTAAAATAATATTATTTCATTTTTAAAATGCCACGTGTCACTTTTTCATTGGCCCATTTTTAAAATTTCATCCATTTGTTTCCAAATTTTCACCATACACTTGTCCCACATATCCATAGCTTAGATAAAATTCTCAGACTTATCCAAAGTCTCGGTGGAGTAATTTTTTAAAATTTACACTTTTGCCCCCGTAAAAGTGAAAAATTACATTTTTGCCCAAAAAACTGAAAAATTGCCCATAGACATATTTTTCATCCCTTATACTCATACCATTCTCAAATTTGTCAATTTTGATCTAAATTCTCTCAAAATCTCAAATTTTGTCCGCGGGTGGTAAAATTACGATTTTACCCCTATATTCCAAAAATCACCAGAATTAAACTTTTTCACTTCCTATCATTAAATTATACTCCAAATAGTTAATCTTGGTCAAAAATTTCACTCCCTGATCAAATTATTATCTTAGGTGGCAAAATGACGACTTTTGCCCCTGAACATCAAAATTTTCAATTTTACCCCTAATGAACCCTCGAACTCCGAACAATCATTTTTAGTCATTCCCTGACTAGAAAATATTAAATTTCATCCTACAATTCCTATTTGAACTAGTTCGAGGTTAAATCAATTTAAGTGTACCGTTAGGTACAATATCGAGTTTCGTCTATTCTTAGGTGTTTTTCCTAGCATAATAACATGCTACTCAGTGCATGCATGTCATGACATGTATTTATAGGGTTGGGTTTTACAAGTCTACCCCCCTAAAAATAAAATTTTGACCTCAAAATTTCACTACCAGATTCAACAAATAGATACGGGTATTAGTTCATCATCTGATGCTCTACTTCCCATGTCATTTCCTCCATTCGAGCACTTTTCCACAACACTTTGACCATTGAAATACTCTTGTTCCTCAGTACTCGATCCTTTCGATCCAAGATACTCACAGGTTGCACCTCGAACTTCAAATCGTCATGCAACTCGATCGGAGGTGCTTCGAGGATGTGAGAGGGATTTGGTACATATTTCTTAAGCATGGAAACATGGAAAACGTTGTGGATCCGATCTAACTCCGGAGGTAATTCTAACCGATAAGCCACTGGTCCAATCCTTTCAATGACTCAGAATGGTCCAATATATCTCGGGTTGAGCTTTTCCCTTTTCGTAAATCGAATCACACCTTTCATTATCCAATAAAACACCGTAATTTATCATGATAGTATAATCAATAAGATTTAATACTTCAAAGTATTCAAATTATTACCTTTCCAAGGAGAAACCTTAAGAAAAACTTTATCATCGATCTCAAACTTCAAGTCTTTTCTTCGTTTATCTACATAGCTCTTCTGCCTATCCTAGGCTACCTTTAGCCTCTCTCGTATAACCTTGATCTTGTCATTAGTTAGATCGATCAATTCCACACTCACTAACTTCCTTTCACCTACTTCATCCTAACAGAGCGGAGTTCGGCACTTCCTTCCATACAAAGCCTCGTATGGTGCCATCCCAATACTAGACTGAAAACTGTTATTATACGCGAACTCCACCAATGGCAAATGTCTGTCCCACCTCCCAATAAAATCAATGACACAAGCCCGTAACATATCCTCCAAGGTCTGAATGGTCCTTTCGGATTGACCATCCGTCTGTGGGTGAAAAGCAGTACTAAATCTCAACTTAGTTCCAAGAGCTTCCTGAAATTTTGGCCAAAATCGAGAAGTAAATTGAGGGTCTCAATCTGACACAATAAAAACTGGAACTCCGTGTAATCTCACAATCTCATCTATATAAAGTTTCGCCAGCTTCTTAATAGAATACGTGCTATGGATAGCCAAGAAATGAGCGGACTTAGTCAGTCTATCTACAATCACCCAAATAGCATCCTTTCCACTTTGTGTCCGCAACAAACCCAATACAAAGTCCATAGTCACGTGTTCCCACTTCCATTCAGGAATCGGTAAAGGTTGAAGAGTACGTGATGATTTTTGATGCTCCGCCTTGATCTGTTGGCATGTGAGACATTTCGCTACAAACTCTGCTATGTCTCGTTTCATACACGACCACTAATAACTTTCTTTAATAGTTCGATACATATTGGTGCTTCCGGGATGAAAAGCATAGGCGGAAGAATGAGCTTCCTCCAAAATAGCTCGTCTCAACTGATCATCCTTAGGGACACAAATTCGGCCTCTAAGCATCAAAGTACCATCATCGCTGAGTCTAAACTCACTAGTTTCTCCATCTTGCAGCTTTTGAACTTCCTGTTTCAACCAATCATCAGATTTTTGCAATTCTCTGATCTGATTCAACAATGAAGGTTTCACAACGAAACTAGCAAGTAGGGTTCCATCCTCACCATTATTCAACTGGATCCCTAGAGATTTCATCTCAAGTAACATCGAAAAATAAGAACTCCGAAGTGTTGCTAACGACGATGAGGATTTGCGACTTAAGGCATCCGCTACCACATTTGCCTTTCCCGGATGATAGTCAATCACCAAGTCATAATCCTTAATCAACTCCAACCATCGTCTCTGTCTCAAATTAAGCTCTTTCTAAGTGAGCAAATATTTCAAGCTTTTATGATCAGTAAAAATCTGACAACGCTCACCATATAAATAATGTCTCCAAATCTTCAATGCGAAGACTACTGCTGCTAACTCCAAGTCATGAGTAGGGTAATTCGTCTTGTGCTTCTTCAATTGTCGGGAAGCATAGGCTATTACTTTTTCATCCTGCATCAATACGCACCCTAATCCCAACTTAGATGCATCACTGTATACCACAAATTCTTTTCCATTAATAGGAAGTGTTAAGACAGGAGCGGAGGTTAACCGGTTCTTTAGCTCCTGAAATCGATTTTCACAAACATCATCCCACTCATACTTAACTCCTTTACGAGTCAAATGAGTCAGAGGAGTTGTTATCAAAGAAAATCCCTGAACAAATCTCCGGTAATAACCAGCTAAGCCAAGGAAACTACGAATTTCAGTTACCGTTCTCGGTTATTCCCATTGCAAGATTACCTCAATCTTCTTAGGATCGACATAAATTCCAGCTCCAGACACCACATGTCCCAAGAAAACCACTTCCTTCAACCAGAATTCACATTTAGAGAACTTGGCATAGAGTTGTCTCTCGCGCAAAGTTTGCAACACAATGCGCAAATGGACCGCATGTTCATCATCATTCTTCGAATAAACCAGGATGTCATCTATGAATACTATCACAAACTTATCCAAGTATGGATGGAAGACCCTATTCATAAGATCCATATAAACTGTCGGGGCATTAGTCAAACCAAATGACATCACCAAAAACTCATAATGCCCATAACACGTCCTGAAATCAGTCTTGGGTACATCTTGCTCCTTAATCCTCAACTGATAGTACCCAGATCTCAAATCAATCTTAGAGAATACCATAGCACCTCGTAATTGATCAAACAGATCATCTATCTGGGGTAAAGGATATTTATTCTTGATGGTCACTTGGTTCAGCTGACGATAATCAATACACAATCGAAGAGTGCCATATTTCTTCTTCACAAATAGAACTGGTGCTCCCCAAGGAGAAATGCTAGGGCGAATGAAACCTTTATCAACTAAATCTTGCAACTGAACTTTCAGCTCCTTCAACTCTACCGAAGCCATTCTATATGGAGGGATAGAAATAGGTGCGGTACCCAGAAGTAAATCAATAGGGAACTCAAGCTCTCGATCAGGAGGCAGTCCCGATAAATCATCAGGAAATACATCAAGAAACTCACTTACTATTGGGACATCCTCAAACTTAGGTTCCCCCTTTGAAGTATCAATCACGTATGCCAAATAAGCCGGATACCCTTTCTGCACTAATTTCGAAGCTTTGATGACCGAGATTACACAGGACGGTAATACTCGACGTTCCCCTACAAACACAATCTCTGCTCCCTCTGAATTTTGAAGAACAGCTTCCTTTCGAAAATAATCCATGTTCGCCAGATGTGCAGTTAACCAGTCCATACCCAATATTAGATCAAAATCCAGGATCTCTAGAGGAATTAAGTCATCCCTAAATTCTTCCTCGCCTACCCTTACCCCACAATCTCTATAACAACTGTTTCTAACTAGCTTTTCTCCTAAAGGGGTGTGAATTATAATTTTTTCCTCTAATGGTGACAGGTTTCTATCAGCAATTGATGCAAATGTTGTGCTCCCATAAGACCTATCTGAGCCAGAATCTATCAAAACATAAGCATCTTTATCAAATAAAGACATAGTACCTATCACTGCTCTAGGTCAGACCCGTGCCTCATCTTCCGTCATAGCGAAAACTCTTGTCGAGGTACGAGTCTGTGGTCTCGAAGGTGGATGTGCCAGGGTATTACTCTCCACATCGGACCATATGGCCACTCCTTGTTTTGGTGGCAACCTAGAAGAATCTCTCCTCTGCATATCAGTGTGAGCTGGTGAAGATGATGCAACTATCGTGGCTCGTCCTAATCGTGGGCAATTACTCCTAATATGACCCGTCTGTCCACATTGGAAACATCTTGTTGGCCCTCTACATAGCCCACTATGATAATTCCAACAATTTTTGCATCGGTCAGAACCTTCGAAACTCTTCCCAAAACCAGCCATAGCAAATCTGCTAAACCTCGAAGGTCTCTGTTGTGATGGTGGAAATGGAGGTCAAAGAGATGTCACGAAAACAGAAGTAGTACTTTCTAAAATCGCTAAGTCCTTGCCTCTTTTTACTGGCTGACTAGAAGACATACCAAGATTCCTCCTTTTTGCAAACTCAGTTCGAATCCTCCTATTCTCAGTCGCGAGCTTTTCAGCTCGTAAAGCCATCTGTACCACCTCCTTATGTGGCTCCCTACCAGCCATTGTCATCCACTCTCTAATCTCATTACGGAGCCTTTCCTCGAAATAACTGGCCTAATCCTGCTTAGATTTCACCAGATCCGGTACATATAACATCAACTCGTTAAAACGAGTCTCGTATTCCTCTACAGTTAGATTCTCCTGTTTCAAACTCAGAAATTCTCTCTTCTTTTCTTTCTGATGAAAATAAGTGAAATACTGACCATCGAATTCCCTGAGAAAATCGAACCACGTTTGAGGAGTAGTGGAACGGGACTTCACTGAATTCCACCAAGTACGAGCCCTCTTCTCTAATAATCTCGTAGCCACCATCAACTTCATGTTGTCGTCTAATCTCATATCAGAAAGAGTCTCTGAAACTTGATTAATCCAGTTTTTTACCACAATGGCATCCAACTCACACGCGAAAGACACACAACCGAGCTGTCTAGCCTCCTTTAGCTTCTTGGAAATGGATACATCCTGTACCGGTGGTGGAACTAAAGGGGTAACTGGTGGTACTTAGGTGGAACTTGACCAGTCTGAGCTCCACCAGCCATTGCGGTAAAGAAAGCTGTCAATGCCTGTGCTGCCTCAGTAGGCATGGCGGGA
Organism: Theobroma cacao; assembly: GCF_000208745.1. NCBI lineage: Eukaryota > Viridiplantae > Streptophyta > Magnoliopsida > Malvales > Malvaceae > Theobroma > Theobroma cacao. The sequence goes on along the minus strand of NC_030851.1, from coordinate 20,797,333 downwards.
ATACCAGTAGGTGGCGGAGAAGGTGGAGGATGTGGAGGACTATCGGCCTGCTCAGCAACAGGTGCTGCCCGAATGGTAGACGTAGTCGATTCTTCCCCTACTGCATCTAGTTGACAACGTTGGGAACGACCTTTTTCCCTCCCAACCGATCTAGTGAGAGGTGGGCGTCTGCGTCGAGGAGGCATAATAATCTATAAGAGAAAACGAGCAAGCTTAGGGAACCTTAGGCTTTATATGAAAATGCATGCATTTTATTCAACCTAACCTAACTTAATCCGGGGCCACACTGATACTGTAAAGTTTTAAAACCACTTTAAAACCAAAAACTCTTATCTTTAAAACCAAAAGCTCTGATACAAATAGAATTGTCACGACCTGGAACCTCCCTCAGGCCCATTACAATCGTCGCGACGTCCCGATTGACACTCATTATCCGGAATGCTAACCGGAACTCCGCAAGGCTTACATATCAGTTTCTTTCCTTTCCTGTGAGAAATTGTTGTTAAATATCAAGTTTTTAGAGAATATACACTATTTTAGATCAAAAACAATCAAAATAAAATTTTCGCCACACAGGGGTATTTTGGTCATTTTTTCTCAAAAATTTCGAAATTGGTTAAAACGTAATATACAAGTACAAAACACATAATTCATATTCAAAATGAGTTTAAAAGTCTAAAATCTTCATTTAAAATGAAATTACGATTATTTGAATACAATAAGAAAATAAAAGAAATATTAAGGGAAATATTCTATTTTCTTATAAAATATTTATAGAGTTATACGTGAATAATTTTTATAGCGTAAAAGCTAAGTAAATTTATACATACTAAAATACAGTAAGCCAAAATATTTAATTTAATTTACAATAACAAGAGGGTCCCCGAATAAACAAAAGTAAGGAGGACTATGAACCTACAGTTTGGAAAATGCAGATCCAATGGTAGTCCTCGATGAGATCAGCTATTTATAGTCTACACTGAACCTGAAATGGGTGGGAAGGAGGGTGGTGAGATTATAAAATCCCAATGAGTAAACAGACATTATCATAAATATCTAAAGGCGAGTAAAATGGAGGCAAGTTTAAACAACAAATTTCAACCCATTTCATAATGTTTTCAATTTATTTCTTAAACCATAAAATATTTGTAATTTACCAAAACAGTTGTTAAGGCTTATGTCTTTTATTAAAACAAGGCTCAAG
>NC_030851.1:20746857-20795353 GCF_000208745.1 Theobroma cacao | reverse complement strand
TCCCATTCTCTCTCCAACATTTCTAACCATTAAATATCAGCCAATAACCTTCTAAAAACAACAAAATCAGCTCATTCCCTTCCTTGGAAAATTCGGCCAAAAATGGGATATTAACTCGGTAAATTTTTTACTTTGTTTTTCTATCACATTTAATCATTTTTCCATCATTTTCTCTTCATTTCTCTTAGAATAAATTTCAGATCATCATCATTGTACCTCATTGCAGATTCAGCCAAGGGTGGGTATTGTGAAAATTTAATGATTTCTTGCCCAATTTAATTTCTAAACACATTTAACTAACTAAAACTATCAATTTAACTAAAAATCAAAACCTAAAAATTTCAAATTCTCTCCCCTAGAATTTCGTCCAGCCCTTGATATCACTTTTTGATCTCTCTCCTCAAGCATGCTAAATGGAAATAAAGGCATAGGAAAGGTAGAAATCAAGCTAAAATCGAAAAATCTTACCGTTAGACGCATAAACGGGCGAAAAACGCGAATTCCCCTTTGAGTTTTCTTGTTTCTCTTCGGTTTTTCTTTTTTTCTTCCTTTCCTCTCTATTTCCTCTCTTGTTCTTCCTTATGGCCGGCCAGCACTTAAAATGGGGTTTAAATGGGCTGACTTTTCATTAAAATAATATTATTTCATTAAAAAAATGTCACGTGTCACTTTTCCATTGGCCCATTTTTAAAATTTCATCCATTTGTTTCCAAATTTTCACCATACACTTGTCCCACATATCCATAGCTTAGATAAAATTCTCAGACTTATCCAAAGTCTCGGTGGAGTAATTTTTTAAAAATTTACACTTTTGCCCTCGTAAAAGTGAAAAATTACATTTTTGCCCAAAAAACTGAAAAATTGCCCATAGACATATTTTTCATCCCTTATACTCATACCATTCTCAAATTTGTCAAATTTGATCTAAATTCTCTCAAAATCTAAAATTTTGTCCGCGGGTGGTAAAATTACGATTTTGCCCCTACACTCCAAAAATCACCAGAATTAAACTTTTTCACTTCCTATCATTAAATTATACTCCAAATAGTTAATCTTGATCAAAATTTTCACTCCCTGTTCAAATTATTATCTTAGGTGGCAAAATGAGGACTTTTGCCCCTAAACATCAAAATTTTCAATTTTACCCCTAATAAACGCTCGAACTCCGAACAATCATTTTTAGTCATTCCTTGACTATAAAATATTAAATTTCATCCTACAATTCCTATTTGAACTAGTTCGAGGTTAAATCAATTTAAGTGTATCGTTAGGTACAATATTGAGTTTCGTCTATTCTTAGGTGCTTTTCCTAGCATAATAACATGCTACTTAGTATATGTATGTCACGACATGTATTTATAGGGTTGGGTTTTACACTTTCCATCAAGTGATTTACTCATTTGGGGTTTACATGAGGGGTTTTGATAAGAACTAAACCAAATTGCATTGTTTTAAAGATAAATGCATCATGATTTCTTTAAATTTTCCTTATTGTTGCTTGTTCCCTTCCTTGTTCACTCACTGGGTTTATGCTCATTGTTTTCAACTTTATGTTTTCAGATCAAGAGGCAGCCGGTAAGTAGGTCGAGGTGCCCTTGTAGATTCGTGTCCTTGGTAGGTATCTCGACATTTAGTAGCTGTACGTCACTCGGGTCTCTCCGTTGGAAATCGAGTCCCCTTTTTGATATGTATAGACAAACCTGATGTAAATTATTAGAATACATGTTGTAGAGAATGCATGTACATTTTGACGGTTAATACCATTACTAGTTGGAAATGGTCATCATTACTCGAATTGAGATCATGAAATATGATTTTAGTAATTTTTGATAGAATGATAAACATGTCTTATAGGTAGGCTTGCTTGGGCTTGGTGGGCTACGTCCATTAGGTCCATGCACCGATCATGGCCTGAAATTTGAGTCGTGACATGATATAAATATTTGGTTTGAGATAACTATCTTACATTGAATCCTTGATTTTCATATAAGGCACAAATCTCCATTTTATGTTTTAAACGGTTTATATATTCTTATATTTTAATATTCAAATTTATCCACGTTATGCTTGTTTCCTATCTACACCCTACTCACGGAGCCTATGATCACTGAGTTTGTGAGACTCACCCCTCTTATTTCCTTTTGTAGATAAGTAAACCTCAAGTGTGCTGTTCAACACTCCGACACTTACAGCAGTATAGGTGTCAAGCCCGGCTCAACAATATGTTTATTATGCCATTCCTACATAAGAATGCATGTTTGCTTACTTGGGTACCTCGAAAATCGTTAAAAGACGGCATTGTACCAAATGGTACAATCAAGTTTAATTAAGCCTCAAACTGGACCAAATAGAGATTTTAAGATGAAATTGAGAATTTTAAAACCCCAGAATGACTTAAAATGGTGATTCGGAGTTCGAGGACTAATTTGGAGTCAAATTGGAATTTTCATAACGTAGGGGTAAAATGGTCATTTTGCCACTCGAGGGTTAAAATTGGAATGTTGGAAGAAGTTTTTGGTTAGGATTGACCATTTAGAACATAATTTGAGTTTGAGAAGTGAAAAATTTTAATTCTAACATTTTTTCGAGCATAAGAGCAAAATAGTCATTTTGACACCTCAGGGGCAAAATCGTAATTTTACACCACCCAACACTTGTCCAACACATGAATTTTACCTACTATTATCCTGGATAATTGAGGAAATTTAAGTGGTGGAGAGAGATTGCTTAATGGGTAAGTATGACACATGGACCAATGGAATGGTGACATGTGTCAAATTTTTATCCATTTATTATTTAGCTTAAAAATCAGCACAAAATCAGCCCATTTCTCTTCATATGGCTGGCCAAAGCAAGAACAAAGGAAGAAAAGAAAGAACACGAACCCTAGGGTAAAAATTCAAGAGAAAATTGGTGGATTTCAAGTAATAAAGCAATCAAAGGTAAAATTTCTTGATTTTGACTTGTGATCTACCTTTCCCATGCATTCTTTTGCATTTTCCATGGTTGAATCACAAGATATCATTAAGGATTCATGGCTGACTGAATTTAGAGAGAGAAGATTTGATGATTTAGTTGGTTAGATTTTGAGATATTTTAGTATTTATAGTTGATTTATCATGTTTGGAAGGAAAACAAGTAAGAAAAATCACATGTTCTTCATGGATTCTTCATTGGCCGAATTTTATAAAGACAATATTGAAGATTAATCTTGTGATGTCTTATGTTATTTAGTTCAAATTTAATGAATTGTGGTGGTGGAAAACGAAAATGGTAATGTTTAGCATGAAAAACTGTATACCCCTCAAGAACCTCCATTGGCCGAATCTTCCTTGTAGAGTATTGATGATGATTTTGATTTTATTTCAAGTGATTTGGTTAGGAATTAGTGATTTATGGTGTGAGAATCAAGCTTGAAAAATTATAGTGTTGACGCACCCACCATGGCCGAATTTTCCAAGAGAAAATGTGAGGATTATTTTGCCATATTTCAAGTTATTTAATTTGTGTTTGATGATTTGGAGTATTAGGAGAAAAGTGGAATTAAATGGAGTTAAATTGGACATATTGGCCAATTAATCGGGTGATAGATCGAATTAGGCTAATATTGTTTTATTTAGGTACACAATTGAGTTTGTGTAGAACACCATGTTTAGTCGATAATCTAAACAATTTGCATTCCATTTCATGCATTAGTATAGAGCCTAAATTGGTTTTATAACAATTTAGCACAAATGTAGTAAATAGCTTATTATGCATTATGTCTAGGTGGTGAGTATTCTGGCAAAAGTAAAGAGATAGTACCCGAGGATCAAGAATCAGAGTACTCAGAATTTGACTCCCGAAATAGTGAGTAACCTTCTATCGTCTTAATTATCTAAAGTAGTTTTTATTCATTTTTATGATTTTATAGAAAAATGTGTTTAAATGGTAAATCTTTAGGTTTTATAAATAAAATGTGTTTAAATGAAATGATTTTATAAATTGTCTTGAAATTGAATGATGGTTTTGAAAATGGAGTAATATGGGACTAATTGTTGTGTTATAAATCATGGTTTGAATTGAATGGCTTATGATAATATTCGCATGAATGGTTGAATTGGTATTTGTGTTGAAAATGTATATACTGTTGTTTACCTTGATAGGCTGGATAATGATAAAATTGCCATGTCATGCTATTAAATTTTATTGAATTGGTGGGTTATTGATTAGTCGTTGCAGTGGACGGATTTCGTGGACCAGCCTATTAAAGGGGGCACGGTAACCCTATTACATTCATAACTCAATATGAGAGGCGCGGATGGATAACTCCTGAGGTTAACACTTTAGCGTTCACTTCACGCCAAAACACCACGTGAGGTGAACTCAGCCAACGCCAAGGAACGGCTATGTTTTTAAAATAAAAACATGATTTATGCGTATATAACTTTTAAACAGCATTGGTGGACACAGTTGGGATAGCCCTCGGCCAAGGTATCCCTGATAACTGAGTATGAGAATGATTTTGGCACGAGCCAAAGTTTTAAGAAATTCATAAGCTATGTTAATTACTCGATTTATATGAATTGAATTTATTTGGTTGAAATTAGTTGAAAGGTGATAAATTACAGTATGATGATCTATTTTAATCCGTCTCCATTTACTCAGCTTTAGATATTTTATATGGTATTTTTTTACTCACTGGGATTATATAATCTCACCACCCTCCTTTGCACCCATTTCAGGCTTTAGATAGTCAGTAGATAGCTCACTTTGTTGAGGGCTACAGTTGGACTTGGATCCTCAAAAACTGTAGCTTCATGCCTTCATTACTTTTGGTCGTTCGTGGGCCTACGTGTCACTGTAAATTAAATTTTATACTTCGGCTTACTATATTACAGTATGTAGGAATTTATTTTACTTTTACGCTGCAAAAAAATTATTTACGTATAACTCTAAAAATATTGTTTTATACGAAAATAGAATATTTTATTAAATATTTCTTTTATTTTTTTTATTATACCCAAATAATCATAATTTTATTTTAAATGAAGGTTTTAGATATTTAAACTTATTTTTGATTATGAATTATGTGTTTTGTATTCGCATACTACATTTTTAGCGAATTTTGAGATTTTTGAGGAAAAAATGACCAAAATGCCTTTGTGAGAAAAAAGTTATTTTTTTATTGTTTTGATTTGGAAATAGTTTATAATCTCTCAAAACATGATTTTAGTAACTAATACTCATAGGGGAAGCGAGAAAAACTGATGTTAAGCCTTGCGAGGTTTCGATTAACACTCTAGGTAATTAATATCTATTAGGACGTCGCGGCGGTTGTCATTGACACGATGGGAGTTCCGGGTCATGACAATTAGAGTGGTATCAGAGCTTTTGGTTTTAAAGATTAGAGCTTTTGGGTTTAAAGTTGTTTTAAAAACTACAGTGTTAGTGTGGCCCAAGTTAAGTTAAGTTAAGTTAGGTTTGATAGAATAGAATACGTGTATCAGCATATAGAATTTGGAGTTGTTTAGACTCGTTCTGATTCTTCTTATAGATCTTATGGGAGCATAAGTCATAGACAATAAGCTATATGAACTCCTGTTCCCAATAATCCACTTCCTTGTTAATGTCATGTAAAAGTCATAAGTAGGGCCGTTGTCCGAGTTTAAGATGCCACCCGTGACACGAGTCAGTGTTAGAGAGATCTTAAAACGAATGCTACTAATGAAAGATTAATAAAACGATATATCCCTCTTATTAAGGATGGAGAAATTTGGAGTTGGACTAATAGGTCATGATAATTTATTCATTTGGTGGAGTTATAATTGAACTCATGTTTGTCATTTAGAAAAAGATTTGGGGACTATGGATTGTATTGGGGTTAATATAAAGGAGCACGTGTGATAATGGTAATAAGGGGCGCACTTTGATTAGAATGAATAGTGATGGTTATAATTCACTTGGAGTGTATAAATTAAGCATTGTGCTAAGAGTAAACCCATACGTATGTGCATGAAGATAAGAACACTATGTTAATTGAGCTTGTTATGCCAATATAAAAGTGGTGTTGGGATTTTGAAATATTTTATATGTGAATATGTGTTGAATAGGTACAACAGCTTAGAAGGAACTAGTGTTGATTTCAATTAAGCGATTGTGAGATTTCAAGAATTGATTGGACCTATTATAGTTCATGGATATAAGCATGTGAATTAACTCGAGAGTGAGTATCAATGATTACTATAATTGATGTGTGGTCATGAAGTAAGAAGTTAGTAAACAAATCTGCTCTAAGGATGAGCTTGAACTTTGCTATGCATAGTAGGGGGAGCCAAGGGATTAAAGGACTAGATGTGGAATTGGCAGCTTGAGATTAAATGACTTGAAAATGTCGAATCTAGTCTAAGTGCCATAGGAAGTTCTATAATTGAGACTGATATACGAATTACTTGAAAGATCAATTTAAAAGTTTATTTGGTTTAAAGTGTGGCCTATGATACGAATGATCAATCTTGAAGGTGATCTCCCCAGAATAAGGAATTTAGAAATTGTTGATGTTTGGATACACTCTAAGAGAGAGAACTTCTGCATCCTAAGTTTAGGACAACTTTGATCTTATGATCGCAAAGGCAAGGTGTAATAACTAATTAAATTATTCACTTAATAAATGTGATTGGTTATTGATGAATAAAGTCAAGATCTTAACATTTAGTGGTATACAATTTGATAATTATGTATTTAAGAGTTATTTGGAGACAATTCCTTCATCAAATTTGCACTAAATGCTATGGTAAAGGCATATCAATGTTAATATGGAAATGTATCCAGGAATGATCTTAACATACCACCAAAGGAGAATTAAACATGTTGAAATTAATGTTCTAATAGTGTGCATATGATACAAAGCTAGTTTGTAAGTTGTAGTTATCATGATCATGAAATATATAAAGATTATCAATTTATGGACATACACTTGGAGTTGTAATTTACAAGTTTGGAGTATTTAAGATATGATTAAATGGAATTAGCATTAGTTAAGGTATGTAAATCTTTTAATTAATTTATGTGGAGTATGCATGATAGTAGAATGGAGGAACATAGTGTCGTGATACTATATGGTGAAGTTACTATACAATATGGAAAGAGTATTCTAAAGTGGGATTTAGTGATTGTTGACAAGTGTTATAGGATGAGATGAATTTGAAAATATCGACTTTACCTATTATATGTGATAAGCACAAGAGGATATAAATGGTTATGGAAATTGTGACGTAAGCTTGGAGGGAAACCAAACGGTTGAGAATGATTAGTGTAGTAACCTTAAATATAGATGAATAACATTGATTAAGTAAACTCCAACAGCCACCATGCCGCAGTGCTAAGAACACTTCATGTCTAAGACGCATGAATAAAATGAGACAAATGTGAAGTTGAACTTATGAGTTAACCTAAAGTCATTGAACTTGATTCTAAGTTTTGTTAATTGGAGTTTTAAGGCTTTGGAAGGTATCGATATGAATGAGTTAAAGCTGAAATGGTTAAAGGTGTTCCCTTCGGGGGGGAAAGAAAAAGGTATGGGGTTCGAAACTTGGCGAGAAGGTCCTGTAGGGCCTGTTGTACCGCCCTTAGGCGTGAGGTTCCAAGTAAGTCAGGTGATGGGGATCCAGACATAACAATACCTTAGAGTGGGCCCCGAAAGGGATGCCACATAAATGGCTAAGTTACAGGTTAAGTGATCACCTGCTGTGAGACATAAGTTTAAGATAGATATCCCCAAGGAAATACTCAAGAGAAGTTCTGCCATGGATCTCGTGAAAGCAAGCACTAAGTTATGTGGTTATTAAAAGGAAGCTGTAAGCTAAGAGCGATATTAGTATTAATATTGAAAGGTACTTGCAGAGAATCTAGTTTCAAGTTTTGTAATTTCAAGTACAATTTGTAAATTAGCTAAAGGTGAATGATGTTATGTTCATATGAAAGAGTGGAACAAAAGATGATTGAAGTTAACCTTGATAATGAAGTCGGATAATGAAACTTTCCTAATATATTATGAAAATTAGAATTCAAAAATGCTTGAGGCATACATGATTCAAATGAGTTTGAGTCTTAAGTGACGAATCAATATCGGAATGCAATAAGGATACAATATATGTAAGAGGCATGAAAGATAATCGAGGAATAAGGATGACTCTTAGGAATTATGGTATTGCATAGCATGCAATGATCGAGTTAAGATAAATCTTTGAGGCATCAATGGGATTATAAAACATACACGCATAATAGATTATAATTCAATGGAGATGACATTATGATGCAATGATATATAGAACAAGGAAATGTAAGCATATAATTGGAAATGATAAGAAGATAGTATAAGTATGTAAATGATGTGGAACTATGCACAGGCATGATGAGAATTTGTATGAATTATGAAGATTATTCAATTGAATCTTGATTATAGATGAGAATGAACAAAAAGAAATTAGTCTGAAGGCATTTGAAAACAGAGACCCGTATACATAATGAGGAATATGGACATTTGAATGTGCGTGTATACATGTGTGTGGAGTTAATGATGTACCAAACTAAAATGAAGAATGGTTTTAGTGGTTTGAGATTTGAACTCAATATATTTGATGAGTTGTATAGATAATGTAACGATCAAGAATCTTATCAGAAGTCGATTTATGACGACTTAAGGAATTTTGGGGAAATAGTTAAGGGAATGTAACCTATAGTGTGATTAAGCCATATGAAATGGACTAATAGGATTAAGAAAATTGAAATTTCCTAAATGCAAGGTAAACATGAAGTATGTGGAAATAATTGAAGCCATTAATCTTCCCTAACGCTGAGGATATGTACAAGAATGAGTATGGCATGTTAATGATGTCGGAAACTACACAATAGTGTATGAGGATAGGATGAATGAATGAAAGTCGAGAAATTTGATATGGAATGAAGTAATAAGATAGTGATTGGTATACCTAAATAAGTATAAAATGTGATCAAAATTGGTATGATTGAGATGGAGTTATGGCTTAAGTTTAATGATAGTAATAGAAGCATGCTTGGTGTTTCGATATAAAAGATCATAATTGTGAAGGTTACTGTTGATATGATTTTAAAGGATAATAATAGACATAAGTGAAGTACTCGAGTTAAATTGGAGGTAAATAAGGTGAACAAATCGAAATTCGCTATAAAAGGGAGGACATAAGAAGTCGAGCATTAGATGAGAAAATAATATCCCCACATTTTCTCTGAGTTCAGTAAATGAAATTTTGAGGTCAAAATTTATTTTAAAGGGGGTAGTGCTGTCAAGCCCAACTCGACAATATGTTTATTATGCCATTTCTACAAAAGAATGCATGTTTGCTTACTTGGGTACCCCAAAAATCGTTAAAGGACAACATTGTACCAAATGGTACAATTAAGTTGAATTAAGCCTCAAACTGGTCCAAATAAATATTTTAAAATGAAATTGAGAGTTTTAAAATCCAAAAATGACTTAAAATGGTGATTCGGAGTTCGAGGACCGATTTGGAGTCCAATTGGAATTTTCATGACTAGGGGCAAAATGGTCATTTTGCCACTCGAGGTTAAAATTGGAATGTTGGAAGAAGTTTTTGGTTAGGATTGACTATTTAGAACATAATTTGAGTTTGAGAAGTGAAAAATTTTAATTTCGGCATTTTTTCGAGCATAAGGGCAAAATAGTCACTTTGCCACCCTAGGGGTAAAATTGTAATTTGACACCACCCAACACTTGTCCAGCACATGGATTTCACCCAATATTATCATGGATAATTGAGGAAATTTAAGTGCTGGAGAGAGATTGCTTAATGGGTAAGTATGACACATGGATCAATGGAATGGTGATATGTGTCAAATTTTCATCCATTTATTATTTAGCTTAAAAATCAGCACAAAATCAGCCCATTTCTCTTCATTTGGCCGGCCAAAGCAAGAACAAAGAAAGAAAAGAAAGAACAAGAACCCTAGGGTGAAAATTCAAGAGATAATTGATGGATTTCCAGTAATAAAGCAATCAAAGGTAAAATTTCTTGATTTTGACTTGTGATCTACTTTTCCCATGCATTCTTTTGCATTTTCCATGGTTGAATCACAAGATATCATTAAGGATTCATGGCTGACCGAATTTAGAGAGAGAAGGTTTGATGATTTATTTGGTTAGATTTTGAGATATTTTAGTGTTTATAGTTGATTTATCATGTTTGGAAGGAAAACAAGTAAAAAAAATCACATGTTCTTCATGGATTCTTCATTGGCTGAATTTCATAAAGACAGTATTGAAGATGAATCTTGTGATGTCTTATGTTATTTAGTTCAAATTTAATGAATTGTGGTGGTGGAAAACGAAAATGGTAATGTTTAGCATGAAAAACTGTATACCCCTCAAGAACCTCCATTGGGCGAATCTTCCTTGTAGAGTATTGATGATGATTTTGATTTTATTTCAAGTGGTTTGGTTAGGAATTAGTGATTTATGGTGTGAGAATCAAGCTTGAAAAATTATAGTGTTGATGCCCCCACTAGGGTCAAATTTTCCAAGAGAAAATGTGAGGATGATTTTGCCATATTTCAAGTTATTTTATTTGTGTTTGATGATTTGGAGTATTGGGAAAATTAAATGGAGTTAAATTGGACATATTGGCCAATTAATTGGGTGATAGATCGAATTAGGCCAATACCATTTTATTAAGGTACACAATTGAATTTGTGTAGAACACCGCGTTTAGACGATAATCCAAACAATTTACATCCCATTTCATGCATTAGTATAGAGCCTGAATTAGTTTTATAACAATGTAGCACAAATGTAGTAAATGGCTTATTGTGCATTATGTCTAGGTGGTGAGTATTCTGGCAAAAGTAAAGAGATAGTACCCGAAGATCAAGAATTGAAGTAGTCAGAATTCGACTCCCGAAATAGTAACCTTACTATCGTCTTAATTATCTAAAGTAGTTTTTATTCGTTTTTATGATTTTATAAAAAAAAGTGTTTAAATGAAATGATTTTATAAATTGTCTTGAAATTGAATGGTGGTTTTGAAAATGGAGTAATTGGAGACTAATTGTTGTGTTATAAATCATGGTTTGAATTGAAAGGCTTATGATAATATTGGCATGAATGGTTGAATTGGTATTTGTGTTGAAAATGTATATACTGTTGTTTGCCTTGATAGGCTGGATAATGATAAAATTGCCATGTCATGCTGTTAAATTTTATTGAATTGGTGGGTTATTGATTAGTCGCTGTAGTGGACGGGTTCCGTGGACCACCTTATTAGAGAGGGCATGATAACCCTATTATATTCATACCTTAGTATGAGAGGCATGGATGGATAACTCCTGAGGTTAACACTTTAGAGTTCACTTCACGCCAAACTACCACGTGAGGGTGAACTCAGCCAACGCCAAGAAACAGCTATGTTTTTAAAATAAAAACATGATTTATGCATACATAACTTTTTAACAGCCTTGGCGGACTCGGTTGGGATAGCCCTCGGCCAAGGTAACCCTAATAAATGAGTATGAGAAAGATTTTGGCACGAGCCAAAGTTTTAAGAAATTCATAAGCCATGTTGATTACTCGATTTATATGAATTGATTTTATTTTGTTGAAATGAGTTGAAAAGTGATAAATTACAGTATGATGATCTATTTTAATCTATCTACATTTACTTAGCTTTAGATATTTTAGATGGTATTTGTTTACTCACTGAGATTATTAATCTCACCACCCTCATTTCCACCCATTTCAAGCTCAAGATAGTTGGTTGATAGCTCACTTTGTTAAGGGCTACAGTTGGACTTGCATCCTCCAAAACTGTAGGTTCATATCCTTCATTACTTTTGGTCGTTCATGGGCCTGCGTGTCATTGTAAATTAAATTTTATAATTTGGCTTACTGTATTATAGTATGTATGAATTTATTTTGCTTTTACGCTAAAAAAAATTATTTACGTATAATTCTAAAAATATTGTTTTATACTAAAAAAGAATATTTTATTGAATATTTCTTTTATTTTTTTTATTATATCCAAATAATCATAATTTCATTTTAAATGAAGGTTTTAGATGTTTAAACTTATTTTTGATTATGAATTATGTGTTTTGTACTCTCATACTATATTTTTAGCGAATTTCAAAATTTTTGAGGAAAAAAATATCAAAATGCCCTTGTGAGAAAAAAATTATTTTTCTATTGTTTTGATTTGGAAATAGTTTATAATCTCTCAAAACATGATTTTAGTAACTAATACTCACAGGGGAAGCTAGAAAAACTGATATTAAGCCTTACGAGGTTTCGATTGACATTCCGAGTAATGAATGCCTATCGGGACGTCACAATGGTTGTCACGAGCTCGATGGGAGTTCTGGGTCGTGACAATAGGTAACTGCACCTCTTAGCCTTCCACTCCGAGTCGCTCCACTGTTAGAGCTCGAGTCGTAGTGCTTTATTTATTAAGTTGTAAATGGATTTTGGTTTTGATATAAGTAATAAATTGGAGATTGTGGATTTCAATGTATATACTTGTGAATAGAAGGTTAAAAGGTTGAATTGATTATTATGTTTATGGTTCAAATCATTATACGAAAGTATATCGTTTTAAGTACCAATATGGAATGGTGATTGTATGTAGTGAACGAATGGTCATTTTTAATAAGGCTTGTTCGGGACTTGGCAAGTCTTTACCGGAGGTCTCAGACGTCGTAGCAACGGAGGAGCGGTTGTTACAAAGTTGGTATCAGGGCCCTAGGTTTAGCTGAGTCCTAGGATTTTCTTTGTCTATCAGCGGAGTTGTAAGAGTTATATAGAGTCCTTGTGAGATCTCGACCTCTATAGCCTTATAACTAGGTGTAGACACGATAACTCGAGCTAGGGGTAATTTCATCATTTCTTTAGTGAGGCCCTAGAAGTATACTTTCAAACATTTTTGAGGCCTAAGTAGGCCTAAAGCATAAATGAATGATGAAAATAAGGATTAAATGACGAAGGAAATAAAATCATGATGATTTCCAAAGTAACGGCAAAATGGTCATTTTTCATCTCGGGTCAAAAATTTAATTTTTCGTAAACCTGAGTATTTTTAGACCATTGTGGACTTGGCCTCAGTGTTAAAAGAGTAAAAAGATTGCACAAAGGATTGGAGAAGAATAAGCTAGCTTACTAAGGGCATTTTCATAATTTAAGTGGAGTTGGATAAGCTTGATCTATAAATATCATCTTCTAGTAGCTTCTTCTCACATTTTCCAGCAGCTTCTTCTTCTTCTTCCTTCTGCCCTCTCACGTTTCTTCATCCTCCATGGGAGTTCTCTTCAAGCTTCCATAACTCTCTCAAGCTAGCTCCACTTTTCTTGCTTTTGTGCACCATTTCATAGAACCTTTATGCTCTTTCACTCTCTCACTTTAAAACCCTTGAAAAAAAATCTTACTTCCATACTTTCTTTCACTAGCTAGGTGTTTAGAGAGAGAAAGAGGAAGTTTCCATAATAGCTTGAAACTTTTGGATAGAGATTCAACTACGAAGCTACCAAGGTGAGTAGGGAATTAGAATTTGATATTTAACTGTTGAGAATAGCTAGTGATGAGACTTGGGAATGCTTTGTAGTTGAGGTTGTTTATTCATTTTAAAGTGATTAGGATGGTGCAAATAATAGCCATTTAATAGTAGCTGGAGACTAGTTAGGAATGACTAGGAGAACCCAATTTAGAAAATAGCTTTGGAATAGTAATAATGCCAAGTTGGGTTGATGGTGATGTTGTTGTGTGTGATAAGTTCCAACGAAACCCTATAACTCCATTTGGAACATTAGTCGAAGCTAGAGCCCACCAAAACATCAATACAGACTTGTAAGTGAACTTGCATTTCAAAATTTCTTTGAGAAATGTAATGTATTTGAATGAACATTTGAATGATTTTATCCAACTTTTCTTTAAAAATGTGTGCCAGGGAACAAGCCCTTGATAAAATGTTTTGATGCTATCAAAAATGTGAAATGTGTAAAAGGATGAATCCATATGCTTCTATATTATGTTGGTAGGTATATATATGAATATATGTTTTGTATTGATGAATAATGTTCCGTGATGATGTTGAAGTGTGCGAGTAGAGAGTGCACACATGATGATGATAGAGTGTGCGAGTACGGAGTGCACACATGATGACGTTGAAGTGTGCGAGTAGGGAGTGCACACATGATGATGATAGAGTGTGCGAGTACGGAGTGCACACATGATGATGTTAGTGTGCGAGTAGGGAGTGCACACATGATGATGATACTGCATTGAGTTGAGTGTGGTGGGATGGTATGCATGATGATGTATGTATATACAAATATATATATATATGTTATACAAAGTTTATGAAAATAATTGTGATTGTGTTGTGTGTTGGTATTGTTAATTGCTCCCAAATTGCTTTTCATTTCAAGAAAAAAATGGCTTTTAATATAACAAGGCCCATTTCACTTAAAATGCTCTATTTCTCGCTGTAGCGAGATTCATTTTCGCTGCAGCAAGAAACTCACGGGTTTTGGGGGTCACACTGGCCTGATTCTAGCTACAGCAAGAATAAATCTCGCTGTAGCGAGAAACTCTCAAGTTCTGGTGCAGTGCTTTCACTTCGATGAAAATTTTGACCATCTTCCCGTTTGAACTACAAAAAGTGGTAAAAATAAATTGTAGCATTGCCTCTTATCTTTCTAATGGTCAAAATATCAGGTCAATTGGACTTCTGTAGTGGGAGATATACTAGAAAAACGAAAATACATGCAAACTGACATTGTTTCTCGCTGTAGCGAGAAACTTGTTGCCATGCTTGCTACCTTTCTTGATTTTGACATATTTTTTACCCATTTAACTTCATGGATTGATCATGGGTTTTTAAAACATTATGAGGTTATTAATCAAAGTTTGAAAGGAGGGGTTTTTAGTAAGAAATTAAATCAATTGCATTATTTTTGAACATGTGCATCATGATTTCCAAATTCTTCCTATCGATTGCTTGTTCCTTTCTTATGTTCACTCACTGAGTTTATACTCACCTTTTTCAAATTCATGTTTTCATATCAAGAGGCAACTGGTAACTAGGTCAAGGTGTTCTCGTAGATTTGTATCCTTGGTAAGTATCTTGGCATTTCGTAGCCGCACCTTCACCTTAGTCACTCCGCTGGAAGCCAAAGTCATTTTTGTTGTAAATACGTACCTGTGATGTAATGTACTAAGATGTATACTTTAGACCATATATGTACATTTTGATTGGTAAAGCTACCATGAGTGGCAATAGTTAATGTTATTTTGGGATAATATAAATGCAGTTTTGATTATTATAATTTACTATTAATGTACTTAAAGGGTTGAGATTATGAGATGTAAATGTAAGAATAGTTGACGGGATAATGAGTACGATTATATAAATAGGCTTGCTTGGGCTTAGTGGGTTATGTCCATTGGGCCCATGTGCCAGTCATGGCCCGAAAATTACGTCGTGACAGACTTGGTATCAGAGCCTTAGGTTGTTTAGGTCTTAGGACTTCCCTTTTGTTTGTCCAAAGGAGTGTTATGTCTTTATGTGGAAACTTTGATTGTGAAGTGTGAACCGCGACACATTTTATAACCAAGGGACTGCATAGATTCCCTATTTTAGAAATCACCTTTTCCTTTATGTATGATTATAGAAAAATGTGTTTAATAATAGGTGTTTGCTCTTATCTAGGTAAGAATGCCGCCTAAGACACGAGCTGCCTCAAGACGGATGGGGAAGCAAGATGCCCCTAATGAGATGACAGATAGGCCATGGGCATCCACTCGTAGGGGGAGAGGTAGACGTGGTGGGGCCACTAGGCCGATGAGGGCGGATACGCTTATGAGCAGACACGAGGAGGGACAATCTTCAGGTGATGGGGGTAGACAACCAACCAGTGGTATTACCATCGAGAACTTGGCGGTAGGCCTACAGGGAGTTAACCGAGTTGTAGAGATGATGGCAACCCGTATGGATGATATACAGAGGATTGTTGAAGGGAGACCTATAGTACAAGAATCCCCTAGCACCCAAGGACAAGCCGATCGCCAACATCATGAGGTTGAGAGGGGCCATTTAGAGATTTCCCTTCTTGATTTCCTGAAGCTTATGCCTCCGTCATTTTCAGGGTTTGATGCATCGAAGAAACCCCATATTTTCTTAGATAAGATGGAGAAAATTTGTGAGGCCCTGGGAAAATTTACTAGATCAATCGAGTTGGCCACCTTCTGATTAGAGGACTTGGCGCAATAGTGGTATGGCTCGTTGCTTAGAGGTAGGCCAGCAGATGCAATGCCGTTGACTTGGAAGGAATTTAGTACAACCTTTTTAGAATGATTCTTACCACTCAGTGTATGTAATGCATGGGCTAGGGAGTTTGAGGCCTTAGTACAGACCCCAGGTATGATAGTGTCAGAATACGACACCAACCACGTAGTTGGCTCGGTATACACCTTATCTAGTTTCTACTGAGGAGATGAAGATTCAGAGGTTTGTGGATGGGCTAGTGGAGCCAATGTTTAGGGCTGTGGCATCCCGAGATTTCAATACCTTATCTGTAGTAGTGGATTGCACTCAACTGATTGAGATGAGGACTGCGAGGGATAGAGCAAAAAGGGCCAAGACAGAGGGCTATCAGGGTCGTAGGGACTTCAGTAGTAGTGTTTCATCTTCTAGCCATCAAGGGCCACAAAGGGACTCACAATTACCCCAACAGGGGAGTGACTTGACTAGTGCCAGCATTGGATCAAGGTAGAAAACTTTTAGTCGGGGAAGGCAGCAAGATTCACGATAGGGTAGTCAAGCTATTGATAGTTGCAATAATTGTGGAATGCGGCATAGCAGATGATGTTTCCATACTACGCGAGTTTGTTATGGGTGTGGTCAACCTGGGCATATTAAGAGGAATTGCCTGATGGCTCATCAATCACAAGATTTTGCTCGTAACTCTACTCAGCCAGTTTTATCTACTCCTTCAATAGCCGCCTTATCTGATTCGAGGGGCTAATGGATTGAGGGGTAAAGGTGCTGTTACTTCCTCATAGAGTAGGTCGTTTGGGTCCGGACGTCAGAGTTCTACTGGTAAGGGCTAAGTGAGGGTATATGCTTTAACATCCCAGAAGGCCAAGACATCCAATGCAGTGGTCTCAAGTATTCTTTCTGTTTGTAATATGGATGCCTGAGTATTGTTTGATCTTGGTGCTACCAATTCTTTTATTTCTCCATGTTTTGCACTTCGTTTGAGTAAGGATCGTGTTAGGAAAGAAGAAAAATTAGTGGTGTCTATTCTTTTAAAGGAGGTATTTGTAGCCGAATAGGAATATGAGTCCTATGTAGTTCGAGTCAAGGACAAAGACACTTTGGTGAATCTAGTGGTGTTAGACACCTTAAACTTTGACGTGATCTTGGGAATGGATTGGCTATCACCCTGCCATGCCAACGTGGATTGTTATTATAAATTGGTTAGATTTGATTTCCCGAATGAGCAGCCATTTAGCATTCAGGGGGATAGAAGCAATGCTTCAACAAATTTGATATCGGTCATGTCTACCAGAAGGCTATTACGACAGGGTGTTCAAGTTATTTGGCTCTAGTAAGGGATACTCAGGCGAAGGTTAAAGATATAAGCCAAGTGTCAGTGGTGAACTAGTTCATGGATGTATTTCTCGAGAAACTACCAGGTTTGCCTCTCGAACGGGAGATTGAATTTTGCATAGATTTGATTCCTAACACTAGACCTATATCCATACCCCCATATAAAATGGCACCTGCAGAGCTTAAAGAGCTTAGGGATCAGTTAGAAGATTTGTTGGATAAAGGCTTTATCTGTCCTAGCATCTCACTATGGGGAGCACCGGTGTTATTTTTAAAGAAGAAAGATGGGTCACTTATATTGCGCATTGACAATCGACAGCTTAATAAAGTGATGGTGAAGAATAAGTACCCCCTTCCAGGAATAGATGATCTATTTGATCAACTACAAGGAGCACAATATTTCTCTAAGATAGATTTACGATCTGGGTACCATCAGTTAAGGATCTGAAATGAAGATATACCAAAGACCGCATTTCGAACAAGATATGGGCACTATGAGTGCCTGGTGATGTCTTTTGGGCTTACAAATGCCTCTACGGCCTTTATGGATTTGATGAACAGAGTGTTCAAGCCCTATTTGGACAAGTTCGTGGTGGTGGTTATTGATGACATCTTGATCTACTTGAATAGTCGAGAGGAGCATGAGCAACATCTTAAGATAGTGCTCCAAACTTTGAGAGAACATCGATTGTACGCTAAGTTCTCCAAGTGTGAGTTTTAGCTTGAAAGCGTTGCATTTTTAAGACATGTGGTATCCAAGGATGGGGTACAAGTCGATCCAAAGAAAGTTGAGGTAGTGCAAAAGTGGCCAAGGCCAACATCAGTTACAGAGGTTAGAAGCTTTTAGGTTTGCTGGCTATTATCGTCGCTTTATGAAGGACTTTTCCAAAATAGTCACCTTTCTGACTAAGCTGACACGTAAAGATACAAAATTTGAGTGGTCAAGTGCTTGTGAGGATAGCTTTGAGAAGCTTAAGGCATGTCTTAGCACAGCTCCAGTATTAAGCCTACGGCAAGGTACAGGGGGTTATACCGTATTCTGTGATGCATCGCGGGTTAGTTTAAGGTGTGTATTAATGCAGCCTGTGAAGGTGATTGCGTATGCATCAAGGCAACGTACAAGGCATGAGCAAAATTACCTTGCACACGATTTGAAGATGGAAGCAATCGTGTTTACCTTAAAGATTTGGAGACATTACTTGTATGGTGAAACTTGCGAGATATATACAGACCATAAAAGTTTAAAGTATATATTTCAGCAGAGGGATCTTAACTTGCGACAACGTAGGTGGATGGAGTTGCTAAAAAATTATGATTGTACTATTCTTTACCATCCCGGTAAGGCAAATGTAGTGGCAGATGCCTTGAGTCGAAAATCTATGGGGAGTTTGGCACAAATCTTTGCAGATAGGAGATCCTTAATTAGGGAGATCCATAGTTTGGGAGACATGGGTGTGCATTTGGAAGTTTCAGAGGCAAATGCATTGCTAGCACATTTTAGAGTGAGGCTATTTTAATGGACCGGGTTAAATAAGCACAAAGTAAAGATGAGTTCATAGCTAAAGCCTTAGAGGATCCTTAAGGAAGGAAAGGAAAGATGTTTACTAAAGGCACAGATGGAGTATTAAGGTATGGAACTAGAATTTATGTGCCCGATAGTGATGGATTGAGGAGAAAAATATTGGAGGAAGCACACATGGTAGCCTATGTGGTACATCCAGGGGCTACAAAGATGTATCAAGATTTAAAGGAGGTATATTGGTGGGAAGGACTTAAGAAAGATGTAGTTGAGTTTGTCTCCAAGTGCCTAGTTTGTGAACAGGTTAAGGTCAAGCATCAAAGGCCAGCAGAGCTACTATAGCCATTACCAGTGCTTGAATGGAAGTCGGAGTATGTCGCAATGGACTTTGTAACAAGCTTGCCTCAAACTAGTGGGGGCTATGACTCGATTTGGATCATACTAGATCGATTAATGAAGTTAGCCCATTTTCTTTCGGTTAAGACTATTTATGGGGCTACCTAGTATGCTCGAGTTTATGTGGATGAGATAGTTCGATTGCATGGTATCCCCATTTCTATAGTATCTGATAGAGAAACACAATTCACCAGTAGGTTCTAGGGAAAGTTGTAGGAAGCATTAGGTACTAAGTTGACTTCAGCACGGTTTTCCACCCTTAGACTGATGGGAAATCTGAACGGACGATACAGACATTGGAAGATATGTTGAGGGCTTGTGTAATAGACCTTGGGGTCAAGTGGGATCGATATCTACCCTTGGTGGAGTTTGCTTATAACAATAGTTTTCAAGCTAGCATCCAAATGGCACCATTTGAAGCATTATATGGACGGAGGTGCAGGTCACCTATTGGATGGCTAAAGGTGGGAGAAAGGAAACTCTTGGGGCCTAAGTTGGTGCAGGACACCACCGAGAAATACGCATGATTCGACAAAAGATGTTGTCAGCACAAAGTAGACAGAAATCATATGCTGATAACAGACGAAAAGACTTGGAGTTTCAGGTAAGAGATCATGTTCTTTTGAAAGTCTCACCAACAAAGAGGGTAATGAGATTTGGTAAGAAGGAAAAATTGAGTCCTCGGTATATAGGACCCTTCAAGATCTTAAAAAGGGTTGGAGTAGTGGCTTGCCGTTTGACGCTACCACCAGACCTCTCGAACATTCATCCTGTATTCCATGTGTCAATGCTTAGGAAATATAACCCAGATACATCTCATGTAATACAGTATGAAACCATTCAGTTGCAAGATGATTTAACCTATGAGGAGCAACCAGTGGCTATCCTTGATAAGCAAGTCACAAAGCTTCGTTTTAAGGATGTAGCCTCAATGAAAGTGTTATAGTGAAACCACATCAGTAAAGAGGTAATGTGAGAAGCCGAAGAGGAGATGCGAACCAAGTATCCACACCTCTTTAATACATAAAGGTATGCTACGTTATAGTTTGATTTAAATTTGGGGACTGAATTTCTTTTAGTGGGGAAGAATGTGAGACCTCGACCTTTATAGCCTCATAATTAGGTGTAGACAAGATAACTCGAGCCAAGGGTAATTTCATCATTTCTTTAGTGAGCCCCTAGAAGTATGCTTTCAAACATTTTTAAGGCTTAAGTAGGCCTAAAGCATAAATGAATGATGAAAATAAGGATTAAATGACGAAAGAAATAAAAATAATTATGATTTCCAAAGTAAGGGCAAAATGGTCATTTTCCATCTTAGGTCAAAATTTAATTTTTGGTAAACCTGAGTATTTTTATGCCATTATGGACTTGGCCTTAATGTCAAAAGAGTACAAAGATTGCACAAAGGATTGGAGAAGAATAAGTTAACTTGCTAAGGCCATTTTCGTAATTTAAGTGGAGTTAGATAAGCTTGAGCTATAAATATCATCTTTCAGTAGCTTCTTCTCACATTTTTCAGCAGCTTCTTCTTCTTCTTCCTTCTTCCCTCTAACGTTTCTTCATCCTCCATGGGAGTTCTCTTCAAGCTTCCATAACTCTCTCAAGCTAGCTCCACTTTTCATGCTTTTGTGCACCCTTTCATACAATTTTTGTGATCTTTCACTCTCTCACTTTAAAACCCTTGAAAAAAAAATCTTACTTCCATACTTTCTCTCACTAGCTAGGTGTTTAGAGAGAGAAAGAGGGAGTTTCCATAATAGGTTGAAATTTTTGGAAAGAAATTCAACTACGAAGCTACTAAGGTGAGTAGGGAATTAGAATTTGATATTTAAGTCTTGAGAATAGCTAGTGATGAGACTTGGGAATGTTTTGTAGTTGAGGTTGTTTATTCATTTTAAAGTGATTTGGATGGTGCAAATAATAGCCTTTTAATAGTAGTTGGAAACTAGTTAGAAATGACTACTAGAACCCAATTTAGAAAATAGCTTTGGAATAGTAATAATGCAAAGTTGGGTTGATGGTGATGTTGTTGTGTGTGATAAGTTCCAACGAAACCCTACACCTTTATTCGAAACATTGGTTGAAGCTAGAGCCCACCAAAACATCAATAAAGATGATGAGTGAACTTGCATTTCAAAATTTCTTTTGGAAATGTAATGTATTTGAATGAACATTTGAATGATTTTATCCAACTTTTCTTTAAAAATGTGTGCCAGGGAACAAGCCCTTGATAAAATGTTTTGATGCTGTGAAGAATGTGAAATCTGTAAAAGGATGAAACCATGTGCTTCTATATTATGTTGGTAGGTATATGTATGAATATATGTTTTGTATTGATAAATAATGTTGTGTGATTATGTTGAAGTGTGCGAGTAGGGAGTGCACACATGATGATGATATTGCATTGAGTTGAGTGTGGTGGGATGGTATGCATGATGATTTATGTATAAACANACTGCATTGAGTTGAGTGTGGTGGGATGGTATGCATGATGATGTATGTATATATATATATATATATATATATATATATATATATATATATATATGTGAGACCTTGACCTTTATAGACTCATAGATAGAAGTACACGTGATATCCCTAATCAAGGGTAATTTTGTCATTTCCTTAGTAAGCCCATAAAAGTAAGTTTTAAACAATATTAAGACTTAAGTAGGCCTAAGGCATCAATGAATGATGAAAATATGGGTAAAATGACAAGGAAACAAAAATTTTGATGATTTCCACAATAGGGGCAAAATGGTCATTTTTCACCTCGGATTAGAATTTTTAAGTTTTCATGAACCCGAGCAATTCTAGACCATTATGGACCTTGTCTTAGTGTCAAAGGAGTAAAAAGATTGCATAAAAGATTGGAGGAGAATAAGCTAATTTATGGAGGGGTATTTTGGTAATTTAAGTGGAGTGGATAAGCATGGGCTATAAATATCTCTTCCTTCCAGCAGCTTCTACATTCTCCAGCAGCTTTTCTTCTTCTTCTTCTTCCATCTTACGTTGCTTCCATCCTCCATGGAAGCTTGATATGAAACTTTCATAACTTTCTCTCTCTAGCTCCAAATTTCATGCTTTTGGTACACCCTTTCCATAAACCCTTGTGCTCTTCCATTCTCTCACTTTAAAACCCTTGAAAAAATCTTTTTTTCATACTCTCTCTCACTAGTTAGGTGTTTTAGAAAGATAAAGAGGAAGCTTTACAATAGTTTGGAGAATTGTTGGAAAGAATTTCAAAGTTTCAAAGCTATTAAGGTGAGTAGTAAATTAGAGTTGAAATTTTAGTGTTAAGAATGATTAGAGATTTGAATTTGTGAATACTTTGTAGTTAAGATTGTTAATTCACTTTAGAGTGATAGGATAGTGAAAATGGATAGCCATTTAAGTGGCAATTGAAAGCTAGCTAAGAGATAGCTTTTAGAATTAGTAAGTATGTGGCTTGAATTAATGGTGATGTTAATGTGATGATAGGTTCCAACGAAGCCACACCATCCCAATTGGACCATTAGTGAAGTTAGAGTCGGTTAAAGGCTTAACAATACCGGTGAGTGGACTTGCATTTCAAACTTGTTTTGGGGAATGTGAATGATTTTATCCAACATGTCTTTGAAAATGTGTGCCAGGGAGCAAGCCTTGATTAAATGTTTTTGATATTGTGAAATGGGAGACGTGTATAAGGATGAATCCATGTGTTTATTATTATGTTGGTATGTATGTATATATCTTATGAATACGTGTGTATTGATGAATGATGTTGGGTGATGATGTTAAGGTGTGCGAGTAGGGAGTGAACACATGATGATGATTGAGTGTGCTAGTAGGGAGTGCACACATGACGATGATGGAGTGTGCAAGTAGGGAGTGCACACATGATGATGATGTATGTATATGTAAACATGTGTGTTATATAAAGTTCATAATATGGTATATGGATGTAATGCATTTGAGAAATTTAACATGTTAAACTTTGGGAAATTATATGAGTTTCATGTTGTGTTGGTCATGTGAACAGGGTGGCCTTTGCTTGAGGGAAAGGGGAATATTTTTGCTGGTGCCCTGTTTTGGAGGGGTGGTGCTGGCCGGAATCTCACTGCAGCGAGAATGGTACTGTAGCTTCTCGCTGCAGCGAGAAACTTTTTGTTTTGAGACAAAACTTTCTATTTTGCTCTTTATTTGGTTCGGTTGCTACCCTATTTTCCATTTCTTTGGTACCATAGTTGAGCATGGACTTCCAACATTAAGGAATAAATGAATTAAGTTTAAAATGAGAAGGTTTGGTGAGAAACCCTCGGCCAGGTAAGAAACCCTCAGTTAGTTGATAATTTAAATCAAGTGTCACTATAACGGAAAGGCATTTCCACTGCAGCGAGGACCCATAGTTTATTTGACCTAATTCGCATGAATGCTATTAAAGTTTTCACTCTCCAAATCCTTTGTTGAGAATGGACCCTTTTCATAAAATGATTTACTCATGTGGGGTTTACATGAGGGGCTTTAATAAGAACTAAAACAAATTGCATTGTTTTGAAAAAAATGAATGCATCAGAATTTTGTTAAACATTCCTTATGGTATGCTTGTTCCCTTATTGTTCACTCACTGGGTTTATACTCACCATTTTCAACTTCATGTTTTCAGATCACGAGGTAGCTGGTAACTAGGTCGAAGTGTCTTCGTATATTCAACCCTTGGTAGATGTCTCGGCATTCAGTAGCTGTACATTTGTTTAAGTCTTTCTACTGGAAGTCGAGTACTCTTTTGTCGTGTATAGACAAACTGATGTAAATTATTAAATTATGTTTAGATAATATATGTACATTTTGATTGGTATGCCACTATGAGATGGCAATGTTTAGTATTATTTTGATTCAAAGTTATAAAATGTGACTTAGCAACTTTTAATGGAATGGTGAAAAGGTTATATTAATAGGCTTGCTTGGGCTTAGTGGACTACGTCCATTAGGCCCATGAGTCGATCATGGCCCAAAATTTGGGTCGCAACAGTAAATACATGTTATAGAAAGTTTATGAAAGTAATTGTGATTGTGTTGTGTGTTGGTATTGTTAATTGCTCCCAAATTACTTTTCATTTCAACAAGAAAATGGCTTTTGATGTAACAAGACCCATTTCATTTAAAATGCTTTGTTTCTCACTAGAGTGAGATTCATTTTCGCTGCAACGAGAAAATCTCAGGTTTTAGGGGTCACACTGGCCTGATTCTCGCTACAACGAGAATAAATCTCACTGCAGTGAGAAACTCTCAGGTTCTAGTGCAATGCTTTCACTTCGATGAAAATTTTGAACATCTTCCCGTCCGAACTGTAGAACCTGGTAAACATAAAAGTTGTAGCCCTTCCTCTTATCATTCTAATGATCCAAAATCAGGTCAATTGGACTTCTGTAGTGGGAGATATACTAGACGAACTAAAACATATGCAAACTGACACTATTTCTTGCTGTAGCGAGAAACTTGCTGCCATGCTTGCTACCTTGCTTGGTTTTGACATATTTTTCACCCATTTAACTTCATGGATTGATCATGGGTTTTTGCAACACTATGAGGTTATTAATCAAAGTTTGAAAGGAGGGGTTTTTAGTAAGAAATTAAATCAATTGCATTGTTTTTGAAACAAGTGCATCATAATTTCCAAATTTTTCCTATTGATTGCTTGTTCCCTTCTTATGTTCACTCACTGAGTTTATACTCAACTTTTTCAAATTCATGTTTTCATATCAAGAGGCAGCTAGTAACTAGGTCGAGGTGTTCTCGTAGATTCATATCCTTGGTAGGTATCTTGGCATTTCATAGCCGCACTTTCACCTTAGTCACTCCGTTGGAAGCCCAAAGTCATTTTTTTTGTAAATATGTACCTGTGATGTAAAGTACTAAGATGTATACCTTAGACCATATATGTACATTTTGATTGGTAAAGCTACCATGAGTGGCAATAGTTAATGTCATTTTGGGATAATATAAATGCAGTTTTGATTGTTATAATTTACTATTAATGTACTTAAAGGGTTGAGATTATGAGATGTAAATGTAAGAATAGTTGACGGGATAATGAGTACGATTATATAAATAGGCTTGCTTGGGCTTAATGGGCTACGTCCATTGGGCCCATGCGCCAGTCATGGCTAGAAAATTGGGTCGTGATAGTCTTGTCCTTGGTTTGTGGGTGCGCAACACAAATCAAGGGAAGGAGGCTACATAAACTCTGATTCATCTAGAAATCTACCCTTATCATAGTACGTAAGAGGTTAAGAATTAATGCATGTTTGTATGAAGGTCCTGAGGTGCCCCTACGATAACATGAGCAGCAATGGGAAGAAAGGAAAAGGTTCCCTTAGTGTTAAAGAGGGATCAATGGACTCCACTCCTCGAAGTCATTATGTGCTCGAAGGTGAAAGCATAACAAGTAACTCGTCCTAACTTTCTATTGGATGGATTCCACCAGGACTAGAAATAATGTTTCATAGTGGGGAAAGTCTCTAAAGTAGTTAAAGCTTTGAAAGTGAGGATAGCTTTGATATTCGGGAAGGAGTGAAAAAATTTCTTGAGGAATGGTATAAGGAAAAGACAAAAGAGTCAATTGCAAAGGTAGATATTCGTCCAAGAAAGGTATCTGCTATCCGAGACTTCCCTCCTAGTTGTGGAAGAGGTGTTGCACCTGTCAGTAGGGAAGAATGTGAGAGGCAACAGCAAGCTTGGCTGAATAGGGTCCAAGAAGATGAGAAGGATCCTGAAAAGCATGAGGAAGATGACTAGTGAACAAGTATGAGCTCAAGCAACAATACTTTTGAGATTATATGTCCTAAAGGAAAGGAGGAAGATTGTGAGACTATGGGATGTAGTTGAACTAAAATATGGTTGTAAATTATTTGTTTGGAAAACTTAGGATGTGGTTAATCTCTTGTGAATCGAACTAGTTTTGTGGTACTAAATTAATGATTTGCTTGAATGTTTGGAACTTGTTATGCATGGTTGAATGAGATTAGCATTGGTAAAAGTTTGTGAATTTCTTAACCATTCCTTGGGGAGTATGAAAGTTGATGGGATGGAGGGACATAGTGCCCTGATACTAGGTGAAGATAATTGACATAATATACATCATTAGAAGTGATGGTGAAAATAGGGGAAGAATAAATTCTTAACTTTTGAAGTAATAATGTGAACATAAGGAGAATGATTAAGATGGACAAATTTCATGAAAATTTTAAGTTGATAAGGTTGAATTATATGAGTTGCGAATATTAAAGGAATTATGGAACACTACAAATGGTGAATAACTATGTGTGGTAGTATGAAATTGAAAATTTGTCATACCATATAGAAAGGATATCTCTAAGTGAGACTTGTTTGATCGATCACAATGCTAAAAGATAACATAAGCTTAAAGGTATTGACTGGACCTAGAGCATGTAACTAATGTAGAAGTCTTAAAAGTAGGAGCATTTCCTTATAGAAGAAATTTCTAGCAGTTGCACTGTCACAACACCAACTGTCCGATGCCACGACGCTAGGAATATCTCACGCACTGGACGTATGAGCAAGATCTCTAAGTGTGGTAAAAGTTGAAATTGGTTCATTAACTTTGGTACTAAACATTATTATGTGGAGGTTTAAATGATTTGGAGAATATTACTTGAACCGAAAGGTTCCTTCATTGACTTCGATATCGTGACATGTAAGTACAAAGGGAAATTAGAAAGTTACTAAGATAAGCTCCAATGTGAAAAATCAATAGGGATATTAAGTGGACTAAATATGATCTTTGTAAGTGAAATAGAAGGATAAACTAAAAATATCAAAATTGAGAAAAGTAAAAAGGGAATCCAATCTGGATATAGTTGACAAGGGTCCTTGTATATGGTGATGAATGATGACATCTAAATGAGTATATATATGTATATGTGGAATTGCGTGTGTAACCGATGGAAGTGAAGTATTACTTTTAGTAATTTGAGTTTTGAACACAATATATCTGATGAGTTGCATAAGTGGTACAATGATAAGAGATACCACTAGAAAATTGAACTATGTGGATATGAAGAGAATTCGAAATAATAGTCAAGATGGAATGATATGATTGAGATGCAAGAATAAATGAAGTGTTATTTCATAATTATGCTGAATTCTCTATGCGGTAATAATGCGATGGATGAAGAATAAATGGTGATAGAATTATAATGCGAGAATTGGCAGGATCGAGTAAGAAAGATAAAATCTAATCTTGTCAAAGATGGTTAAAAAGTTCTAAGTCATAATAATGATGATATATTTTAAAGCATGAAGGGCTAGAACTATTGAAAAGAATTTAATGGTGAAGGAAAGGATTACAATTAGAGATAAAGATTGACAAGTGAATTGCCTTTCCACACAATTTGAACTGTATTAAATTAAGAATGATGTAGAAGTGTGAATTTGTGAATGTGTAATTGACAAAAAGATGAAGAATATTGGAGTTGCATAAATGCAAGATAAACATGAAGTATGTGGGAATAATTGAAGGCGCTAATTTTCCTCCAATGTTGAGAATATGTATAGGAATGAATATGGCATGTTATAATGCTATAAGCTACCTAACATTGTATGGGGATGAAATGAATGAATGAATGTCGAGAAGTTTGACAAGGAACGAAGTAATAAGATGGTGATTAGGTATACATAAGTAAATATAATATGTGATCGAAATCGATATGATTGAGATGGAGTTATGGTTTAAAGTTAATGATGGAGATAAAGGCCTACTCGGCATCTTAATAATAAGTGATAATGATTGTGGAGGGTGCTGCCAATTTGATTCTAAAAGATGATAATAGCCATAAATGAAGTATTCTAATCGAATTGAAGGTAAACAAGGTGGATAAACCAAAACTCCTTATAGAGGAAGGAATAAAATAAGATCCTAGAGTGGGATTAACGGCCCAATGTTGACCTGAATTCGAGGATGAATTCTTTTTAAGTGGGGTAGGTTGTAACACCCCGTAGCCCCATATATTAGTCAAAGTAACCATCCCGATAAGACGAAGGACTAATTGGTACAAATTTATGTGATAAAGAGTTATAAAAGGTGAAAGGAATGGTCAAGAGTAAAATATTTCGCACTCACGAAAATAATAATAAAATAATAATATTTTTGTCGAGGATGAATTAGCAAGCTAAAAGATTATTTGGAAGTGAATCGGGACATAACAAGACGTTTCGGGACCAAAGAAAACAAGTGAAAAATTTTAGAATAAAATAATATTATATTTAATAAAATAATCTTAAAATATTAATATTTAATCAAATGTTGGAATTACTCGTGAAGAGGGATTATATGGTCAATCAAGTGGGGGAGAAGAAGTACAAATGAATTTTGGAGAAAAATGACGTAGGTGAGACCCGCGTGCTTGTATTTAAATTGAGCTAGCGCAAGTGAGTAAATATTTAAATATTATGGTGATACTACGTTGAAGTGCAACTTCACTATTCTGATTGTATACATGTAAAGGAAGAAAGATAGAAGGAAATTAGAATTTTAAAAAGTGTTGGAAGGATCAAATTGTAAAAGATGAAAGTTTGGAGGGTTATATGATAAATAAAGAAAAGTTTAGGGTTATGTGTAATTTTAATATTTAGAGGCTAATGAGATATTATTGAATGATATGATGGCATTAAAAAGGAAAATGTATGTGAAATGATATGTAAATTAAATGGATGGGATAAATAAAGAAAGAAAACTAAGGAGATAAAAAAAAAAAAAAGAAGAATGGAGGTAGCGGATGGGAATGATACTTTAAAGGTTGGCCATGAGATTTAAAACATGAATTAGATGAGGAAAAGTCAAAAGAAGGCATGGGTTCATGGGCTAGCCGCCCATGTGACCAAATGGAGAGAATGATAAGATAAAATGATAAAGAATAAAGAAAGTAAAGAAATGAAATAAAGGTGGGGGCCGACCATATGAGGAAGGAAAAGGAAGAGAGAGGTTCTAAAGAGTTAAAACCTTGAGAAGAGGAAGGAAAAAGCAAAGAAAGGAAGCTTTGAAACATTACAGCCAAGAGTAAGAAAAAGGGAGAGAAAGAAAGAATTGCTGCTACTGATTTGTGAGAGAGAAAGGAAGGGCTGTGATGCTGGTTTGTGAGAGGGCCAAGGAGGGATAGTGTTACCGACGCTGAGAGTGAAGGAGGAAGGATGGAGGCTGCAACTATGGTGAGAAAGAGATCTTGTGAAGGGAAAGAAATGGGAGCATAAGTGGCGGAAGAAAGAGGGAAAAAGGAGAAAGGAAAGAAAAGAAAAAAGATAGAAAGAAAGAAGAAAATAAATAAATAAATGAAAAATGATGAAATTGCAAAAGTAAAGAAAGTGAGCTGTGCTGGCTGTAGTACCTCGTATTTTGATACGATAGTTAATAAAGTTTACGGATGCCAACTGAGGTTGATTATTGAGTTAAAATGGTAATTCAGAAGTGAACTTATGAAATCTCGATCTCCATAGGCACATAACTAGAGGTAATTTCATAATTTCTCTTGGTGAGCTCCTACGAGTGGGTTTTTTTTATGCTAATAAGGTCTAAATAGGCCTAAGGAATGAATGAACGATGTTTATGATAGTAAATAAATGAGGAAGATAAAAATAATGAAAATTTCCACGGTAGGGGCAAAATGATCATTTTGCATCTCGAGTCTAAATTTTTAAGTTTCATGAACTCGAGTACCTTTACACTATTATGGACTTTTTTTCGGTGTCAAAAGAGCAAAAAGGTTGCACAAAGAATGGGAGGAAGACAAAGCCACCATGTTAAAGGCATTTTGATAATTTTAGTGGAAATTTGGATTTACATGAAGCATAAATGTCTATGCTTCAGTAGCTTTTCCTTCTTCATCCCAACCCTTCTCTTCATTTCACGTTTTCTTCATTCTCCATGGGAGGAAAACCTTGAATCCTCTATAAATCCCTAATGGAAAGTCCAAATTTCATGCTTTTGCCCACTCTTCATAGGGTTTTTCATGCTCTTCCACTTTTACACCTTAAAACCCTCAAAAAGTCATTGTTCAGCACTTTCTCTCACTAGTTAAAAGTTTTAGAGAGAGAAAAAGAGACTTGCCATAGTATCTTGGAAGCTTTTGAAAAGGAATTCAACTATTAAAAAAAAATCACCAAGGTGAGAAATGAGTTCAAATTTGATTTTAAGGTGTTAGAGATGGCTAGAAATTTGATTTATGGGCTGTTATATTTTTTATAGTTATATTGTGGGTGATAGGTTCCAACAAGGCCTCACATGTCCGTTTGAAGTAATAATCGAAGTTAGAGTCGATTAGAGGTTCAACAATCCCGTGAGTGAACTTGCATTTCAAAATTATTTTGGGAATATGAATGTATTTGCACAAAACCTTTTAATGATTTTGTCCCATTTTTCTTAAAAATGGTGCCTTGGGAATAAGCCCTTGATAAATTGTCTCTATGTGTGACATGTGGCTGTTATGGATTCTTGTACTACATTATGTTGATATATATATATGTTGTGCATTGATGGTTGATATTGTGTGATAATGATAACCGTATGTGTACACGATGTGGGGGGGATGCACATGCCGGTGATGACGATGGTGAGGGAGATAGATGATGATAGTGCCCCGTGTGCACGATGTGGTGGGATGCACACGATGACTCCGGTTATGTGCACGATGTGGGGGGATGCACATAAGTTGGGTGAGATGATGGTGGCATTGGTGTTTATGTATGTATATATGTATATATATGTTTGTGAAATAAAAGTTCATGAATATAGTATATGGTTGTAATGCATGTGAAATTTTGGCATGTTGAACTTTGGAAATTTTTGAGTATTTCATGTTGAAATTGGCATGACGAATTTTGAGAATGTCCTATTTTCTTGAAAATTGAGTTTATTGCAACACCAAATGAATTTTTAGTGCAAAGGAGGTCCTTTTTACACTTAGGTGCCCTACTTCTCGCTGCAGTGAGAAACACTCTGTTTTGGCAGCCAATAACTCGCTGCAGCGAGAAAGTCTCAGATTTTGATGCAGTGCCTTTAATTTAATGAAGATTTTGACCACCTTCCTTTACGAACTGGGAAATGTGGAAAACACAAAACTTGTAGCCCTGCTTCTTACCTTTCTAATGGTTTAAAAATCAGGTCAATTAGACTTCTGTAGTGGGATATATGCTAAAACAACTGAAACACATGCAAACTAACACTATTTCTCACTATAGCGAGAAACTTTCTATTTTGGCCGCCCGAATCTCGCTGCAGCGAGAAACTTGCTGCCATGCTTGCTACTTTGCTTGATTTTGACCTATTTTCACCCATTTAACTTCATGGATTGATCATAGGTTTGTGAAACACTATGAGGGTATTAATCAAGGTTTGAAATGAGGGGTTTTTAGTAAGAAATTAAATCAAGTGCATTGTTTTTGAAACAAGTGCATCATGATTTCCAAGTTCTTTCTATCGATTGCTTGTTCCCTTCTTATGTTCACTCATTGAGTTTTATACTCACATTTTTTAAAATTCATGTGTTCATATTCGAAGACAGTTGGGATCTAGATTGAGTCGCACACATATGCTCGTCTTCTTAGTAGGTACTATGGCATCTCAGTAGCTGTATCTTCACCCAAAGTCAATCCGCTGACGGTCTCGAGTCTATTACTTGTGAATATGTATATGTAATGTAAACTACTAAGAGTCATGTTATAAATGAAGTATGTATATGTTGGATTGATGATGACAGTACTTTGATATAATATAAATATGAATATTCAGTTATTATAAAATATTACTGGAACATTTACTTTTGAGAGTTACAGCACTTCATTTTAAAGATGATGGATGGGAATGATAATTGGAATTGCATAAAGAGGCTTGCTTGGGCTTAGTGGGCTATGCCTATTGGGCCTATGCGCTGGTCATGGCCCGAGAAATTAGGCTATGACACTGACGTGCCGAACCAAGTAACGAGCGATTGACAAGTAGAAATAGCGATGTAGTATCTCGCTATCATAATGTGAGTAGGGGGTGTCTATTTTAAAATTCCTGTAATTATATATATATAGAGACGTATGGCTTATTTTACACGCAAATTGTGGAAAGTATGAGCTGGTAGAATTCTAGGAAAATTTGTAATTGCTATGATGTTTGAATATGTTTTGAATATATATGTAGAAATTATATACGTAAAGTGTTTTAAACCGGGAAACAAGCTTTTCAATACGGTTTCTATTCAAAATGTGCCTTATTGTTTATGTGGTGTGCATTTATGAAATTTATTATGTATTCACCATGCCATTTCGTTATAAAAATATCATGCAAATATTTATAATATAAGTATTATAAAAAGAGAGTTTTAACATGATACGGTGAGCGGTATTTAGAAAATTATTCTTTGAAAACCCGACTTGGATTTTTAAATGATTTTATTAAACCAAGAGATTCGAGAGTAAGTCAGCTTTCACTTCGATTAAGTGTGACCCTCGTGCATGAGTTAGCTCTAGCAAGAGAACCTTTGGTTCGCCTACGGGTGGTTAGGTGTGGCAAGGGCCACGACTTATGAGATATATACATGGCTAGGCCACTAGTGATATTCGAGGTTACGAGCACTTGACTTTTCCGATGTTGGCCAACATCGTTGAGACTGCCATGGCATTTGGGAATCCGATGGAAGCACTGCTCCCGGATGTTATTACATGGTAGCGAGACCACGGGTTTTATTGCTATTTCCTACTGGAGAGTTGCATCTCTTTAGGTTTTCAAACTCGTATTTCTTTGCATGGTGAAAGGTATACGATTTTCTACAGCTCCCCTTTTAAACGATGATATGGATTTAAACTCTTCACGTACGAGGCGATCTGTGGTTTGTAAATGAACTTGAATAGCATTTGATTACGTGGGAGCTTGCTCAATTTTATCGACTTGATTTGAGAAAATCATTAAATGAATTCGAGGATTGAAATCTTCTACGTACATCAATTTTTAATGTGACGCTCGAAATGATTTGATTTGAATAAAGATATTAAATGGTTTTTACGTGGAAACTTTTATGCGCACCGGATTTGATATATATATTTGGTTTGAGATAACTATCTTACATTGAATCCTTGATTTTCATATAAGGCACAAATCTTCGTTTTATGTTTTAAACAGTTTATATATTCTTATATTTTAATATTCAAATTTATCTACGTTATGTTTGTTTCCCATCTACACGTTACTCACGGAGTCTATGATCACTGAGTTTGTGAGACTCACCCCTTTTATTTCCTTTTACAGATAAGTAAACCTCAAGTGTGCTATTTAGCACTCGGACACTTACTGCAGTATAGGTAACTGCACCTCTTAGCCTTCCACTCCGAGTCGTTTCGTTGTTAGAGGTCGAGTCGTAGCGCTTTATTTATTAAGTTGTAAACGGATTTTGGTTTTGATATAAGTACTAAATTGGAGATTGTGGATTTCAATGTATATACTTGTGAATAAAAGGTTAAAAGGTTGAATCAATTATTATGTTTATGGTTCAAATCATTATACGAAAGTATATTGTTTTAAGTACCAATATGGAATGGCGATTGTATGTAGTGAACTAACGATCATTTTTAGTACGGCTTGTTCAAGACTTGGCAAGTCTTTCTCGGAGGTCTCGGACGTCGGTAGCGATAGAGGAGCGGTCGTTACACTGATCATGCATCATATACAACTAAAAACACAACAAAAATAAAATTTACAAATTGAATTACGCCTCACCCTCCTAGGATCTCTTCTATGCCAAATTAAGTACAGAATTAAATTAATAATTATATTATATGATTGTATCACTTTACCTAAATAACAAAGGTTAATGAATCTTTTGTTAAACCACCAAACCAACCTTCAAAAAGCTCAACCACCTTAGCCCGGTTGTTGCAAACAAAAAATGTCCAAGGAATCCTTGTGCAACCTTTAACGGTAATCCACACCAATGAATTAGAAAATCCTTCTTTAAGGATTAAGAGTGCTATGCCTTAACAATGTGCTAGCAAAGATGAGTTTCATAAACTCATAATCCACACAAAAAATTTGGGGCTGAAGAAACAAAAGAGATCAAGTGAATGAGAAACTATTTTTCTCCACACAAGGAGCGGCAAGGCAAAAGGAATTTCTAATGTGCCATTCTTCTAATTTTTCAACCACTCTCTCTTTTTTTGTTTGGAGGTTATAGCAAGGTATTTATTCCTTGGATTAATTTTAAACTCTAATTATAAAGCTATTTTGTAATTGCCAATTAATCGAATAATTTGATTAAACAATTTAATTAAGTCCTAAAAAAGCCTAGTTAACTTAATTGTTTAATCTAATCAATTAAGCCCAATAACTTAATTAAATAATTTAATTAATCAAGCGCAACAATTTGATTAAACAATTTTAATCCATTAGGCCCAATAACTTAATTAAATAATTTAATTAATTAAGCACAACTTAATTAAACAATTTAATTAATTAAGCATAACTTAATTAAACAATTTTAATCAAGTGCTTGAGAAGCTCACAATTTCTAATTTGATTAAGTCCAACTTAATCACCTCTCCCATTTTATTTTCAACATTCATTTTAGATGTGCAACCCATTAGGCTTCTAACATATTAGCAATGAATTCAACATATAATTCTTAAGTTAAAGTTAGAATTAGATAAATTTAAACTACTTTAAATTTATCATTAATCAAGTAAACTACCTAAAGTTCATAGACCAAGATTGGGATCTAGCAATCCATCATGGCCACCCTAATGTTTGACAATCAAGATGGTTTGATTCAACCTTTTAGTGATCAATTTTTTAGTATAATTCATTTCCTCATCATATATCCCGAAGATGATAAGAGCATGGTGCAGTTTCTACTCTTATTGATCTCCATATTCGTTCTTAAAGTTTGATCATCAGCTTTACAGAAACTTATGAAATTCCTTTCATAATCTTTAAATTGCATTGGCCAAGGACTTTAATAAGCTAATATCAACCAAGAACTATTACGATATGTCCTCTGAATCACTTGAGGTGATGATTCCTATCTTGACCACTTATTTACCTTCACATGCTTCATGTTATACCCAAAGGCATCCTTTTTTGGCATCCTCGGTTAGGCACCTATAGGGATGAAATCAAAGCATAGCACTCCACACATAAGACAACCTAGCATCTCAAGTCTAAGGAGTATTTACACAACTAACACATGAGAAGTATTGCATAGACACGTACGTGAAATACCTAATGCATTTCTCGTGGTGGGTCATGTCTAGTGA
This sequence comes from Theobroma cacao, assembly GCF_000208745.1. Taxonomy (NCBI): domain Eukaryota; kingdom Viridiplantae; phylum Streptophyta; class Magnoliopsida; order Malvales; family Malvaceae; genus Theobroma; species Theobroma cacao. The sequence continues at coordinate 20,759,521 of NC_030851.1, read as the reverse complement.
ACTTGCTATTCTAAGCAAGCACTTATATTTTAGTTCCAAGTATCTCTATACTTCAATCAATGAGATCGATTGCTTACTTCCAAAGTAAAGAATATAGAATATACTAGTCTCTAAGCATCATTGATGTCAAGTCTTAATGATACATTGACTAGGAACATTTTGAGATTATACTTTGATGCATAAGGATCTCATAACTGCAACACATTATAGTTCCATTGCAAGGCATATTAATCTCATGGACATTATCCAATTAGACTTATAACTCATTATAATTGATGTCTTATTGATGAAGGAAAACCTCTAATCATTCAACATGAATGATATTTTTGAATGATTGGAATCAAGCCTTAACCAACCCCAATTGGTTGTAAGGCTTATCCAAACATGTTAGCCAACTAAAACTCTAAGCCTTCAGCCATTTCTTAGCCATTTCATAAAAATAAGAAAAGGAAAATAGTTTTCTTTGTCTGATAGAAATAAGATTCAACAACTTTTGGTTTTTTTTTTTTTTGGAAACAAAAGTTGCTAGCACAAGTAAATCCTACCTTTGAGAATGTCTTATTTGGTCACTGTTTGAATTACTATTAGAGGCCAAACACTTGGGTAGCTGAAGATTTGACAAATCCTAAAGGTGAAGAAGCAAAGATTTTGACTATAGGATTTTCGACTATCTCATTCTCTTTTCAGGTTTCTTGCTTCATCACAAGCCTTTTGGATTTAATTAGCTCTTAATTATGATATATAGAGTAAGGTAGTGTTAGGATGAGCCCTACAACCAATTGGGATTGGTTAAGGTTGTGTTGTGGAAAAATTTATCTTTTGCTTGTGCAATATGGGATAAGCTCAAAATTCAATGCAAAATACAAGCAAAGATTACGTGCAAGCATACACGATCACAACAAATAGTAAAGTGATAAGTTGAGTTGTCGATCCTCAAGGAGTTGATCTAAGTTGTTGCTAACTACTAAAATTAAAACAAGCTAATTTTATCCAAGTACCAAATTTTGAACTATAATTAAAATGTAATATAATTAACTAACTCTAATCTAAATGGTGCAAATAATAAATTGGGGTGGAAACAAAGGTATAATAGTCAAGGATTATGGTATCCTTTAATATTTCACTCGGAATTGGGTTTGCTTAATTACTTAATCTTAATGAAAGTTGATGTTAGTCTAGAATCTTAAAGTATGTGTACTTCTCCGTCGAGATATTACACACTTGCTTAACCTAATTGAATCACTATATGTCTATAGGAGATAACTAAATTAAGTTATTTAAGCTAAGGTTCTACAAATTGACTATGTGTGGCAATTAAACATATGTCGACTTTAATTGCACATCTAAACACTGAAATTCATTTTTAAGTGTATTGAACACACATTATCCAAATCAAGGTCTAATTTAGACTAACTTTCTCAAGTGTCATCTAAATACCTAGACACATGTAAATGGTGATCAAGTAAATAAATGGGCAATAAGCTCTAATTTGAGTAAACATCAATATTTCCAATGAGAATAAGCAGCAAACCAACACAATATCGAAGCTACATATTAAAATCAACCATAATCCTAGATTAATAATTTTAGCTCAACATTTCAAAGAGGAGAGTACACATTTTAGCAAACAAAAGCATTGTTTTACAAAATGAGATAGAGAGAGAGTCAAATCTAGAGAGAGGAAGATGTTCTGTTGTAGCGTTACAAGCTCTAGCCATTGATTCTTCTTCTCTTTCCCTTTTTGCTTCTGCCTCTTTTTGCCAAAAGTTTCTCCTCGAATCCCCTTCTTTTTCAATGCAAAACTTTCTATTTATACCCCCTTTTCTTTCAGCCTTGACTTAAAATCTCGTGCAAAGAATATTCTTTTTCTGATGTGTTCTCATTGCAGCAAGAAACTTTTTGACTTGGCATTACAAACAGCCTCATTTTTACTGCAACGAGATTGGATTTTCGCTGCAGTGAAAATCCTTCTGATTTCATTTGCCTTGTTTCTCGCTGCAGCAAGAATGGAATTTTTCTGGAATGAGAAACTCTCTACCTTGGACATTTTACCTCTCTTCACTGGACAGTGCTGCAGCTCTAGAAGCTTGTTGTTTCCATGTTTTCCTCCTTCAAGTTGCCTAGTGCAAAGTTACTGTGGTCCTCACTTTTAGCTTTATTTTCAGCTTCACGATTCCTTTAACATTAAGAGGTTAGATGATCAGAGGCTGAATTAAGGGATTTTGAAAAGAAATTAAGCTAAAATTGCTTAAATGGAACTTGACACCATAACAGTTAACTTCTACTAAAAAAAAACATAGAAATTTCCTAAGGACTACATAGAAAACTAAAAGATTTAGCAAAATTCATGCTCCAAAGAACCATATGATAACTCTATATAATAGAGTTATCACACCCCCAAACCTAATCTTTTGCTAGTCCTCGAGCAAAACTTAAAACAATCCGCATGAGACTGAAAACATTAAATGGCAAATTCATTGCACCAACTCAAAGATTACCTTTAAATTCCTCGTAAGTTGCCTAATTTTTGAGCTCACAGAAAAATCACAAATAATGTTCAAGTTCATGTATCAACAAAATTGCAAGCTCATTTTCAATTGGTTTCCCCGTGGGTGTGTGTAAAATTCCTTGAAATACATATCATGTCACTCGGATTAGTTTAAGCTCATGCAAGAATTTAAATTAGTCAAGAGTTTCATAAGTTTGCTCTTCATTTTTCTCTCCACTAATGTACGCTAACACTCAATCAAGGATCTTTAGGACTTTATCTAGCTTGTAATGAGTGGCTAGGGTCAAGGTATGATAAAGGATAAAATGTAGCTCAAATCACCCTAAGCACTTGATTATTCTAGGATCTCTATTAAGCTTTGCTTTTCACTTCTTCTAATCAAACCCTTTTTCTTCAATTCATCATCCTTTAATTTCCATCAAACACTTTATCCTCTTTTTTTTTTTTGAATTGACACCCCCAAACTTATGTCATTTTATGGTAAGTAATGGGTGAATTTCTGTACTTTTTTTTTTCATTTTAATTCCACTTCTTCACCCTTTCTCACTATTTCTACACTCAAAACATCTCCTAGAAATAATCTATGCACTTAGGAGTGATGGGTGTTAAAAGTGGGAATTTTATTTATAGGTTAAGGCTTTTTACTAAGTGTGTGATGAAAGAAAAAATTTTTTTTTGCTCAAACAAGGGTGACAAAGGATATAATTATATATGGCAGGCTCAAAAAGCTCAATCGATCCAAAGATGGCCTAAGTCATCTCCCTAACTAAGTGTAGCCTAGGATTTTCCCTCGAGAGAAACTAAAACAAATTCTAAAACTCAAGATTTTATTCAAAAATTCACATTTGCATAAACTCTGTCTAAGTGATCACAATTAGTTAAAGCAAGAAACATGTGCACAATAAGGTAGAAAAACACAATTTACAATAACGCTTAGCAAAAAAGTTCAACAAAATACTCACACAATATTCATATTCACTATGATCATAAGACTAAAAGGAAACTATTTTTCTTCATTGGATAAGTAAATCTAATTTATTGGAGCAATGAATCATTCAATCCAACAATTTCAGAAATTAGATAAGTTAACTTCCTAACTTGAAATTCAAAAGCAAAAACTATCACTAACACCTAAAAGCAAGAAATATAAAAGCAAAGTTTTAAAATTCTAAAAGCAAAAACCTATAAAAACAAAGTTTTAAAAATTTTAAAATTCCCCCCCAAACTTAAATCTAACATTGTCCCCAATGTTAATAAAAGCATAGGAAATAGTACTCCCCTTCAAAAAGATTCGTTGTCCTTCTCCCCGTCCTTATCATCAGTTGTGTCCTCTGTTGGTGGTGGGAAATTTTCCATATCCATTCCCATGTGCTTTGCAATAGCGTGTAACATCTGCTCCATGTTCCCTATTCGTCGCTCTAAGCGATTCATTTGTTGTGGCAGTGTAGCTTGTCTGATACTAGATGAAGGTCTTGGCGGAGTGGATGAACTTGCACTAGCAGCTTGAGATTGATGGAGTTGCATCCTCTGCATAATCCCACTATCTACTAGAGCTTTTGGTTGCATAATTTCCTAGTCTTCGCTCCATTGGACACCCGCTTTTTTGCACAACACGATGATGAGTGACGAATACCAAAAGCCATCCCAACTAGAACCAGCAGTGTGAAGAATGTTGGAGAAAATTAATTGACCAATGTTAATGGACTTACCTAAGAGGATGGCATATATCAAGACAGCTTGGTCTTTGGTCACATAACTTGTATGTTTGTTTGGTAGCAGTTTGGCTGAAACAAAATGGTGCCAAACTTTTATATTCACTTTTGAGAGCGCTTGCCTTTAACATTGCTAGAACCCCCTAGCTAATCTCCATATGGTCTTGAGGTTTCCCAATAAGCTAATTACCTCCTCTAAGTCAACCTCCCCATTAATGTATTGCATGTACCCATTAGTCTCTAAATCTAGGGTATTGTAGAACCTATTAATGGTGTGGCTGTCAAATGGTACTTTCCTTCCTTTATAAAAGGCCATTCCATTTTCATGTTCTACTACATAGGCATAGAACTCCCTAACTATAGGAATGACTACCGCCTTAGGTTATGCACAAAAGGTTTGCCATCTTCTTTCCTCAATTATATCCGAGATATGGCTATAACGGATTTAGGGCAAATCAATCCCTCTTTCAAGTACCAGAGATTTGTGTAGCAAGGACTGAGTGTGTCTGTGCAAAGCCTAGGTTGACACAAATTTTGTTCTATCAAACCCAGCATTACCCATCCTAGCTTTTTTAGGGGCATGGTTCTATCAAAATTGTCCAATTTACAACTCTTAATACAAGTCTAGTACTACCAATACCCATTAATCACCAAATTTTTATCACAATCAACCACAATCCACAATTCTCTCAATAATTCCTTCCAACCACCTTAAAAGATTTCTAATGCAGATAACTCTCAAATTCCATACACTATGTAGAAAATTGCTAATATCCTAATTCAACAATTATCAAAATTCTCTAAATCCATCATATACACTTCATCAAATTTCAAAGAGTTTGCCACTACTCTTAAAGTTAAGCAATGCTGAATAAAAATTAGTCACCAAAATCTCTAACACAATCACTTTCTTAAAAATTGAAAATTTAGGCAAAACTAAAGAGTCGCTTACCCAAACCTTGATTTTTTTATGAATAACCCTTGACTAAAATCCTCAAACCTTGAATTTGGTGGCAAGTATTTTATGATTTGTGAAGATTGTGTGAACAGGTGTGAGAGAAATTAGAGTCTGTGGGAGAGGATTTTGGAAGCAGAATGGAGTTAGGGTTTAAAATTTGAGAGAAAGGAAAAAGGGGAAAAAATACAACATTTATAGTAGGGAAGGCCCAACATCTCACTGCAGCGAGAAAATCTCAAGGAAGGAAGCAGCTTCAACATAATATCTCGTTGTAGTGAGGTAAGGTTCTCGCTGTAGCGAGAAACTTTCTAGTTTCTACCTTTTAATGCACTTTTTTCTCGCTACAGCGAGAAACTTTCTGTTTCTCATGTTTCTCTTTGCTTTTATCTCACTGCAACGAGGTTGGATTCTTGCTACAGCAAGAAACTTTCTGTTTCTCTTGGTCTTCTCTGCACTAAATTCGCTACAGCAAGAATTGGAGTTTGCTGTAGCCAAAAACTCTCAAGTACAATGACTTTTTTTCAGTTTGGGTTTTCGTTGCAGTGAAATGTGAACTCGTTGCAATGAGAAACTTTCTATTTCTCATGTTTTTGTTGTCCAAAATTCACTACAGCGAGAATAAAAATTCACTGCAGTGAGAAACTTTTTGTGTTCCCCCCCTTATTTCTGTCAGAAAAAATTAAAAAGAGCAAAGTTAAAACTATACTGCTATGTATGAAAATGGTAAGTAAATAAGACTAAAAATGATAGTATCAAAGCAAAGATGGGAGAAAGAGAGAATAAAAATGTAAAGCATTCTATAACCTAATGATTAAACTTTAAAACAAGAGAATTAGGAGTGAAAAACTTAGGTTGTCTCCCAAGAAGTGCTTTGTGAGACCTTGTCAAGCTCGATTAAAAGACGATATTGTATCGAGTGGTACAACTAAGTTAAATCGAGCCTTGAACTAGTTCAAATAGAAATTCTAAGAGGAATTTGAAAATTTTAAAACCAATAGAATGGCTTAGAATAGTGATTTGGAGTTCAAGGTCCCGTTTGGAGTCCATCAGAAAATTGACCAATTAGGGACAAAACGGTCATTTTACCATTTGATGATAAAATGAAGATTTTTAGCCAAGATTTGATCACATTTGACGAAGAATAATTATATGAAATATAATTATGATTATTGGAGTATAAAATGATGTTTAGCAGTGAAAACTTGTGATTCCCGGTATTTATGGAGCACAAGGGCAAAATGGTAATTTTACCACTAGAGGACTAAACGAAAATGTTTTTTAAACAATTTTTGCCCCATTTGGTTAATATTGATCAATATTAGTGTTATTTTAGGTTGAAAAGTAGAAAAAATGAGATTTCGGTACATTTCGGAGAGTAAGGGCAAAATCATAATTTTTTCGTCCCGAGGGCAAATCAGTAAAATTTTCACCCCAGCACTTGTCAAGACCAAGGGATTTTAATTGTGGTAGGATTGGATAAATACCAGAATATTTGTGGTGGAAAATTAAGAAGAAAAAGTCAAAAAGTTAAAAATTGGGTCAATAAGCATGTGACACATGGCATGCTTGATTATTTTATTATTTTCTATAGAAATCAGCCCATTAAATCCCCAATTCCCTCACCATATTCGGCCTAGGCATACAGCAACAAGAAAAAAGGAAGAACAAAAGGAAAAATAAGAAAACCTAGGTGGAAATTCAAAGAAAAAGTGAAGAAATCAAGGAAAGAAGCTAGGTAAGTTAAAAATTTCTTTAATTACTTCTTGACCTAGCTTACCCATGCTTTTGTTCTTGATTTCCATGGTTGAATATTGAGTTATCATGATGAATTCAATTCTGAAAAATGGGTATGGAAGAGGAATTGTTGTTGGAATAATTTGATTTTAGACTATGTTAGTGTTTAGGGATAGTTAAGCATGGTTATGAACAAAAACACAAAAGAAATATTCAATTTCTCTAGGGTTCCTTGTTGGTCGAACCATGAGGGCTGAATATCAATGGGGGATTGTTTTTATTTCAAGGAAAATGGCTTGGAAAATGATGAATTAAGGTGAAACGGTTATGTAGAAAAAATTTCGGTGCTAGTGCACCAAATGACCGAATTTTTCTATAAGGAACTGTGAGGGTTCTAATGCTGAATTTGGCTTTATTTAAATGGTATGTGGTAAATTAAGGTATTAGAGGAGAAATGGATTAATTTGGAGTGAAATTGGACGCATTGGCCAATTTATCGGATGAAAAATCGACTTAGGCCAATACCGGGTCTAGATGGCTACCCGTGCATTTTTCATTTCATATCATATATATATCGAGCCTGAAATAGCTTATGACTGTTAGACACAATTTAATTGGAATATGTGTCATGGATTATGGCTAGGTGGTGAGCCATTGGATACGGGTAAAGGACTGTACCCGCGGACTGAAAATAGGAGTATTTCTACTCCTGATACCGGTGAGTGGACTTGCATTTCAAACTTGTTTTGGGGAATATGAAAGATTCTATCCAACTTGTCTTAGAAAATGTACCTTGGGAACAAGCTTTTAGTAAAATGATTTTATATTGTGAAAATGTGCTATACAATGGTTTATGTGTTATCACAATATGATAAAATGCATGATATGCATTGGATGCTTCTTTACATGTTGATTTGAACCCGGCTATGTGCGAGTAGGAGTGCACATAAGCCGTTGCTGACCCGGCTATGTGTGAGTGGGAGTGCACATAAGCCGTTGTTGCCTCCGTAGCTTATAGGGCTGGATGCTTCGTGATCTTCCACCCTATGAGTGCTTTGATAGGTATGATCTGTGGCGAAGTATGACTCTCCGCCCAAGAGCTTGGAAGAGGAGGGAAGGGACTGCTCCGTTGCTTCGTGATCCGGAGTGAAGTGCACCTCTTGCCGAGTGAAGGGGGGGATGCTTCGTGATCTCCCACCCCCTAGTGACAATAGCATAAGCCGTTGCATATGAGATGATGATGATGGGATGATGTGCATGATGATGATGATGGGATGGTGTGCATGTTGATGATGGGTATATGGTTGTAAATGCAAATATGTAAGCATTTGTTTTGTTGAAATTTGGAAGTTTACATGTGTTACATGTTGCTATTGTTATTTTAGCAGGATGACTTGTTTTAAGGGAAAAATGAGACTTTTTCCTTGATGTTCTGGTTCTCGCTGCAGCGAGAATGAAGTTCGCTACAGCGAGAAACTTTCTGTCCATTTTGCTAACTTGTGGGTTTTTGCCATATTTCCCATTTCTTTGGTACCATAGTTGAGCATGGATTTTTGTAAAGTGATTTACTCATGTGGGGTTTACATGAGGGGTTTAAAGGAGCTAAAACAATTGCATGGTTTTGAGAAAATGAATGCATCATGATTTCGATAAACATTCCTTATGGTATGCTTGTCCCTTTCTTGTTCACTCACTGAGTATTGTACTCACGTTTTATAAAAATTCATGTTTTCAGATCAGGTGACTGTTGGACCCTAGATCGAGGAGTCCCCGTAGTGCATCTCCTGGGTATGTGTCTGGCATTCGATAGTAATCCCTTTTATTGTAAATGTCTCCGCTGGAAGTCATGGGTCCTTTTGTATTGTGAATACAATCTAACAATGTGAATATGTATATGCAATGTAAATTGCTAAATACATGACTGGTATAGTGCATGTATATTATTATCGATAATGCCATTGTGTTTTGGCTATGTTCACACCCGAAAAAAAAAGTGTGTGTATGCATAATATGATAAATTTGTTAAGCAAAGGTAAATGGATAGGCTTGCTTGGGCTTAGTGAGCTATGCTCATTGAGCTCATGTGCCGGTCATGGCTCAAGAAATTGGGTCGTGACATGCTTGCTTTAAAGTCTTCAGTCAGACTTTTCGAGGGCTTAATGAAGGTCGGCTAGGTGGATTGATGAGCGTTGACAATCAATCTTCCCTTTGAAATAGTGCTTCAAATGTTGTCCATTAACCTTGAATGTTTCATTTGTCTTGTTATCCATTACTTGAACAGCACCATGTGGAGAGGCTTTTGAAATAACGAAAGGCCCCGACCACCGTGATTTTAGTTTTCTAGGGAATAATTTCAAGTGAGAACTATATAGCAACACCAATTGGCCGGGCTCAAAGCTTCATTCCACTATCTTCCTATCATGCCATTGTTTTGTCTTCTCTTTATACAATTTGGCATTCTCGTAAGCTTGAAGGCAAAACCCATCAAGTTCATTTAATTGCAACAGCCTTTTCTCACCCGCTGCTTGTAGATCCAAATTCAATTTATTCATTGCCCAATAAGCCTTATGCTCAAGTTCCACCGGTAAATGACAAGCTTTTCCAAAGACTAACTTGTATGGAGACATGTCAATTGGTGTCTTATAAGCAATCCAATAAGCCCATAATGTATCATCCAATCTTCTTCCCTAGTCTTTTCTTAAGGGACAAACCGTTTTCTCCAGAATTCTTTTAATATCTCTAATGGACACTTCTGTTTGCCCAATAGTTTAAGGATGGTATGCAATTGCAACCTTGTGTTTAAGTCCATACTTTGCAAGAAGTGCATCGACATATTTGCTGCAAAAGTGACTCCCCTCATCATTAATGTGAAACCTCGACCTCTATAGCCTCATAACTAGGTGTAGATGCCATAACTCGAACGAGGGGTAATTTCATAATTTCCTTAGTGAGCCCCTAGAAGTATGCTTCCAAACAATATTAAGGCCTAAGTAGGCCTAAGGCATAAATGAATGATGAAAATAAGGGTAAATGACGAAGGAAATAAAAATAATGATGATTTCCAAGGTATGGGCAAAATTGTCATTTTTCATCTCGAGTCAAGAATTTTTAAGTTTTCGTGTACTCGAGTATTTTTAGACCATTCTGGACTTTGTTTCAATGTAAAAAGAGTAAAAAGATTGCACAAAGAATTGGAGGGAACAAGCTAACTTGTTGAGGGTATTTTTGTAATTTAAGTGGAAATTGGATAAGTTCTAGCTATAAAGATCCTTTTCTTCCATCAGCTTCTTCTTCCTTCTTCCCTCTCACATTTCTTCATCCGCCATTGGAGTTCTCTTCAAGCTTCCATAACTCTCTCAAGCTAGCTCCACTTTTCATGCTTTTGCGTACCCTTTCATAGAACCTTTGTGCTCTTTCACTCTCTCACTTTAAAACCCTTGAAAGACTTACTTCCATATTCTCTCTCACTAGCTAGGTGTTTTAGTGTCACGACCCGGTACTCTTCTCGTGCCCGTGACAACCACCGCGATGTCCCGATAACATTAATTACCCGAAATGCCAATCGAAACCTCACAAGGCTTAACATCAGTTTTCTCGCTTTGCCTATGAGTATTAGTTACTAAAATCATGTTTTAAAGTGATATGACCCAATTTCAATTCAAAAACAATCAAAGAGAAATTTCAACTACACAGGGGTATTTTGGTCATTTTTCTCAAATATTTCGAAACCAGCTAAAACATAGTATACGAGTGCAAAACACATATTTCATAATCAAAAATAAGTTTAGATGTCTAAAACATTCATTTATAGTGAAATTATGACTATTTAAATATAATAAAAATATTCAATAAAATATTCCATTTTCTTATAAAATAATTTTTATAGAGTTATCTGTAAGGAATTTTTGTAGCGTAAAAGCGAAATAAATTCATACATATTGTAATACAGATAGTCAAGGTATGTAATTAAATTTACAATGACACGTGGGCCTCTAAATGACTAAAAGTAATGAAGGCTATGAACCTACAGTTTTTGAGGAAGTAAAGCCAACTGTAGCCTTCGACGATATCAGCTATCTACAAACTATCCTGAGCCTGAAATGGGTGGAAAGGAAGGTGGTGAGATTATATAATCCCAGTGAGTAAACAAATACCATCTAAAATATCTAAAGCTGAGTAAATGGAGACAGCTAAAATAGATTAGCATAAAAATGATTCACAGCATTTCGAACTCATTTTAATAGGATAAAATAGATTCATTTCACTCAATTAAACAACGAGGCTTATGATTTCCTGAAAAGCTTGGCTCGTGGCAAAATTATTCTCATAGTCAGTTATCAAGGATACTATAATACCCTGTATTTTGATACGGTGGCTAATAAAGTTTACGGATGCCAATTAAGGTTGATTACTGAGTTAAAAGGGTAATTCAAAAGTGAACTTGTGAAATCTTGACCTCTATAAACACGTAACTAAAAGTAGACACGATAATGCGGACCAGAGGTAATTTCATAATTTCTCATGGTAGGCTCCTACGAGTGGGTTTTTTTATGTTATTAAGGTCTAAATAGGCCTAAGGAATGAATAAATGATGTTTACGATGGTAAATAAATGAGGAAATTAAAAATAATGATAATTTCACGATAAGGGCAAAATGGTCATTTTACATCTCAAGTCTAAATTTTTACATGTTCATGAACTCGAGTAATTCTAGACTATTATGGATTTTGTCTCATTGTCAAAAGAGTAAAAAGATTGCACAAAGGATAGGAAGAAGACAAAATGACCTTGTTAAGGGCATTTTGGTAATTACGTGAGAAAATGGATAAATATAAGGCATAAATGTCCAAGTTTATAACAACTTCTTCAAATTTCCAGCAGATTCTTCAAGCTTGCAGCACCTTTTTCTTCTTCCTCACCCATCCAATGCCATTTTTCATTCCACCTCCATGAAAATCAAATTTTTCATGTGATTTTTCCTTGTTTTCTTTTTATTTCTTCTCTTTTCCTAATCCTTCCTTCTCCTAACTTCTTGGGCACTGAATTGGCAGCTTTTAACCCCAATTTTCAGCACATTTAAACCCTAGGAGAGAGAGAGAAAAATCTCTCCTTGTTTCTTATATTTTCTATTTCTACTTCACTTTCAACAACACTAGGATTTTTGGCTTCAAATCTTCATTTTCAAGATTGAAAGGTATATATTTTCAACTTTTGGAATTTTGGAATTTATGGTTATATTTTCAGATTTATTATCTAATTTCTTCAAATTATTTTCTTGGAAAGATTAGGTTTTTGGTTGATCTTCATGCCTCCAAGCTCATCTAGGCTACGAAATTTAAATTGGAGTAGTTGGCCAAATGGGTTTGTGAATTAGACTAGAAACTTAGGTTAAATGTTAGGTTAGAGGGTAGATTGCCTATTGTAAATTCATTAGAATTATTAGATTTAATTTACCACTTAATTGAGGTTGTTATGGTTTATTGAGAAATATAGGTTTTAATGGTATTCCGGGACTACTTGGATTAAGACCTTCTTGGTGCTAGTTTTGTCAGGCGAGTGAACTGCATTTCAAAATCATTTTAGGAATGTGACTGTTTTGTACAAAGCATTTGAATGATTTTATACAACTTTATCTTAAAACAAGTGCTTTGGGAACAAGCTTTTGCTAAATGGTTTTATGTTGTGATATGTGGTTGTTATTGATTCATGCACCATTTCATTATGATGATATATATATATATATATATATAT
>NC_030851.1:20715407-20743969 GCF_000208745.1 Theobroma cacao | reverse complement strand
AAAAATCTTACCTTTTTTCACTTGTTTCCTTGAATTTTCACACTTTTCCCGTGAATTTTCTACCTAGGGTTTTGTTCTTCCTTTTTCTTGCTTCTCCTTGGTGAGGCCGACCATAATGAAGAGAAATGGGCTGGTTTTGTGTTAATTTATAAGGAAAATAATAAAAAAATAAAAGCTTGACACTTATCACCTTACCATTGGTCCATTTTTAAACTCTTAACTATTAAGCTTTCTTTCTCCACCACATAAAATCCTTCAATTATTCATGATAATAATGGGTGAAATTCATGTGCTGGACAAGTGTTGGGTAGTGTAAAATTACAATTTTGCCCTTAGGGTGGCAAAATGACTATTTTGCCCTTATCCTCGAAAAAATGCCAAAATTAAAATTCTTCACTTCTCAAACTCAAATTATACTCCAAATGATCAATCTTAGTAAAAATTTTCATCCAACACTCACATCTTAACCTCAGGTGGCAAAATGATCATTTTGCCCCTAAGTCATGAAAATTTCAATTTGACTCCAAATCGATCCTCGAACTTCGAATCACCATTTTAAGTCATTCTGGAGTTTTAAAATTCTCAATTTCATCTTAAAATCTCTATTTGGACTAGTTCGAGGCTTAATTTAACTTAATTGTACCATTTCGTACAATACCGTCCTTAACGATTTCTAAGGTACCCAAGTAAGCAAACATGCATTCTTATGTAGGAATGGCATAATAAACATATTGTAGAGCTGGGCTTGACATTTAGAGAGAGAAAGAAAGAGTTTTTATAATAGCTTGAAAATTATTGAAAATAATTTCAAATTTACAAAACTACCACGGTGAGTAGTGAATTAAAATTTATTTTTAGTTGTTGATAATGTCTAGTAATTTGATTTGTGAGTGTTTTATTGTTGAGATTGTTTAATCATTTTTAGTCTAACTAGGGTAGTGCAAATAATAGCCATTTAATGGTAGTTGGAAGCTAGTAGGAATGACTAGTAGAACTCAATTTAGAAAATAGCTTTGGAATAGTATTAATGCCAAGTTGGGTTGATGGTGATGATGCTAATGTGATGATAGGTTCCAACGGAGCCCCACCACCCCATTTGGACCATTAGAGGAAGTTGGAGTTGAGTAAAGATTTAACAAATATCGGTGAGTGAACTTGCATTTCAAAATTGTTTTGGGAATGCGAATGTATTTGCACAAAACATTTGAAAGATTTATCCAACTTTTCCTTAAAAATCTACCTAGGGAACAAGCCTTTGGTGAATGTTTCTATCTTGTGAAAGTGTGCCATATAACGGTTCATGTTTTATCACAATATGCATTGGGTGTTCTTTTTATTTATGAGATAATGGTGACCTAGCTATGTGCGTGTGGGAGTGCACATGAGCTGATGATGACCCAGCTATGTGTGTGTGGGAGTGAACATGAGCTGATGATGACCCAGCTATGTGCGAGTGGGAAGATCACATGAGCTGATGACGGTGGGATGGTATACATGATGATGTGTATATATATATATATAAATATGTGTGTTATAGAAAGTTCATGAGTATGGTATATGGTTGTAATACATGTGATTCTTGCATGTTAAACCTTGAGAAATTCTAAGCATGCTTAAGTTGATTTTGTCTTTGCAGCTAAATGGCCTTTCCTTGAGAGAATGAAAATTTGTTATTGATGTCCTATTTCTCGTTGCAACGAGATTCATTCTAGTTGCAGTGAAAAACTCTTGGGTTTGGAGGGTTATACTAGCCTGATTCTCGCTGCAGTGAGCAAGTTGCTGATGCTCCTCGCTACAGCGAGAAACTTTTTGTTTTGTCGCCTGAATCTCACTGCAGTGAGAAACTTTCTATCCAGCATGCTATCTTGTTAGTTGCTGCCCCATTTTCCATTTCATTAAGACCATAGTTGATCATGGACTCCCAACGTTAAGGGATTTATTTAATTAAGTTTGAAATGAGGAGTTTTAAAGAGAAACCTTCGTCCAGCTAATAATTTGAGCCCAAATTTTGCTACAGCAGAAAGGCATTCTCGTCGAGTTGTTTGAATATTACTAAAGCTTTCATTCTTCAAATTCTTTGTTATGTATGGATCTTTCATCATCAAGGGATTAACTCATTAACGGTTTAATGAGGGGTTTTAATAAGAACCAAACTAAATTGCATTGTTTTTGTAATAAGTGCATCACGATTTCTTTGAACGTTCCTTATCGTTTGCTTGTTCCCTTCCTTTGTTCACTCACTGGGTTTATACTCACCGTTTTCAACTTCATATTTTCAGATCAAGAGGCAGCTGGTAACTAGGTCAAGGTGTCCTTATAGATTTCTTTCCTTGGTAGGTGTCTCAGCATTCAATAGCTGAACTTTGGCCTAGTCTTTCTGCTGGAAGTCGAGTATCCCTTTTTGTTGTATAGACGAACCCGATGTAAATTATTAGGATATATGTTTTAGACAATGTATGTATATTTCATCAAAAATGCCACTGTGAGATGGCAATGGTTAGCATTATTTTGAATTGAAATTATGAAATGTGACTTTAATAACTTATGATGGAATGATGGACAAGTTATATAAATAGGCTTGCTTGGGCTTAGTGGGCTACGTCCATTAGGCCCATGCACCGGTCATGCCCTGAAATTTGGGTCGTGACAACTAATAACTGCCCTTAGAGTGCCAAATGGAGTGAAAATGTTCCTCTTGATGAACTTCATCACTACCTTAGAATCATTGTGAGGAAAGGCTGCTGCTTCAACCCACTTGGAGACATAATCCACAGGAAGCAAGATATATTTATTGTTGAATGAAGATATAAACGGACCCATGAAGTCAATACCCCATATGTCAAAAATTTCTACTTCAAGCATGTTGTGGAGGGGCATTTCTTGTCACCCGGAGATATTACCTACTCTTTGGCATTTGTCACAATGCAAAACAAACTTGTAAGCATCTTTAAACAATGTAGGCCAATACAAACCTGATTGGAGGACTTTAGCAGCAGTTTTTGTTCCTCCAAAATGTCCTCCATAATTTGAAGAATGGCAATGATGAAGCACGATTTGAACTTCTTCTTCTGGGACACATTTTCTAAGAATTTGATCATTACACTACTTAAACAAGAAAGTCTCATCCTAGACATAAGATTTAACATCATGCAAAAATTTCTTTTTCTGATGAAAATTTAAATCTCGGGGCATAATGTTACTTACCAAATAATTCACAAAGTCAGCATACCAAGGAATCGATTTCTTACTCACTTGAAGGATTTGTTCATCCAGGAAGGTTTCCTTGATGAAGGTTTCCTCCTTACCTTGATGTTCAGGCTCTAATCCTGAGAGGTGGTCTGCTACTTGATTTTCTGTTCCTTTTTTTTCACGGATCTCTAGATCAAACTCTTGTAGCAGCAGGATCCACCTAATCAACCTTGGCTTGGCATATTTTTTGGCAATCAAATACTTAATTGTAGAATGATCAGTGTACACAATAACCTTAGTGCCAACTAAGTAAGAGCGAAACTTATCAAATGCAAATACTACAGCTAACAATTCTTTTTCAGTGGTGGTGTAGTGCATTTGGGTCTCAGTCAATGTTTTGCTTGCATAATAAATGGAATGAAAAATTCTGGATTTCCTTTGGCCTAGTACTGCTCCTATAGCGTAATCACTAGCATCACACATAAACACAAAAGGAAGATTCCAGTCAGGAACTACAATGATAGGAGCATATACCAATTTCTTTTTCAATTCTAAAAATGCAGCCTGACATGCATCATCAAATTTAAATGGAACATCTTTCTTTAGCAAATTACATGAAGGTTTGGAAATTTTTGAAAAATCTTTAATGAACCTCTTATAGAAACCAGCATGACCCAAAAAACTTATAATACCTTTCACTGAATTAGGTGGTGGAAGCTTCTCAATTGTCTCAATTTTGGCTTTGTCAACCTCCAAGCCTCTGCTCGAAACCTTGTGCCCCAACACAATGCCTTCTTCCACCATGATATGACATTTCTCCCAATTCATCACTAAGTTGTTTTCTTTACACAGTTGAAGGACTTTAGCAAGGTTTAAAAGACAGTCATCAAAATTATTACCAAACACAGAAAAATCATCCATAAACACTTCAAGACATTTTTCAACCATATCAGAAAAAATATACATCATGCATCTTTGAAAAGTTGTTGGAGCATTGCACAAATCAAAAGGCATTCTGCTAAAGGCAAAAGTGCCATAAGGACAAGTAAAAGTAGTATTCTCTTGGTCATTAGGGGCAATAACAATCTGGTTGTAGCTCGAGTAACCATATAAAAAGCAGTAGAATTCCTTACTAGCCAAGCGATCCAACATTTGATCAGTAAAGGGAAGTGGGAAGTGATCTTTTCTTGTTACTCGATTGAGCTTTCTGTAATCCATACATACCCACCATCTGGTTACCGTCCTCGTGGGGATCAACTTATTGTTCAAATTGGGGACACAGTTATCCCACCCTTTTTCTAGACACATTGAATTGGGCTCACTCGTGAGTTGTCCGAGATGGGGTAGATGATACCAGCATCCAACCATTTGATGATTTCCTTCTTTACCACCTCCTTCATAATGGGATTGAGTCTTCTTTGGTGCTCAATTGAAGTGTGGTGATCTTCCTCCAAAAGGATTTTATGCATGCAAATGGAAGGGATAATCCCTTTTATGTCTGCAATAGTCCATCCTATAACCTTTTTGTGCTCCTTTAATACTCTCAAAAGTTTCTCTTCCTCCAAGTTAGTACGTGTAGAGGAAACAATAACCAGAAGAGTAGATGAACTACCAAGGAATGCATACCTCAAATGTGAAGGTAGTGGCTTAAGTTATAACGTGGGAAGCTCCTCAATGGATGGCTTCGTTGGTGATGATGTAGTAGAAAAATCTAAAGGTTCGAAAGGTGTCCTCAACACTCGAGAAGATGCATCCAATAATTTAACACATTCAACATAATCATCATCCTCTCTCTCAAAATTAGTTATTATAGACGCCTCTAAAGGGTCATAGGGGTAACTCTCCTCAAATACTTCATGGATGACATTGTTGACAACACTTACAGCAAAGCATTCATCATGGTTATTGGGAAACTTTCGAGTTCGCAGAATATTAAATGTTACCTCCTAGTCGTGAACTCTCAATGTAAGCTCCCATTTCTCTACATCAATAAGAGCTCTTACGGTGCGTAAAAAGGGTTTTTCAAGTATGATTGGTACCTCTTGATCCTCCTCCATGTCAAGAACAATGAAATCCACTAGGAAAATGAATTTATCTACCTTGACTAACACATCCTCCACAATCCCTTGAGGATAAGTGAGAGAGCAATAAGCTAGCTGTAGTGTCACAGTGGTTGGCTTGATTTGCCCCAATTCTAACTTCTGATAAATTAACGAAGGCATCAAATTTATGTTGGCCCCCAAGTCACTTAAAGCCTTAGCAAAGAACAATGCCCCAATAGTGCAAGGTATCGTGAAACTCCCCAAATCACTGAGCTTTAGTGGGAGTTTGTCTGAATTTGACGCTACACTCCTTAGTTGATGCCACAGTTTCATACTCGCCAAGTCTTCTTTTCTTTGTCAAGATATCCTTCAAAAACTTGACATATGAGGGCATCTACTCCAATGCTTCAGCAAAAGGTTTATTTATGTGGAGCCTTTTGAACACTTCCAAAAATTTTTGAAATTGCGCATCTAACTTTTACTTTTGGAAACGTTGAGGAAATGGAGGCAATGGGTTTGTGACTTGTGTATCTTTGACTTCCTCTTACTAGTTAAAACTTTCAACTACTGCTTCATTTTCAATTGGCTTCTCCTGAGGCTTTTCTTGCTTAGTACTGTTGCCAACCAATAATTTTCCACTTCTAAGAGTGATGGCCTTCACATGCACTTTTCCTTCTCCTTTTGGATTTGGCTCTGTGTCACTAGGAAATGTTCCTTGAGGCCTAATATTGACAGCATTGACTAACGGCCCCACTTAAGTCTCGAGATTTTTCAATGAGGCTGCTTGACTGTGAATAAGAGCATCCGTCTTCTTTGTGTACTACATGAGTAAGTCCTCCATGGAAGTCTTTTTTTCTTGCACTGAAAAATGTGGATGCGGAGCTGATGAAGATCCCTGCTAGTTGCCCCAAGAGAAATTTGGATGATTTCTCCACTTAGGGTTATAAGTATTTATATACGAGTTATTCTACTGCTTCTTACCAAAAAATTGCACTGATTCTGTACTCATTGGACAATGATCGGTAGCATGCCCATCCCCACAATATTCACAACAAATAAATGGATTTTGTATAGAATGGACTCCGCAAGCATCAATTTTCTTCAAGAGAGTAGCCACTTGGGTTGTCAATGCATTAATGGCATTTAGCTCATGAACCCCAACTACCCTCCTTGGTAAGGCCGTCTTGGAATGCCATTGATAGTTGTTGGAGGCCATCTCCTATAAAAGGTCATATGCATCATCAGTCTACTTTGCCATGAGAGCACCTCCAGCTGCTGCATCGATGGTAGTCCAAATCAGGTTTAGTAGCCCATTGTAGAAGGTTTGCACTTATAACCACTTAGGGAAGCCATGGTGTGGACATCTTCAGAGCAAGTCTTTATACCTCTCCCATGCTTCGTATAAAGACTTGGAATCCAATTGCATGAAAGAAGTGATGTCGTTTCTCATCTTCACAATCTTCGCAAGAGGAAAAAACTGGGCTAGAAACTTCTGTGCAAGGTCGTCCCAAGTAGTGATAGAGTCGATGGGAAGAGAGTTCAACCACACTTTTGCCTTGTCCCGCAATGAGAAAGGAAACAATCATAATCATATAGCATCATCAGTGAACCCATTGTGCTTGAAAGTGTCACAAATCTCCAAAAAATTAGCGATATGCGTGTTAGGGTCATCGTTGGACAAGCCTCCAAATTGAACTAATGTTTATATCATTTGGATAATGGTCGGCTTTATCTCAAAGTTGTTAGCTTGAATTGCTAACCTTCGAATACTTGAATGAAGACCTTGTTCCAATGGGACTACATAATCTCTCAAGGATCTATTATCTGCTGCTTCATGTTGATGCACGTGTTGTTCCCTTTGATTTGTATCCATGTTTTCAACTTGCTCACCATCTTGGGGATCTTGTCTAAGTAGTCTTTGAAAAGTTTCCCTTATTTCTGGATCATGCAAAACCCATTCCAAGCTTCGTACTTTTCTCATATAATGATGGTTTTACGTACCTAAAAACAAAGAAAAATAAAGCTTGAATTAAAACTAGCTTGCTTAGTATTAATATTAGCACAAAAATAGAAAACAACTCCCCGGCAACGGCGCCAAAAACTTGTTGTGGAAAAATTTATCTTTTGCTTGTGCAATTTGGGATAAGCTCAAAATTCAATGCAAAATACAAGCAAAGATTACGTGCAAGCGTACACGATCGCAACAGGTAGTAAAGTGATAAGTTGAGTTTTCGATCCTCAAGGAGTTGATCTAATAGTTGCTGCTAACTATTAAAATTAAAACAAGCTAATTTTATCCAAGTACCAAAATTTGAACTATAATTAAAATGGTGCAAATAATAAATTGAGGTGGAAACAATGGTATAATAGTCTAGGATTATGGTATCCTTTAATATTTCACTTGGAATTAGGTTTGCTTAATGACTTAATCTCAATGAAAGTTGATGTTAGTCTAGAATCTTAAAGTATGTGTACTTCTCCATCGAGATATTACACATTTGCTTAACTTAATTGAATGACTATATGTCTATAGGAGACAACTAAATTAAGTTCTTTAAGACAAGGTTCTACAAATTGACTATGTGTGGAAATTAAATGTATGTCTACTCTAATTGCACATCAAAATACTGAAATTCCTTTTTAAGTGTATTGAACACACATTACCCAAATTAAGGTCTAATTTAGACTAACTCTCTCAAGTGTCATCCAAATACCTAGACACATTTAAATGGTGATCAAGCAAATAAATGGGCAATAAGCTCCAATTTGAGTAAACATGAATATTTTCAATGAGAATAAGCAACAAACCAACACAATATCCAAGCTACATATTAAAATCAACCATAATCCTAAATTAATAATTTTAGTTCAACATTTAAAAGAGGAGAGTACACATTTTAGGAAACAAAAGCATTGTTTTACAAAATGAGATAGAGAAAGAGTCAAATCTAGAAAGAGGAAGATGTTTTGTTGCAGCTTTACAAGCTCCAGCCCTTGATTCTTTTTCTCTTTCCCTTTTTGCCTCTGCCTCTTCTTGCCCAAAGTGTCTCCCCAAATCCCCCTCTTTTTCAATGCAAAACTTTCTATTTATACCCCCCTCTTCTTTTAGCCTTGACCTAGAATCTCGTGCAAAGAATATTCCTTTTCTAACGTGTTCTCACTACAGTAAAATGGAATTTCGCTACAGCGAGAAACTCTCTGCCTTGGACATTCTGCCTCTTTTCACTGAACAGTGCTGCAGCTCTAGAAGCTTGTTGTTTCCATGTTTTCCTTCATCAAGCTGCCTAGTGCATAGTTGCTGTGGTCCTCACTTTCAGCTTCATTTTCAGCTTCATGGTTCCTTCAACAGTAAGAGGTTAAATGGTTAGAGGCTGAATTAAGGGATTTTGAAAAGAAATTAAGCTAAAATTGCCTAAATGGAACTTGACACCATAAAAGTTAACTACTACTAAAAAAACATAAAAATTTCCTAAGGACTACAAAGAAAACTAAAAGATTTAGCAAAATTCAAGCTCCAAAGAACCATATGATAACTCTATATAATAGAGTTATCATTAAGGTTGGATTCCAATCATGCAGCAATATCATTCATTTTGAATGATTAGAGGTTTTCCTTCATCAATAAGACATCAATTATAATGAGTTTTAAGCCTGATTGGATGAAGTCTATGAGATTAATATGCCTTGCAAGGGAACTATAATGGGTTGTAGTTATGAGATCCCTATGCATCAAAGCATAATCTCAAAATGTTTCTAGTCAATGTATCATTGAGCCTGGACATCAATGATGCTTAGAGACTGGTATATTTTATGTTCATTACTTTGGAAGTAAACAATCAATCTCATAGATTGAAGTATAGAGATACTTAGAACTACAATATAGGTGTTTGCCTAGGAAAGCAAGTTCACTAAACATGACCCATCATGAGAAGTGCATTTGGTAATACACTCTAGTGTCTATTCAACACTTCTCATGTTTGAGTTATGTAAATACTCCTTAGACCTGAGATACCAGGTTGTATTATGTGTGGAGTGCTATGCTTTGATTTCATCCCTACGGGTGCCTAACCAAAGATGTCAAATCAGGATGCTTTTGAGTATAACATGACAGCCATAACTGGCTTAGGACTCTTATAAAATCTAGGCATTTTAATAGCTGTCATGACCTAAACTGGGGAGCCATGACCATCACGCATGACCATTACTAGGCAATTTACATCATTCATACCGTTACCAATCTAGGAATACTACCTCTAGACATACAAATGATGTCCATATAATAAATATCATGCATTTTATTCTAAAAGCATACATACACCCTAGTTATCATGCTCCAAGTCATAAAATCCCCACTCACCTTGACACTACAAGTGTTTCTTTATCAACCTTGCATAGTTCAATTCATCAAAGCCTCAATTTCAATTCAATAGCTCAGAATTTAAACATTGGGCATAATTCTTACTCCCCATTATCATTTAACATATAACAACTCATACACATTAGCATTTATATCACATTTCTTTATTTCATAGTTAAATTCTAGCTTTCAGAGCAATTCCAACTTTTCAACATAGCATGTTTTCTAACAATTCATCATGCAAGCTTAACTTCCATAAATTCTCCATCAATGAGCTAAAGGCTTGCTCAACCTTAAATCTCCAGTCACATTCAAGCACTACCAATCTCTAAGCTTAAACATTACATTTCTACATCATTAACCATTTAAATTGGAAAACAATCGGTAAAAAGGTTCAATCTTACCTTTAGATTGATTTTCTAGCTTCAAATCACTTTTTCCAAGCTTAGTTTTCCATTTATAGAACGTAAGAATCAAGGAACAATAAAGGAGCTTCGTTTCTCCTTTGTTTTCTAAATGGGCGGATTACTTAAAGCTTTTTTATTTTTGCAAGTTGTCATGCATTTATCGATAGATGACCCGCATCTATAAATAGATCCCTAATAGATCTTAACATTTTTGCCACTCATTTATCAATAGATTTTTTAAGTCTATTGATAGATGACACTTATGTATTTTTCATCTTATTTTCATAGTGCAATCTATCGATAGTTTTCAAACTTCTATTGATAGATTGTGCCCCTCTCCTTTCATCATAAGTTTCGGGTGACTATCTATCGATAGCTACTAGGATCTATCGATACTTTATGTCCTTGTTACTTTCAATTCATTCCCAAGTGGCCATCTATCGATACTTGCCATGCTTTTATCGATAGATGTTCTTCAACTCTTGCATTTCTTCACTTCTATATTTCATCTATCGATAGATCAAGATCATCTATCAATAACTCATACTTAATTCTGGATTCTTAGCATATTTAACCTTCCAAACTCTTTCCCATAAGTTCTCATTGCAATTTCATTCTCATAATCATCATATTTCCTCAAGCTTTACTCATTATCATCACATATATTAATGGTATAACTTCAAATTCTCAATCATACCCTATGTCTCATGGTACATCATTCAAATTTGACATAATTGCTCTCATGTCATATTCATTTAAGTGCCAAATGCATGCTCTATATCATTCTAAGTGCCAAACATATGCACATATCATTTCGGGCCTTTACATACCTGTATGTTTCATGATCATTCTCTATGGACATAGGCATTTCTTATGTTGATAAACACATAAAATAGGGTTCAAATTATCCACTTTCTAGCTTAACTTCTATACATAGGTAACATGGAAATTGGGGGTATTACAAGTTTCATAAAAATAAGAAAGGAAAAAAAATATTTTTGTCTAAGAGAAATAAGATTCAGCAAGAACTTTTAGTTTTTTTTGTTTTAGAAATAAAACTTGCTAGCACAAGTAAAATCCTATCTTTGAGAAGGTCTTATTCGGTCATTGTGTGAATTACTATTAAAGGCAAAACACTTGGGTGGCCGAAGATTGGACAAATCTTAAAAGTAAAGAAGTAAAGATTTTGTGAAATACCCCAAACTTTGATATGGTGATAAATAAAGTTGATCGAATGCAAATTGAGGTCAATTAAAATGTTTGAAAGTGATAAAAGACGAAAGGAGTAGTTTAGGATAAAATATTTCGCAAGTGAGAAAATAACAATAAAATAATAATAATTTTATCAGAGGAGAATTTGTGAGATAAAAGGCGATTTGGAAGTCAAGTGAGGCATAATAAGGTATTTCAGGTACCAAGGAGACAGGATAAAATTTTTTAAATATTAATATTTAGCCGGATGTCGAAAGCAGTCAAGAAGAAAGATCATATGGTTGATTCAAGTGGGGGAGAAGATGACAAGCCCGAATCTATAAAAATAATTGTCATGACATACATGTGATGGATAGCATGTTTGCATGCTAAGAGAGTCCCGAAAAAAAAAAAATTACAAAAGTCGGTATTATACCTAGACGTACAACAAAGTTGATTTAAACCTCGAACTAGATCAAATAGAAAATTTACGATGAAATTAAGAATTTTAAAGTCCCAGAATGGTTTAATATGGTGATTCGGAGTTTGAGGATCAATTTGGAGTCAAACTGGAATTTTCGCTATCTAGGGGCAAAATGGTCATTTGCCAGCTGGGGACAAAATGGAAATTTTTAGAAAAGATTTTTGGCCCCATTTGACTTATTGGAGTAAGATTTGAAGTTTAGAAGTGAAAAATTTTAATTTCGGTATAATTTGGAGTAAAAGGGTAAAATGGTAATTTTGCCATCCGGAATCGAAAATTTAATTTTTGAAAGGATTTTGATCAAATTTAATTATTTGGAGTGTGAAATGAGTATGAGGAGTGCAAATTATGCATTATGGCAAATTTTCAATTTTTGGGGCAAAAATGTAATTTTTGAAAAGTTCGGGGGCAAAAGTGTAATTTTGAAAAATTTGCTCCACCAAAACTTTGGAAAAATCTGGAAATTTCACTTAAGACTTGGATAAGTCAAAGGGAATGCATGGTGGAAAAAGTAGGACAAATGGATGGCTAGAAAAAAAAATGAATTAATAAAATATTTAAAATATGAATAAAATAATATTATTTCATTAAACAATAAAAAAGGCATAAAAAAATCAGCCCACCCATTCTTCTTCTTCAACATTCGGCCAAGCAAGAAACAAGAGAGAGAAAGGAGAAAATAAAACCCTAGCTAAGAAATTTAAAGGGAAAATAGGTGGAAATTCAAAAATCAAGTGAAAAAAGGTAACATTTCTTAAATTTGTCTTGTGCTTTACCTTTCCCATGCATTTTCCATCATTTTTCATGGTTGAATCATGTGATTTGAGGATGATTTGAATTCTGGTCATATGGGTTTAGAGAGAGAAAGTTGTTAGATAAATTTGATTTTGAGCTATGTTAGTGTTTAGTGTTAGTTTAGCATGTTTATGAGTAAAACAACAAGAAAAATATTTATCTTCTCCATGAATTTCCCTAGGCCGAATCTAGCCAATGGTATGTGAGGATGAGGTTGACTTTATTTTAAGAGAATTGGGTGGAAAAATGATGAATTATGAGGTTGGAAATTAAATGGGAATTTTCGGTGCAATAAATTGAAATTTTTACCCACTAGGGGTAAAAGCGTAATTTATAGTCCGGACTGATAAATTGGACCAAATTCACAGTCATTGAGGTATTGTGGATATAATTGGATAATTGAAATTGAAATGGATGGAATTGGAGTCGAATTGGGGATTTTAGGACTTTACACCGTGTATAGGCGAGTTAGGTCGGACACCGCAATTAAGCGATTGTCTAGACATTTCAAATCCTATCTAGTGCATACGCATGGATAAGAGCCTGAAATAATTTATGATAAATTGACACAATTTATTGAATTTTGTGTCATGGATTATGGATAGGTGGTGAGTCAATTGTTTCGGGTAAGAGACTGCACCCGAGGGCGGAAGATAGGAGTATTTCTACTCCTAATACTGTGAGTAAACTTATTATCGTCTTAATTATCTAGAGTAGTTTTATACAACTGTGTGATTTTATGAAAAATGGGTTTAAATGGTAAATTGCTATGTTTTAAGAGAAATTGTGATTTTATAAAATGATTTTATAAATTTTCTGAAAAATCGAATATTGGTTTTGAAAATAGAGTAATTGGAGACTGCTAGTTTGTGTTGCAAATTTATGGTTTTGAATTGAATGGCTTATGACAATAAATGAGCATGAATGGCTAAACTGATTTTGGTGTTAGAATTATTTATACTGTGTATTCAGCCTTGAGAGGCTAGGTTGCGATAAATTGCCATGTCATGCTAGAATGAATTTTATTGATTGGTGGATTATATATTAATTATTTACTGCAGAGGGGGTTCCGTGGACCAGCCTATTAGAGGGGCACGGTAAACTCCATTATATTATTACCTCGAACGGAGAGGCGCGTAGGGTATCTCCTGGGGTAAAGCTTAGGGTTCACTTCACGCCAAACCACCACGTGAAGGGGAACTCAGCCAACGCCAAGGAACGGCTGTATTTTTCTCAAACTAAAATATATTTTAAGTGTATACAAAATTTTAACAGCCTTGGCGGACTCGGTTAGATGCCCTGCGCAAGGTATCACCGAGTATGAGTTTTGGCACGAGCCAAAGTTTTAAGAAATTCATAAGCCAAGTTGATTACTCGATTTATATGGATTGATTTTATTTGGTTGAAATGAACTGAAAGGTAATGAAATTACAGTATGATGACTTATTTTAATTGTCTCCATTTACTCGGCTTTAGATACTTTAGATGGTATCTGTTTACTCACTGGGATTATAAAATCTCACCCCTTCTTCCTATACATTTTTCAGGCTCAGGACAGTTTGTAGATAGTCGAGTAGGACGAGAACTAAGCTCGGAACTGCATTATAGAAAGTAAGAGTTCACAGTCTTACATCCTCTTGGTCAATTGGAGCCCACGTGTCATTGCAGATCAAAACTTATATTTTGGTTATCTGTATTTCTATTCATACAATTTTTACTTTACTTTCATGTGCGAAAAATTATTTACGAATATTTCTATAAAAATTTATTTTATGAGAAAATAGAATATTTTATTTATTATTTTTGAATAGTACTAGTTGTCAACAATTTGCTTTCAAATGAACGTTTTAGATACTTAATTTTTTTTAAATCATTAAATATATATTTTCTGCTTACCTACTACATTTTTAGCAAGTTTTGAGATTTTTGACGAAAAATTACGAAAATACCCCTGTGAGCCAGAAAATAATATTTTATTGTTCTTATTTGAAAATGACTTATGATTTTTTTGAAATGCGAGATTTAATAACTGTTGCTCACCGGGGAGATGCGGAAGTTGATGCTAAGCCTTGCGGGGTTTCAATCGGCATTCGGGGTGAAGAATGTCTGTCGAGGCCTCGCGGCGGTTGTCACGGGCCCGATGGGGAGTTCCGGGTCGTGACAATTTTATTGGTATCAGAGCATGGTTTAAAGATCAGATATTTTGATTTTAAAGCTTTGGATTTTAAAGTTTTTGGTTTTAAAGTTGTTTTAAGAAATCTACACTGACACTGCGTGGCCCCAAGTCCAGTTAAGTTAAGTTAAGTTAGGTTAGATTGAATAGAATGTATGCATCTACATATAGAAATCTACCTATTTTTGAGATGCATAAATAATTAAACAATTACTATTTGATTGCATATAGGTTTTGAGGTGCACTGGTGACATACACACCATATCTAGGAGAGACGGTAGTCCCGACGCCTCTCATAGTATTAGTGAGGGATCTCTAGATTCTACTGTTAGGAGCCGATGGCAGCCCGAACCGAGTAGTCCAAAAAGTGCAGATAGTAATAATATTAATGTAAGCATAAGAGGTTCCCTTTTGAGAAAATCTAAGGAACATGTTAAAGAAAGGGGGAAATTAAGGATAGCTGAAGGAGGTATTCGTTCTAGGAAGAGCGTGACAGTAGTCCGACACTTTCCACCAGGCTGTGGGAGAAATGTAAGGGGACAACCAGAAAAGGATAAGGAGAAAGTAACAGTGGCAAGTAAACCTCTTAGAAAAGTGTCAGGTGTACGACATTTTCCTCCCGGTTGTGGAAGAAATGCTGCACCGGTGAGTGATGAAGAATATAGGAGAATACAACAAGCCTGGATTGAAGAACAAAGGAGAAAATCTCAGGAGGAAGAGGATCCATTGATGTGCCCGGATCAGGACAATGAGGAACCTAAAGATGTTTAATACTTTAGTTGAAGTTGTATTGTCATAAATCTAGGCAAGTGTCGTTTAAGGGAAGATGTAGTAGTTACCTGTGTAAAGGAGTTAGGAGTGGCTTTTATTTTGTATGACTCGAACGGAATGTAAAATAGCAGTTTAAATAATTGGATATGTATGGGAATCTTTTAGTATAACAGAGATAAATTGGTAATATAATTATTGAGGAAGGTTATAGAAGGAAGCAATAAGGTTATAAATGACATTCGGAATGGATAATGTGATTAAGTTAATGATTGTAATTTAAGCATGAAGGGGATTATTCAGTGATGTTATGACACTATGAGGTAATAGTTGGGCACAAATATAACCCAATGAAGTTAAATTATGGAATATGGGGAATATAAAATTTTGATTCAGTAAGGATTGTGAGAATAAAGTAAGGAGGAAGCTGAGCTGTTTTCGTAGTTAATTATACCGAAAGTCAATAAGATTATTGGAGTATAAGACAAAGAAGATAATTGGATAGGGATGACAATAAATTTGAGGAAAGTTGTAGATAGTAAGCAACTTATGTGTGGAGTGGTATATGTATCATGAATTTATTACACTGTATGGAAAGGATGTTTTGAGGTGGAATTTTATGAATGTTGATAAAAGTCAAAAGATGACATGAGATGAAAGTATTAATCTGGCTTAGTGTGTATGACAAGAAAATAGAAGGTACCTATACTTATGGAACTCATGATATATATCTAAAAGGGAAACCACTGGTTGAGAATGATTGATGTGGTGACTTTGAATGCAGACAAATAGCTTTGATGAGAAAATTTCTAATAGCTACAGTACTTCAGCATTGACTGTTCAACGCTATACTGCTCCGAATACCTCACGCCTATGATGCATGAGTAAGATGGGAGTGACACGATAATGAGCTTACAAATTGAATTTTGGTTGTTGGTCATTGTGTTTTGTTATCTGGGAGTCTTAAATATTCTGGAGAATGTTTACCCAAATGAATTGAAAAACTTCTTTATTGCCTTGTATATAGGCATATAATTAAAAGAAAAAAAATTTAAAGATTCTTGAGATGACTATATTGAGATGAGATACCAAGTAATGAAAGTGTGAAGGAAGAATTACGAGACTGGTATAGAAAATCAGTTTATATAGAATATCATTACGAGAATTTGTAATATCTGTTTTGATACAGTAAAATGACAAGGGTTAGTAACAACATGAGGCTAATTGTGTGGCACCCTGGAAACCTATGAAGATGAGTTAGGGATTGAATGGATGAGTACGTATTTATATACCTTTAAGATTAAGTGTTTTAGGAATACATAAACATCTTTGAGAAGAGATTATAATCATACACAGCAAGTATGAAACGTAAAATTTTTAAAACTTGCTGAGAAGCCTAACGGCTAAATCACAAGTTAAGGGATCACATGCTGTGAGACATAAGTTTAAGATAGATATTCCCAAGGAAATACTCAAGAGAAGTTTTGCTCTGGATCTCGTTAAAGCAAGCACTAAGTTATGTGATTATAAAAAGGAAGCTGTAAGCTGAGAGTGATATTAGTATTAATATTGAAAAATACTTGAGGAGAATCTAGTTTTAAGTTTTACAATTTCAAGTACAATTTATAAATTGGTTAAGGAAGAATGATGTTATGTTCATATGAAGGAGTGGAACAAAGGA
Organism: Theobroma cacao; assembly: GCF_000208745.1. Classification (NCBI taxonomy): domain Eukaryota; kingdom Viridiplantae; phylum Streptophyta; class Magnoliopsida; order Malvales; family Malvaceae; genus Theobroma; species Theobroma cacao. The sequence continues at coordinate 20,726,882 of NC_030851.1, read as the reverse complement.
TGATAGAAGTTGACCTTGGAAATAAAGTCAGATAATGAAACATTCCTAATATATTATGGAAATTGGAATTCAAAAATGCTTAAGGCATACATGATTCAAATGGGTTCGAGTCTTAAGTGACAAATCAATATCGTAATGCAAGAAAGATACAAGGTAATATAGAGGCATGAAAGATGATTAAGGACAAAAGGATGACTCTTAGGAATTATGGTATTGCATGAGATGTAATGATAAAGTTAAGATAAATCTTTGAGGCATCAATAGGATTATAAAGCATACACACATAATAGATTATAATTCAATGGAGATGACATTGTGATGAATGATATATAGTATAAGGAAACTCAAACATATGGTTGGAAATGATATGAATGATATGAAGTTATATACAAGTTATGATTAGGTCTTCAATCAAGGTGAGTGGATACACCACTTTCAAAACTATTTTGATAAGTAAAGTCAAGGCATGATTTGAGAAATTTTATTGAGCATGATTTTCTACATATACTTGTGGACTGAAAGTAATTGTGGATGAGAAAAATATTTTGAAATTTGTTTTTGATCTACTATGTATATAAATATTTTATTACATACTAGTTTTTAACAAGAAGGGACAAACACTTTTCTGATTGAAGCACTCGATTACTTTAGTCTTCGAACTAGTGTGGGTACGAGATATGATTTATGATTATTGCAAGGATGATATGATGCATATGCTAGATATATTGAGGCATGAAATATTTGATGGATTGCATGATGGTTTTCCATCTAGGCTACTATATTTATGTATGTGATGTGTATTCCATATACTACATGTGATGATTGAGAAAGCATGATGAATGCCATGAGACTATGACAACTACATGAGAAAATAAAATAGGCATGAGGAATGCCATGAGGTAGGTGTATGATGTAAATTTCATATACCTTATGAGATGAGTAAGCATGTATGTGAAGGACATTCTACATACCAAATGCTATGAGTACAAGAACTCAATGTGTGTGATTGAATCCATTCTCATGGAGCACAAGTGACGACTTCACTCCTATGATGCATCATAAACACCCAAGGTGCAATGAGGTTTATACATTGTTGACCTAAGGTTGATGGGAGTCAAACCATCACAATGTGTGATTTTAATGTTAATGAGATGACTATGATTGTTATGCATTTACAAAATGTCTCATGTTAAGTTTGTTTGAGTTTTGTTTATGATTTATACTCTATGTTGGCATGAGAATGTGCTTGGTGAAATGAACTAGGCCTTTAAGATAGTACCAAGAAATAAAGGTATTTAAGAAATGGCAAAAGTGTAAAATTTTGCTCAAAAAACAGAGTTTTAGAGGCTATCTATTGATACATGTAGAATGTTTATCAATAGATAGCAGATAGAATGCAATAAGAAGCATTCTGCTTCAAATCTATTAATTGATGAGTTACAAATTGTATGCGTTGACTTTTTTGAAGGCTTTTCAAAGGTAAAAAGGTTTTCATAGATTTTGCAAACTTGTTTATCACACAAATGCTATTTAAAATGTGTTTAAACACCATGTTTCATGAGCTTTATGTTTAAATGATTTATGAATGGCATGAGATTATAAGTGCATGTTTATGAAACACTTTTATCCCTTAACTTGACCCCTTCCCTTATCCACTCACAAAGTCTTTGCAACTCACATGTTATTTTCTCCAATTATTTTTGTTGTAGATCAGTGATAGCACCTTGATAGCAGCCTGTGTCAGGAAGACATGATCCGTTCCTCTTTTTAGGTAAGTGATCTAGCGGCCACTTATAGCCTAGAGGTCATGTCATGTTCCATTGACGAGTCGGTCTTTACTTTATGATTATGTGTATCGATTTTGAACATGTTTATGATCATGTAGCTGAAGTTTAGCACTTACTTTATGAGTGTTATGGATAAATGTATAAAGGTGGCTCGAGAGCCTAATTGACATCGGAGAGTGCAAATGAATGATGAATGAATTTGTGCACTGAGATAAGGGCACTCTAATGTTTTCGTATGTTGCACATATAATGCTTAGATTGGGAAATATTACATGTCACGACCCGGCACTCCCTTCAAGCCTGTGACAACAGCCGTGATGTCTCGATTAACATTCCTTACCCGGAATGCCAACCGAAATCTCGCAAGGCTTTCGCATCAGTTTTACTTTTCCCTTATGAACAACAGTTATTAAATATCACGTTTTACAGGAGTATAGACTAATTTCAAATAAAAAACAACCAAAAAGTAATTTCTACTACACAGGGGTATTTTGGTCATTTTACCCAAAAATTTTGAAACTTGGTAAAAATATGATATACAAGTAATAAGCATCCATTTTATGTCTAAAAATAAGTTTCGTTGTCTAATTCATCAATTTAAAATGAAGTTATAGCTATTCAAATTAAATAAAAATATTTAATAAAATATTCCATTTTCTTATAAAACAATATTTATAGAACTCTACATGAATCATTTTTGTACTGTAAAAGCAAAATAAATTCATACATACAGTGGCACACGTAGCCAAGTATACAAAATATTCTACAATGCCATGTGGGTCCCAAAATAACCAAAATAAACACAACTGTAAACCTGCAATTTCTAAGAGTGCGAATCCAACAGCAAACCCTCGACAAAATCGGCGATCTACAGATTTCCCTGAGCCTGAAATGTGTGAAAGGAGGGTGGTGAGTTTTTATAAACCCAGTGAGTAAAAAAAGTTCATCTACAACATCTAAAGCCGAATAAACGGAGACAATTTAAAATATCTCATCATAATATGACTCATAACATCAAATCTCATTTCATTTCATATAAATGAATTTCATTTCGTAAAAGTCAACAAGGCTTATGATTCTCGTAAAAACTTAACAAGTGCCAAGATTTTCACTCGGTGACACCTTGCGTCACGGGATCCAACCGAGTCCGCCAAGGTTATTAAAATAACATATGAGTATAAAACTCATTCTTTTACATTTAAAAGCACAGCCGTTCCTTTGCGTTGGCCAAGTTTCACCCTCACGTGGTGCTTCAGCGTGTAGTGAACTCTAACGTTACCTTAGAAGATATCCTTGCGCCTCTAGTACCAAGGTAAAACATAATGGGGTTTACCGTGCCCCTCTCATAGGCTGGTCCACGAAAACCCGCCCACTGCAGTAAGCTAATCAAATAACCCACCAATTCAATAAAATTTCGGCAGCATAACATGGCTAATATAATATTACCAGCCTATCAAGGCAAAGCAAACTAGTTCATATATTCCACACAAGCAGAAATCCAGCCATGCTTGCCATCACATTGTCATAAGCCATCAATTCAAACCATATGTCAAAACATATATTTAACACAAGTATACAGTCTCCACTTACTCAATTTCCAAAAGCAGTATTCAATTTCAAAATAGTTATAAATCTCATTTCGTTTAACCAACACTTCAACTATAAAACATAATAGTTTGCAATTTAAATTCATTTTTCTTTAAAACCTAAAAACGAGTATAAACAACTTTAGATAGTTAAGATGATTGTCTGATTACTCACCTTAACGGGAGTATGGAGTACTCCTATTCTTCGTCCTTGGGTATGATATCCTTACTCTTACCAGGGGGCTCACCACCTATACTTAGTACACAACAAGTAATTTAACACATTTGTGCCAAACTGTTATAAAACTATTTCAGGCTCTACATGAATGCATGAAATGGAATGAGAAGTGTCCAAATAATCACTTAAAGACGGTGTTCTATGTAGGTTCAATTGTGATCGAAATAAATTTGTATTCGACCTAATTCGAACTATACACCATTGATTTAACCAAAACATCCGATTCAACTCTAAATATATTCATTGCACTTCCAATACTCTAATTACACCCAAAGTACCTCAATAAGCTTGATTGTAACTTAATTCATTATAATCGAAATTCATTTCGATTCCAGACTAACTTGCTAATCAATGTCAGCACAGTCTAATAAATCCATCTATATCATTAGGAATCAAATCCAAGTCCATTTACTATGATTTTGTCATTATTGTTCAAATCGTTTACTAAAGGAACCATACATTTCCATAACCATTTTCAATATCCGGCACCACAATTCATCAAATATGAGTTAAATAACATGAGATATAACAAGATTCATCATCAATATGTCTTTTAGTAAATTCGGCCAAGGAGGGTTTGATGAAGAACATGTGGTTTTCATGCTTGTTTTTCACACCGAATATCACAAAACAACTAAAAACGAGTATATAGCATGAAATCTAACAAAACCCGTGATCAAAACCTCTCCACCTAGGTTTGGCTAGCAAACTCTCCTTCATGAAATCTTGAGTTTCAATCATAGAAAATGAAAAAAGAAATCATGGGAAAGGTAGATCACAAGCTAAAATTAAAAAAATCTTACCTTTACTTGCTTGATTCCTTGAAATCCAACAATTTCTCTTGAATTTTTCCTTACTNGGTAGATCACAAGCTAAAATTAAAAAAATCTTACCTTTACTTGCTTGATTCCTTGAAATCCAACAATTTCTCTTGAATTTTTCCTTCCTAGGGTTTGTTCTTCTCTTTTTCTCTTTGTTCCTTTGCTTGGCCGGCCATATGAGTGAATTGGGAAAGGTTTATGTTGGTTTATAAAGAAAATTATAAAAGTATTAAAGCTTGACACTTGTCACTACTTGATTTGTCCATGGGTAAACTTAACCATTAAGCATTCTCTTTTCCACCACATATAATCCCTTACTTATCCAAGACATAAAAATGATAATAGGTGGAATTTATGAGCTTGACAAGTGTCATGGTGGTGTAAAATTTTAAAAATTCTGACTACGTCCTCATAGGCACGTGAAATGACCATTTTGTCCTTATGCTTGGAAATTGAAATTTTTCACTTATCAAATTCAAATTATGTTCTTACTAATCAAATTTGTTCAAAACATCTCTTTCAATATTCCAATTTTGCCCTCGGGTGGCAAAATGACCATTTTGCCCCTATGTTATAAAAATTCCTAAGTGAACTCCAAATAAATTCTTGAACTCTGAATCACTATTTTAAAACATTCTAAGGTTCAATAACTCTCAAATACATCCTAAAATTTCTATTTGGACGAGTTCGAGGCTTAATCGACTTAATTATACCACTAGGTACGATACTGACATTTTAAAATTTTTTTGGGGCATCCAAGTTTGTAGACATGCTATCAAGCACATGAATGACATGGCAAGTATATAATAGAGCTGAGTTTGATAGCACTACCCCCCTTAAAATAAAATTTTGACCTCAAAATTTCACTTATCGAACTTGGAGAAAGGATGTGGGTATTGGCTTCTCATATAATGCTCAACTTCCCATGTCATCTCCTCCATCTGAGCATTCTTCCACCCCTCAGGGCACGGTGGCATCCAATGGTACCTATCAGAACACTCGGTAAAGGGTGCACTTCACCCTCTCGGGGCTGTCCCTTCCCTCCCCTTTCAAGCTCCTAGGCGGTGAGTCATACTTTGCCACAGAACATATGCGAGAGTTCCCAAGAATAGGGTTATCTTTCCCTTTGCTCAAATATCAATTGAATTCTAAGGGCGGCTCCACCCCTTAGGGCAACCCTTTCCTCCTTCAACGGTGGCATCCCATAACCTTTTTCGATAATTATATTACCAGTTTACCTTTGTCAAACCAAAAGATTTCTATACACATCCAGTCATTTAAATAGCTACTTTACATTCTGTTTGAGTCATACAAAATAAAAGCCAACTCCTAACTCCTTTGTACAAGTAACTACTACATTTTCCCTTTTTGCTTTTCTATTTTATTCCCATAGGTCAAGTTTAATCCATGAATATTAGGGTATAGTCAACTCCAAATTACCCTTTTGAATGTTTGAGTACCATTTAATTTACCTCCTACCATAAATTGTTTCTTATGTAATCCATACGGGTTCTCATTGTGACTATGCATAACTTCACATAATTTACATGCTTATGTTCTTTTTTTATCATTTCCAATCCTATGTATAAGCTCCATTATACCACGCATCCTTGCATCACAATGTCATAACCATATTTCAATCATTAAATATCATTTTCACCCAATCACAATCCGGTATCCACATATACTTTAACTTTACGATTTTATTGATCCTTCAGAGGTTTTCTTTAATTCATCCTTGCAACTTATGCAATATCACAATTCCTAAAAGTCATCTTCGTTTCTCCTTTACCTTGTATACTTCCATCATATATGTCCTTAATCGTTTCCATTTTAGTTCGTCACTTAAGATTTAAATTCATTGAAGTCGTGTGCACTTCTTACATTTTGAATACTAGTTTCCCACATTAGGAAATTTTTCATTAACCAACTTCATTATCAAAATTACCTTCAATCATCTTGTACTATTTCTTTCCACTAATATATTCATACGTTTTCTTTAGCATCTGCACAATCAACTCTGATTTTTATAAACTTAATATAGATTTTACTGAGGTATCCCTCGACATCATCGCCAATATCTAATTTCGATCTCACATCGAGCGACCTCATAACTTATGCTTTAACCATTAAACTCCTTGACAATTCCAAGTTCCACATTTCCTTATCATGTATATAAATATTTTAAAGTATTACTAACCATTATTCTTAACACTTGCATTTTGGTCTATTGGTTTCAAAACTCTTATACATTGCCAATTTATAAGTCAACAATGGAACTTTCCAATTCATTCATATCAATAACTTCCAAAACCTTAAAACTCTAATTAATGAAGCTTAACATCAAGTCCAATGACCTTAATTCAATTCGTAAGTTCAATTTCCCGTCTTTCACCTCTTATTTCATAGTCTCTATAATAGGTGTTTTTAACCAACTGTTCTCCTAGAAGGGCATAAACTACAATTTCCTCTTCTAAAAGTGACATGTTTCTATCAAAAAAGGATGCGAATGTCTCGCTCACATAAGATTTATCCGAACCATAATCCATTAAGACATAAGCATCTCTGTCAAATACAAACATGGTACTTGTCACTGCACTAGGTCGGACTTGTGACTCTTCCTCTCCTAACTAATCTAGCGAGAGGTGGGAGTCCACTTCAAGGTGACATAATAATTTATAAGAAGAACCAGAACGAGTTTAGACAACTTCAGGTTCTATATGCGGATGCATGCATTCAACTCAATCTAATATAACTCGGGGCCACATTGACACTGTAGTTTTTAAAATAACTTTAAAACCAAAAGCTCTGATACCACAAAAATTGTCATGACCCGGCACTCCCCTCGAGCCCCTCACAACCTCCACGATGTCTCGATTGACATTCTTTACCCGGAATGCCAACCGAAGCCTCCCAAGGCTTTCACATCAGTTTTACTTCTCCCCTATGAGCAACAGTTATTAAATATCATGTTTTAAAGGAATATAAACTAATTTCAAATCAAAAACAACCAAAAAGTAATTTCTACTACACAGGGGTATTTTAGTCATTTTACCCAAAAATTTTGAAACTTGGTAAAAATATGATATACCAGTAATAAGCATCCATTTCATGTCTGAAAATGAGTTTCGTTGTCTAATTCATCAATTTAAAATGAAGTTATAGCTATTCAAATTAAATAAAATTATTTAATAAAATATTACATTTTCTAATAAAATATTACATTTTTTTATAAAACAATATTTATAGAACTCTGCGTAAATAATTTTTGTAGCGTAAAAGGAAAATAAATTCATACATACAGTGGCACATGTAGCCAAGTATACAAAATATTCTACAATGACATGTGGGTCCCAAAATAACCAAAATAAACACAACTGTAAACCTGCAATTTCTATGGGTGCGAATCCAACAGCAAACCCTCGATAAAATCAGTGGTCTACAGATTTCCCTGAGCCTAAAATGTGTGAAAGATGGGTGGTGAGTTTTTATAAACCCAGTGAGTACGAAAAGTTCATCTACAACATCTAAAGCTAAGTAAATTGAGACAATTTAAAATATCTCATCATAATATGATTCATAACATCAAATCTCATTTCATTTCATATAAATCAATTTCATTTCATAAAAATCAACAAGGCTTATGATTCTCATAAAAACTTGGCTCGTGCCAAGATTTGCACTCGGTGACACCTTACGCCGAGGCATCCAACCGAGTTTGCCAAGGTTGTTAAAATAACATATGAGTATAAAACTCATTCTTTTACATTTAAAAGCACAGTCGTTCGTTTGTGTTGGTCGAGTTTCACCCTCACGTGGTGCTTTGGCGTGAAGTGAACTCTAATGTTACCTTAGAAGATATCCTCCGCGCCTCTCATACCAAGGTAAAATATAATGGGGTTTACCGTGCCCCTCTCATAGGCTGGTCCACGGAAACCCACCCACTGTAGTAAGCTAATCAAATAACCCACCAATTCAATAAAATTTCGGCAGCATAACATGGCTCATATAATATTACCAGCCTGTCAAGGCAAAGCAAACCAGTTTATATATTCCACACAAGCAGAAATCCAGCCATGCTTGCCATCACATTGTCATAAGCCATCAATTCAAACCATATGGCAAAACATATATATAACACAAGTATACAGTCTCCACTTACTCAATTTTCAAAACCAGTATTCAATTTCAAAATATTTATAAATCTCATTTCGTTTAACCAACACTTCAACTATAAAATATAATAGTTTGCAATTTAAATTCATTTTTCTTTAAAACCTAAAAACAAGCATAAACAACTTTAGATAGTTAAGATGATCGTCTGATTACTCACCTTAACGGGAGTATGGAGTACTCCTACTCTTGGTTCTCAGGTACGATATCTTTACTCTTACCAGGGGGCTCACCATCTATACCTAGTACACAACAAGTAATTTAACACATTTGTACCAAACTGTTATAAAACTATTTCAGGCTCTACATGAATGCATGAAATGGAATGAGAAGTGTCTAAATAATCACTTAAAAAAGGTGTTTTACGTAGGTTCGATTGTGATCTGAATAAATTTGTATTCGATCTAATTCGAACTATACACCATTGATTTAACCAAAACATCCAATTCAACTCCAAATATATTCATTACACTTCCAATACACCAATTACACCCAAAGTACCTCAATAAGCTTGGTTGTAACTTAATTCATTGTAATCGAAATTCATTCCGATTTCGGACTAACTTGCTAATTAGTGTCAACATAGTCTAATAAATCCATCTATATCATTAAGAATCAAATCCAAGTCCATTTACTATGATTTTCTCATTATTGTTCAAATCGTTTACTAAAGGAACCATACGTTTCCGTAACCGTTTTCAATATCCGGCACCACAATTCATCAAATACGAGTTAAATAACATGAGATATAACAAGATTCATCATCAATATGTTCTTTAGTAAATTTGGCCAAGGAGGGTTTGATGAAGAACATATGGTTTTCAGGCTTGTTTTTCACACCGAATATCACAAAACAACTAAAAACGCGTATATAGCATGAAATCTAACAAAACCCGTGATCAAAACCTCTCCCCCTAGGTTTGGCCAGCAAACTTTCCTGCATGAAATGTTGAGTTTCAATCATAGAAAATGAAAAAAGAAATCATGGGAAAGTTTGTCATGACCCGATACTCTCCTCGAGCTCGTGACAACCACTAGAATGTCCCGATAGACATTCATCGCCCGAAATGCCAATCGAAATCTCGCAAGGCTTTAATATCAGTTTTCTCACCTCCCCTGTGATCAACAGTTGTAAAATAACATGTTTTGAGAGGTTATAAACTATTTCCAATTCAAAACAATAGAAAAATAATTTTTTGTCTCACAGGGGCATTTTGGTTATTTTTTCTCACAAATCTCGAAACTAGTTAAAAATGTAGGATACAAGTGGAAAACACATATTTCATAATCAAAAATAAATTTAGATGTCTAAAACATACATTTTAAAAGAAACTATATTTATTTGAATCTAACAAAAATATTTAATAAAATATTCTATTTTCTTATAAAATAATATTTATAGAGTTACCGGTAAATAATTTTTGTAACATAAAAGCTAAATAAATTCATGCATATTGTAATACAGATAACCAAAGTATAAAATTTAATTTACAGTGGCAGATGGGCCCACGAATGACCAAAAGTATCAAAATAAATGAACCTATAGTTTTTGGATGATGCAAGTTCAACTGTAGTCCTCGACAATACCAGCTATCTACAGTCTATTCTGAGCCTGAAATGGGTGAAAAGGAGGGTGATGAGATTATAAAATCTTAGTGACTAAACAAACATCATTTAAACAGCTAAAATCGAGTAAAATGAGACAATCAAAATATCCCATCACATTACGTATTTCACAACTTAAAAATTCATCCCAACCCATGCAAACGGTTGTATTTCATTTAATTTCTTATTAAGGCTTATGACTTTCATAAACATTTGGCTCATGCCATCAAATAGTACTCGGTGACACCTTGATCAGAGGAGTACAGTCTAGCCTGCCAAGGCTGTTAAAAATTTCGTATACACATAAAACATATTTTTATTTCGTTTTGAAAACACAGTCATTCTTTGGCGTTAGCGGAGTTCATCATCACGAGGTGGTTTGGCGTGAAGTGAACTCTAACCATAGCTCAAGAGATACCTTACGCGCCTCTCCGACCGAGGTATGAATATAACCGAATTCGCGCCCCTCTAATAGGCTGGTCCACAAAACCTGCCCACTATAGCAAGCTAAACCCACCATATAATAAAATTTGCAATAGCATGACATGGCAATTATTTTATTTTACAGCCTCTCAAGGCAAATCAATAATTCATGCATTTTCAACACATTTAGCAACTCAACCATTCATGCCAATATTGTTATAAGCCAATCAATTAAAACCACAAGTTTACAACATATCAAGTGGTCTCCAATTACTCTATTTTCAAAGTCATCATTCAATTTCAAGACAATTTATAAATTCATTTCATTTAAACACATTTTTCATAAAGTTAACAAAATCGAATAAAAAGACCACTTTAGATAATTAAAATGATGATAAGGTTACTCATTTCACAATAGCGGGATTTCTACGTCACTATTGATTCGTACTCGTATAATTATTCCTATTTACCAGTCACTTACGTCGTTCGGCATGCTCCCATAACAAACTTTCCTAGCAACAATTTAAATCCAATATACTTAGTGCATCAATTCCACTTCTCTCTCTCATTCTATCATAAATCTACATTATTTCTCATTTTTTCTAATATTTTACCATTCAACTTAACCCTCTCAACCAAATTATGCATCTAAATTCCTCCAACATCAATAATTCTTCACAACAAATCATTTAAAATTTCTTAACTTCATTCGAGCACTATTCGTAAATTTCACATTTTCTTCTTTACTTTAGTCCTATGACACCTCCTAATAAAATATTTAAATGTTGTATTAAAGTAATTTAAATTTAATTCATATCACCAAATAACGAATGTATAATTAA
>NC_030851.1:20699089-20714962 GCF_000208745.1 Theobroma cacao | reverse complement strand
GTCGTTCATCTCCAAAAATTTATTTGTATTTCTTCTCCCCCACTTGGATCAACCATATGATCCTTCTTCATGACTGATTTTGATTTCGACATTCAATTAAATATTAATATTTTAATATTATTTTATTAATAAATTATTATTTTATTTTAAAAATTTCCTCTTGTCTCCTTGGTACCTAAAATACCTTATTATGCCTCAATTAATTTCTGAATCACCTTTTATCTCACAAATTCTCTTTCGATAAAAATATTAGTATTTTATTATTATTTCTTCGCGTGCGGAATATTTTATCCTAAACTATACCTTTCATCTTTCATCACTTTTAAACATTATAATTGACCTCAATTTGCATCCGATCAACTTTATTAATCACTGTTTCAAAATATGGGCTATCACAAAGGTAGATCACAAGCTAAAATTAAAAAATCTTACCTTTACTTGCTTGATTCCTTGAAATCCAACAATTTCTCTTCAATTTTTCCTTCCTAGGGTTTGTTCTTCTCTTTTTCTCTTTGTTCCCTTACTTGGCCAGCCATATGAGTGAATTGGGAAAGGTTTATGTTGTTTATAAAGAAAATTATAAAAGTATTAAAGCTTGACACTTGTCACCACTTGATTAGCCCATGGGTAAACTTAACCATTAAGCATTCTCTTTTCCACCACATATAATCCCTTACTTATCTAAGATATAAAAATGATAATAGGTGGAATTTATGAGCTTGACATGTGTCATGGTGGTGTAAAATTTCAAAAATTTCGACTATGTCCTCATGGGCATGTGAAATGACCGTTTTGTCTTTATGCTTGAAAATTGAAATTTTTCACTTCTCAAATTCAAATTATGTTCCTACTAATCAAGTTTGGTCAAAAAATTGCTTTCAACATTCCAATTTTGCCCTCGGGTGGCAAAATGACCATTTTGCCCCTACGTTATAAAAATTCCCAATTGAACTCCAAATAAATTCTCGAACTCCAAATCACCATTTTAAAACATTCTAAGGTTCGATAACTCTCAAATACATCCTAAAATTTCTATTTGGACTAGTTCGAGGCTTAATCGACTTAATTGTACTACGATACTGACGTTTTAAAAATTTTTCAGGGCATCCAAGTTTGTAAACATGCGATCAAGCACATGAATGACATGGCAAGTATTTAATAGAGTTGGGCTTGACATTATAACTATGTATGTTACCTATGTATGCATGCATGTGATGACAATGTATACCTATGATGTTTACATATGCTTACGAATTGATGTATGTTTAATAATGAAAGTTAGAGAGGCTTGCTTGGGCCCAGTGGGTTATACACATCTAGGGCCATACATTGGTCATGATCCCTCAAGATAATAAGATTTGACAGCTTTTGTGAGTGGGACATTGGCCTCACCCATAATCTTTCAACAATCTTTGAGTGATCCCACCCCACTCAGGTAGGTAGTGGACAAAGTCCTTGCTATCATTTAGTTCACCTCGCATGAAAGATCATCATGGCTATGTGAGTGGCACATCAGCCTCACCCATAATCTTTGAGGGGTCCCACCCCACTTAGGCAAATAGTGATCAATCCCCATTATCGTCATAGGATTTCTCAAGTTTAGGATCATTTCTATCCATAACTTGCATCATAACATATAAACATTTTTGTAAAACATCTTTATGCTTAGCCCATAATGTATATGAAATTCTCAACACATACATCTCATGGCATACATTTCATCAAAAATTCCAACATTCAAGCAGTTATTCCAACATTGACTATGGGTCTAAATTGTTAACCAATCTCTATTTCATTTTACGTTCTCCTATACGAATTCCATTTAAGCATTTCACGATACATAAGGATCAAACACTCTTTATTCATTTCATATATATTCAACATTGCAGATGATTCAAATCCAATAACCGATAGTACTATATTCTTGAAAAAAATCTCCAATATTTTCATGATCGAGTGCTTTCTGAGTAATTTCAACTTATAGCACAATGCATTTCAATAAATAATGATATTCTTGCATGCATCCTCATGGACTTAACCAATCTTTATAATTCTCGAGTCATAACCAACTTATTAGTCATATGTCAAATGCAAACATACTTAACTCTAGATTCCTCAACTTTATTTCAAATATCAAAACCTCATCGGGTCTACTTAATGGCAAGATAATAATTGTCTTAAACCAAACATTTCCAGACATCCTCATATTTGCATCTTATCTTTATACTTATGTGACATATCAGTCATGAGCCCCAACATGACTATATAGCTATTTGCTCCTTTGGCTTTAATGTTTTCTCATTGTGAAAATCTCTGGAATTTATCTCATCAGGGTGTTCACAAGGTGAACACAAGTCCATACGTTACAGCTCAATGCCTAAAGAAGTGAACACAATTTCATTGCTAAAGTTCTACCCTTATCTACCAATCATAACTCCCTTGCACATTTACCTGTGCATTGCTTGGTTGGTCACGAGCCACTCATGGCCATCCCATTTTGTCCTTTTACAGCAACTTAAGCTAGTATTTTCTCTTATACTTTTCCATATACTTCCAAAATACTTAAACATTTCCTTTAATACAATCTCGTTGGGAACTTAAACAATCGAAGGCTTATCTTTAAAGCCACTCATAACCTTAACAATTTAATGTATGCTTAATGGCATTTTAGCTCATTGGTCCCAATGGACATCATTTTCAAATCACCCTAGATGTCTTTGTCCTTAGTTCGGACCATACAAAATTAATTTAGTATATTTGCATCTATTATCCTTAAACTTTTTATGCTTGTCATAACAACATCCACACTTTTCCTATCATTTATCTTACTTCTCATTCACTATTTCCTTAACCTTCAACAAGGCTTAATCTCTTGTCTCCCTTATATCTTAGGATGTGACTTTAATTTGCATAATGTTTATCTTAATACTTTACATGATAATTTATCTCAAGAACTTTCTAACTCCCTTTTTTGTTTCATACCCTTATATAAGGTAATAAAGAAACTTTTCAATTCATTTATATAAATACCTTCCAAAACCTTAAAACTTTAATTAACAAGGCTTAACATCAAGTCCAATGACCATAATTCCACTTGCAAATCCGTCTCCATGCCAGTCACATCTTGTTCTTGCTTCCTAACATAAGGTGTTCGTAGCACTAAGGCGCTGAGCGGTCAACATTACAACGCTGTAGCTGTTGGAAATTGACTTTATCAAAACAATTCTCCAAACTCTTAAATTACAACTCCAAGGGTATGTCCACATATTGATAACCTTTACATATTTCATGATCATGAAAATTGCAATTTGCAAAACTACTTTCTATCTTACGTACGCTATCAGAACATTAATTTTAACATATCTATTTCACCCTTTTTGTGGTATGCCAAAATCGTTGTTTAGGCATAGTTCACTACTAATAATCATATTCCTTTACCATAACATTTAATACAATCTGATTAAGCATTTCTCCCAAATAACTCTTAAATACATAAATATCAACTTGTACACCACTTAATGTTAAAATCTTGATTTTACTCATCGATTCTTAACCAATCACCTTTATAAAGTGAATAATTTACTTAATTATTGCATCTCACCTTTGCGATCATAAAAATCAAAATTTCTTAAACTTAGGACGCAGAAGCTCCCTCTTAGAGCATATCCAAAAATCAACATCTTCTAAATCCCTTAGCTTTGGAGAAATCAAATTCAAGTCTAATCATTTTCATCATAGTTTGCATACTAATCCAAATAGACTCTTAAATTGATCTTTAAGGCAATTTGTATATCAAGCTCAATTAACATAGTGCACTTACCCCCGTGCACATAAGTATTGGTTTACACCTCCCTTATTGCTTAGATTTATACACTCCAAGTGAATTACAATAATCACTATTCATTATAGTCAAATTACGCCCCTTAGTACTATTATCGCACGTGCTCCTTTATATTGATCTCAAATACAATTCATAGTCATCTAATTTTTCCTCCTATTGACAATCATGGGCTTAAATTATAGCTTCACCAAATGAGTAAGTTATTACGGACCTATTAGTCCAGCTCCACTTTCCTCCATCCTTTTTCAGAGGGATACGTCATTATAATACCTATTCATTAGAAATATTTGCTTTAAAATCTTTCCAACAACAGTTCGTGTCTTAGGTGGCATCTTAAACCCGAATAACAACACCACTTATAACCTTTATATGACATTAGTAATAGTTAGGTTACTAGGAATAGAAGTTCATATAGCCTCTTGTCTATGACTTGTGCTGCAGTCACAAATCATAAACAAGACTCTACACTAACTCCGACAACTTCGCTGACTAACACAAAAGTTCCTAAGACTCGACTAAACCTAGGCTTTGATACCAAGTCTGTCACAGCCCAATTTTTGAGCCATGACCGGCATAAGGGCTTAATAGGCATAGCCCACCAGACCAAAGCAAGCCTCTCTTTCTTTAAAATCTATTACTCAAAATTTCTAATGAATGTTCTTTTGAAATTAGACCGTAAGAACCAAGTATATATATCTATATAACATCCCCAAAATAAGGTATCATTCTTCAACCCTAACCGACAAGGGTAATCAATCAACATACAAAGTGCATAACGATCTCATAATTTACATTTCAATAAATATATACACTGACAAGAGACCTTGACTATTAGCGGAATGACTTTGGGTGTTGGTGCTGCTACAAAATACCATAGTACCTACCAAATGGCAAATATAAATGGACACTTCAATCTAGGTCCCAACTACCTCTAAATCTAAAAACATTAAGTTAAAAGAGTGAATATAAACCTAGTGAGTGAACATAAGAAGGGAACAAGCAAACGATACAGAGAGGTTTTCGAAAACATGATGCACTTGTGTAAAAACAATGCAATTTTATATATTATCAACAAAAATCGATGTCGTGTCGTTTTTCAACTCATTTTAAAACATTTAGAAAATTCAAGCAAGGCAAGCATAGCAGAGTGAATCTCGCTGCAGTGAAAAAGCATTCTATAGCATATAGTATAATCACATTTTTTTTTAATTTTCATAACTTGTCTATAGCATATATATATATACATGTACACCACCGCCACCTTACTCAGCTCATGTGCACTCCCTACACCCACAAGGTAATACCATCATGTTCACTCCCTACACGCACATTTCAATATCATCACACGCACTCCCACATCATTGCCGAAATGTGCACTCCCACACCGCACACCATCGGCACCGTCACGTGCACTTCCACAACGCACATGCACGATTATAGCTTTTATACAGCATTATCACGCAAAGCATAACACACATATCCACATAATATAGGAACACATGGTTTCATTATATCACATATTTTACAACATCAAAACATTTCATCAAGGGCTTGTTCCCATGCACGTTTTAAAGAAAAGTCCAATAAAACATTTCAGGTGATTTAATTGAATGCGTATGCATTTATCCCAAAACATTTTAATGCAAGTTCACTCACCTTATGATAAAGGGATATTACATCACTATTAGTTTGGAGGCATATCTATCTCTTTCTACTTGTCGTCGCTCGTTATTTGCTCTGGCACGCCACCATAGTCTACTATCTTTACTTTTGCACTTCCTAGCAACAAATCCAAATTCAATAATCTTAGTGTTAACCATTCCCATTTTTCTCCTTATTCAAACATTACCATCATGTTAATAACTCATACTTGTTAGAATCACCACTTTTCCTCACTTAACATTGCATATTCATATACATCTTGACACATTTTTACCAAAGTTTCCTTTATCCTTTGCTTGCGTAATTCTTTAAATTATAAGTATCAGCAACTTGTTTATAACATCAAGTGCCGATTTCAATCTTTCCAATGATCTTTAGTCAAATTCGTCATATATTTCTCAACATAAACTACATATATGGCAGCAACAATCATACTCACTTTTACTAAATTATTTCCAAGTTTATATGCATCATTATCTATCTAACTTTCAATACTTTGTTTCTCAATTCTCCATCCACAATATTCCTTTTTCATTTCTTTCAAACAACATGCCATACAAACTTAACAATTTTCAACTAGCTTATGCAAATAGATCCTTTCAACAACCATAATTCCTCATAATATTCAACTAACCGTAGTCTTTAAAACATAGTGTTAAGGTTATCGCTTTCGTTTTCCACTTTTAGTCCATCATGTACCCACGGGTTTATTGGCTTGTATGTCACCAATATTTCTCCAATCAAGCCAATCTTAGCTGCCATAAGGCATTTCTCTTAGTCACTAACTCATTTTCACAGATTACTCAAGCGTAAAACAAGAGTCCTTACCTTTCCTTGCTTGGATCACCAAAACCAACCTTTTTTCTTCCTTTCTCTCTTTTTCTTTCTCTTTTCTTTCTTTCCTTTCTCCTTTCTTTAAATTGATCTCATCTATTTTCTTTCCAAGAGTAAGATTTTCCTTGCAAAACAAAGCCATTTTTCCTTTCAAATGCATGGTGGCAAGGTAAAATGGCATGGAATCTTGAAAATGGCGTGGAGCATAGAGGAGAAAAGGAAAATATCTTGTGGCTGGAGATAAGAACCAGCCATGGGATGAGGATGAAAAGTCAAAGCTTCCTTTGGAAGCTTTGACCCATTTAATGGTAAAATTATTGTTTTGCCCTCTAAGGTTTTCACCTTTCTTAATTGTATCCTCCCATAATCTTTTAATTCCAATTTCTTTCCATTTTTCTTCCTTAACACTTTATCAATAAAATATCAAGTTCATGCTTCAACGCGATATCACCGAAATATTTAAATATTTACTTACCCACGCTAGCTTTATTTAATAAAAACACGAGGGCCTCATTAACGTCATTCTTCTCTAAAATTTCCTCATTCTTCTTCTCCTCCACTTACATTGACCATATACTCCTTCATGGAAAATTTCGACACTGAATAAAATATTAATATTTTAATATTATTTTATTAATAAAGTATTAGTTTATTTCAAAATTTTCCACTTACCTCCTTAGCACCCAAAATATCTTATTATGCCCTGATTCACTTTTGAATCACTTTTTATATCATTAATTCATCCTCAATTGATATCCGACAAATTCTATTAATCAACATATCAAAGTACAGGGCGTTACACACATACCATTAAATATCACATAAAACTTAAATCAAAACCTCAAACTATAGAATTCCTTCATCATTTTCATAAAAATTTGCCTAAGCGTTAATTTGCATACTCCCATACACTTGGCATACTTAACATATCATTAGAGTCCTCAAGGCACAATATATTTCATAAATCATCCTTGATTGACTTAGTTCGTATTGAAAATTGGGGTGATACAAGTGTGAGGCTCTGACAAATACTACTGTTAGACCACGCATGCCTACTACTGGAGGCCATGGCAAACATTACAGTGTCACTAGTTTAGGGAGAACTGATACCCCCACCAGTGCATAGACAAAGGGACAAGGTCTTAAGGTAGTAGTTAAGGGATAGGCTCTCGTGATTATAGTGCGCTCAATGAGGATAGTGACCTTAAAGGACCTAGCTTTTGACTTACAAAGAGTCAATCAAATTATGGAGTTACTAGCATAAGAGATATTAGATCAGAGGAGACGGGGCGAGGGCTACCCTACTGTTTGAGCCTCCCCTAAGGTACAAAGTCATGAGGACCACTAGCAACATCTGATTGTTAGGGTTGTATCTAAGGTTTAGCTATCAAAGTTTATGATGTTAAGACTTCCACAGTTTTCGAGACCCGATGCATCAGAGGATGCTCGAGAGTTTTTAAATGAGATTTCAATGATATGTAATGCTTTTAGTTACAATAGCACCAAATCAATTCATTTTGCTATCTTCAGACTGAACAAGGTTGCCCTACAGTGGTATGAGATGTTGCACAAAGATAGGGCAAGTGATGTTACTTTGATGACTTGGGAGGAGTTCAATATAGCATTTTTAGAACATTTTCTACCAGATAGCATGCGAGAGGCAAGAACACGCGAGTTTGAGACTTTAATGCAAACACCAAGCATGTCAATGGTAGAGTACAGTGTGAAGTTCACTAAATTGGTTAGGTATGCTCCATACTTGACCGTTACGAAGGCAATGCAGACTCAGTGGTTCGTGAATGGATTGTTATACCAATTGTATAGAGTTGTAGCGTCGCATGAGTTCACTAATTATTCTAAAGAACTGAACTATGCTCAAAGGTTAGAACTTAAGGATATGGAAGGTTGATCAGATGGACCTAAGCCCAATAGGGCCAACATTAGAGGCTATCAGGGCTGTAAGAATTCATCTGGCTGACAAGGACATTGTAACACCCCGTGTCCTAAAACGGTAGTTAATATGACTTTAAGGACAAGATTAAAACCAATTGAGGTCAATTAAAGAGTGTAGGAGTGGTGAAGGAGGAAGGGAATATTTTAGAATAAAATATTCAATGTGTAATAAAATAATAAAAAAATAATAATATTTTATTAAGGTCATAGTTATGGAGTGAAAAGGAGTGATGGAGCTAAACTAAGACAAATTAAAATGTTTTGGAACCCCGAAAGCCAAATGAAAAATTTTAAAATTAAATAATATTTTATTAATAAAATATTATTAAAATATTACTATCGTGAGT
This sequence comes from Theobroma cacao, assembly GCF_000208745.1. Classification (NCBI taxonomy): domain Eukaryota; kingdom Viridiplantae; phylum Streptophyta; class Magnoliopsida; order Malvales; family Malvaceae; genus Theobroma; species Theobroma cacao. The sequence continues at coordinate 20,706,325 of NC_030851.1, read as the reverse complement.
GATGGACAAGCTCACATAATTTATGCATTAAACCTAAGTGAGGGAGTTATAATACAATTATGTCGATTTGATGAATAAAATATTATTTTATTAATTCTAGAATATCATTTTAATAAGTTAAATTTTAGTGATATAAGGATTAAGAAAAAGTATATGTGAGTTTGGAAGAATAAAGACATGGAGAATTAATTGAGAAAATGAGGGTATGTGGAATAATGAAATGTGCATATGGATTCACTATTACATGCAAATTATTGCATGTAAAAAGGAAAAGTTAGTGGGGGCAGGTGGGACCCCCTGCCATGTGACATAAAGAGAAGAATTGGAACAAATCCTATTACATGTAATAAGATTGGTGTATTGGGTAGCCAAATGAGGAAAGAAGATGTAGGATGCATGTGTCTTGAATAGTGTAATTAATGACCAAGTAAAACATTAAGTAAAGTTTATGCATGAAATGTGATTGGATGAATGAGGCAATGCATGAAATAAAGTATGAAGGAAGAAAGGATGAGGTAGTGAGGGTGGTGGATGGAGAAGATAAATAAAGATAGATATTGGGCTAATGAACAAGGGAGAAAATTGGTGCATGAAAGTTGAGTGGGAGATGAGTTGGTCCAATAAGAAGTGAGGAATAAAAGAAAGAAGAAAAAGGTCACAAAGGCTTGGGAAACCCATGCCTTTGAGAGGAAAAAAAAAGAGAATCAGTTTTGAAAGCTTCACTTAAGAAGAAAAAAGAAAAAAGGAAAGAAGAAAAAAGGAAGAGAAGGAAGAAGAAGAGACAAGAGAGAGAAAAAGAAAAAAGGTATCAACTTTGGAGAAGTTAGAAAAAACTGAGAGGTTTTCTCCCATACGCCATTGTTGACACTTGAAGAAAAATTGCTGGTTCAACTTATTGATACAAGGGTGAGGAAGGTAAAAGCTATCATTTTGCTTGAATGCATGTCTTGTGAATCAGTTGTGATGTGAGATATACTTGTGGCAAAAGGATTTTCAAGGATTCAAAGAACTGGGTGCATTCATGTGGGTTAATCTTAGAAGTATGGTGGTTTAAAGCAAGAAAAATGATGGGTAAGTGCTTTTTTAACCTTGAGTTCATAAATGGAAAGGAAAAACTGAAATGTGTATTGATGATTTGTGCTTGTGGCAGCAATGGTGATCGAGGATGTGAGGAGTTATTGAGTTGCATGTGGAATTCAAGGTAAAATCGGAAGGTAAGCATGCAATGTGGGTGTGCTATGTTATATTGAATTTGGTTGGATGAAAGTTTATGGATTGCATGTTAGATTATTGTGAACAATTATCACGACCCAAATTCCGGGCCATGACTGGCATAAGGGTCCAATGGACGTAATCCACTAAACCCAAGCAAGCCTATTATTTATCTTACTTATAATTCTATCTAATATCACTAAGTCATAGTTCATAACTTTGAATCAAAATAGTGATATACATTGCCAACTCGTACTGGCATTACTCCTTAAAAATATACATACAATGTCTACAACATGTATTCTAATAATTTACATTAAGTTCATCTATACAAAACAAAATAACACTCGACTTCCAGCGGAGTGACTCGGATGAATATACAGCTACCAAATGCCGAGACACCTACCAAAAGATGGACACAGGTCTACAAGGACACCTTGTCCTAGTTACCGGCTGCCTCATGATATGAAAACATGAATTTGAAAATGGTGAGTATAAACCCAGTGAGTGCACAAGGAAGGGAACAAGCAACAACAACAAGGGAGAATTTAAAATCATGATGCACTTGTTTCAAAACAATGCAATTTAGTTCCATTCATATTAAAAACCCCTCATTTAAAACTTAACTCATTTTGTCCTAAATGTTGGAAGTCCATGCTCAGATATGGTAGCAAATAAGTGAAAAATAGGGTAGTAATTGGACAAGATAGGAGACAAAACAGAAAGTTTTTCGCTGCAGCGAGAATGAATTTCGCTGCAGCGAAATTGTTACCCAGAAACAGAAAGTTTTTCGCTGCAGCGAGAACCAGTTCTGGTGAAAGGTCCTCAAACCCGAGAGTTTCTCGCTGCAGCGAGCATGACATTCGCTGCAGCAAAAACAAAGCAACAAGAGAAACATTTTCCCTCACTCAACAAAACGCCATCCTGCTAAACTAACAAAATCAACATAAAACGCATGAAAATTCTCAAAGTACAATGTGTCAAATTTCACATATATGTCAACCATATATCACATTCATGAGCTTTCATTTCATAAATCTAGATATGCATAATTACATAGACAAACATCAATATCATCATAATCACTCCCGGCTCATGTACATCCCCCCACATCGTGCACATAGCCGGCACCATCATGTGCATCCCCCCACATCGTGCACAATCAGTGCTATCGTGTACATCCCCCCACATCGTGCACACAGGCACTATCATCATCTATCTCTCACGCCACCACCATCACCGGCATGTGCATTCTCCACCTCGTGCACACACATGGTTACAGTCATTATATACAATATCATTCATCATGCACAACACACATATATATATATCATCATAATACAATAGTGCATGAATCCATAGCAATCACATATTACAACATAAAACCATTTTTCAAAAGCTTGTTCCCAAGGCACTTGTTTTCATGAAAAACTTGATAATTCATTCAAATGGGTGGCAATTACATTATATTTCCCAAAACAAGTTTTGAAGGCAGTCCACTCACAGGTGTCGAAAATCCAGATTTTGGGTGCATTTGGACTAATAGTCCTCAAGCGTAATTCCTTTGCCTTTTCCGGACGTCTCACTACCTTGACAAATAACAAAGTCGAGGAATTTACTATATTGTCCCTAAATTGATATAAACTAATTTAAATTACTAATGCTTGATATGTAAATGCAAAAATACGTCCGATTACCGCTTAATCGCGGTATCGATTAAATTCGACCGATCACCCGATTAATTGGCGATTGTGTCCAAATCACCTCCAAATTAATCCATTTCTCCTCTAATACCTTAATTTACCACATACCATTTAAATAAAGCCAAATTCAGCATTAGAACCCTCACAGTTCCTTATAGAAAAATTCGGTCATTTGGTGCACTAGCACCGAATTTTTTTTCTACATAACCGTTTCACCTTAATTCATCATTTTCCAAGCCATTTTCCTTGAAATAAAAACAATCCCCCATTGATATTCAGCCCTCATGGTTCGACCAACAAGGAACCCTAGAGAAATTGAATATTTCTTTTGTGTTTTTGTTCATAACCATGCTTAACTATCCCTAAACACTAACATAGTCTAAAATCAAATTATTCCAACAACAATTCCTCTTCCATACCCATTTTTCAGAATTGAATTCATCATGATAACTCAATATTCAACCATGGAAATCAAGAACAAAAGCATGGGTAAGCTAGGTATCAAGGAGAATTAAAGAAATTTTAACTTACCTAGCTTGTTTCCTTGATTTCTTCACTTTTTCTTTGAATTTCCACCTAGGTTTTCTTGTTTTTCCTTTTGTTCTTCCTTTTTTCTTGTTGCTGGATGTCTAGGCCGAATATGGTGAGGGAATTGGGGATTTAATGGGCTGATTTCTATAGAAAATAATAAAATAATCAAGCATGCCATGTGTCACATGCTTATTGGCCCAATTTTTAACTTTTTGACTTTTTCTTCTTAATTTTCCACCACAAATATTCTGGTATTTATCCAATCCTACCACAATTAAAATCCCTTGGTCTTGACAAGTGCTAGGGCGAAAAATTTACCGATTTGCCCCCGGATGAAAAAATTACAATTTTGCCCCTATACTCCGAAATGTGCCGAAATCACATTATTTCTACTTTTCAACCCCAAATAACACTAATATTGATCAATATTAACCAAATGGGGCAAAAATTGTTTTATAAAAATTCCCCGTTTAGTCCTCTAGTGGCAAAATTATCATTTTGCTTTTATGCTCCAAAAATAGCTGGAATCATAATTTTTCACTACTAAACATCATTTTATACTCCAATAATCATAATTATATTTCATATAATTATTCTTGGTCAAATGTGATCAAATCTTGGCTAAAAATCTGCATTTTATCATCAAATGGTAAAATGATCGTTTTGTCCCTAATTGGTCAATTTTCCTGATGGACTCCAAACTGGACCTTGAACTCCGAATCACTATTCTAAGCATTTCTGTGGGTTTTGGAATTTTCAAATTCCTCTTAGAATTTCTATTTGAACTAGTTCAAGGCTAGATTTAACTTAGTTGTACCGCTCGGTATAATACCGTCTTTTAATCGAGCTTGGCAAGGTCTCACATTCTCCCCCACTAATAAAAATTCGGTCCCTGAATTTAAATTCAATGTAGAATGGCTTACATTTACATATCGAAGAGGTCTGGATGCATTGTCCACATCTCATCCTCAGCTTCCCACGTTACCTCTTAACTAGTGTGATTCCACCACAACGCTTTCACTAAGGCTCCATCCTTTGAACCAAACTTTTTAACTTGCCTATCAAGGATAGCTACCGGTTGTTCCTCATAGGTTAGATCATCTTGCAACTGAATGGTTTCATACTATATTACATGTGATGGATCCGGGTTGTACTTCCTAAGCATGGACACATGAAACACGGGATGAATATTCGAAAGGTTTGGTGGTAATGCCAAGCGATAAGCCACCGCTCCAAACCTTTCTAAGATCTCAAAGGGCCCTATATACCGAGGACTTAACTTCCCTTTCTTGCCAAACTTCATTAGCCCTTTAGTTGGTGAAACTTTCAAAAATACATGATCTCTTACTTGGAACTCCAAGTCTCTCCGTCGGTTATCAGCATATGATTCCTGTCTACTTTGTGCTGTTAACATCCTCTGACAGATCATGCGTATTTTCTCGATTGCATCCTGCACCAATTCAGGCCCCAAAAGTTTCCTTTCTCCCACCTCTAGCCATCCAATGGGTGACCTACATTTCCGTCCATATAATGCCTCAAATGGTGCCATTTGGATGCTAGTTTGGAAACTATTGTTGTAGGCAAATTCCACTAAGGGTAGATATTGATCCCACCTAACACCAAGGTCTATCACATAAGCTCTCAACATATCCTTTAATGTCTATATGGTCAATTCAGACTGTCCATCAGTTTGAGGGTGGAAAGCTATGCTGAAATCTAACTTAGTGCCCAATGCTTCTTGCAATTTTCCCCAAAACCTACTAGTAAACTGAGCTCCTCTGTCAGATACTATAGAAATGGGAATACCATGCAGTCGTACTATCTCATCCACATAAATTTAAGCGTATTAGGCAGCCACGTAAGTAGTCTTAACCAAAAGAAAATGAGCTGACTTTGTTAACCGGTCTACTACTATCCAAATTGAATTATATCCCCCACTGGTTCGAGGCAAACCCGTTACAAAGTCCATAGCGATATGTTCCCACTTCCACTTGAGTACTGGTAATGGCTGTAGTAGCCCTGTAGGCTTTTGATGCTCAGCCTTAACCTGCTGACAAACCAGGCACTTGGAGACAAACTCAGCTACATCTCTCTTAAGTCCTTCCCACCAATACATGTCACGACCTGGAACTCCCATCCGGCCCGTGACGACAGCCGTGATGTCTCAATAGGCACTTATTACCTCGAATGCCGATCGAAACCCCGCAAGGCTTAGCATCAGCTTCTGCATCTCCCCGATGAGCGACAGTTATTAAATCTCGCATTTCAAGAAATCATAAGTCGTTTCCAAATCAAAACAATAAAATATATATTTTTGGCTCACGGGCATTTTCGTCATTTTTCTTCAAAAATACCGAAACTCGCCAAAAACATGGTGTAAAAAATAAATATGTTCACACATACTTTAAATCAGGTAACTGCAGTATAAAATTACTTTACAGTGACACGTGGGCCCCTAACTGACAAAAAAGGTGTAGGGCTACGAACCCTTACTTTCTAGGATGCAACTCCGAGATTAATTCTCGTCTTAATCAACTATCAACAAACTGTCCTGAGCCTGAAAAATAGATAGGAAGAGGGGTGAGATTATGATTACATAATCTCAGTGAGTAAACAGACACCATCTAAACTATCTAAAGGCCAGTAAAGGGAGACAATTAAAAATAATTCATTTCAACAAAATTTTCACAACACAAATATTCATTTTAACCAAATAATTAATATGGCTCATGAATTTCTCAAAACTTGGCTCATGCCAAATCCTGTACTCGGGGACACCTGGACCAGGGGTATCCAACCGAGTTCGCCAAGGCTGTGAAAAATTTTATATAATCATAAAACTTGTTTTTATTTTGAAAAAAAGCACTCGTTCCTTGGCGTTGACTGAGTCTCACTTCACGTGGTGGTTAACGTGAAGTGCACTCAAAAAGTCCACCTCAGGTGATACCTTACGCGCCTCTACGACCGAGGTGAGAATATAAAGGAGTTTACCGTGCCACTCTAATAGGCTGGTCCACGGAACCCCACCACTGCAATAGGTAATCTTTATTTTATCTACCACCTGATTTATAAAATCCTTATCTACATGACATGGCAATTTATCGCAATCTAGCCTTTCAAGGCTAAATACATAGTATATATAATTTTGATACAAATACCGACTTTGCCATTCATGCTCACATATTGTTATAAGCCATATAATTTAAAACACAATTTATAACACAAGCAGGCAATCTCCAAATACTTTATTTTCAAAACCAGTATTCAATTTTTCAGAAAATTTATAAAATCATTTTATAAAATCACAATTTTTCCTAAAACATAGCAATTTACCATTTAAACCCATTTTCTATAAAATCAGATAATTGTATAAAACTACTCTTGATAATTAAAAAGATAATAAGTTTACTCATTGTATTAAGAGTAGAAATAATTCTATTTTCAGTCCGCGAGTACAGTCCTTTACCCATATCCAATGGCTCACCACCTAGCCATAATCCATGACACATATTCCAATTAAATTGTGTCTAACAGTCATAAGCCATTTCAGGCTAGATATATATGCATGATATGAAATGAAAAATGCACGGGTAGCCATCTAGACCCGGTATTGGCCTAAGTCGATTTTTCATCCGATAAATTGGCCAATGCATCCAATTTCACTCCAACTTGCTCCATTTCTTTTCCCATTCCTCAATTCACCAAGCACAACTAATTAACACACAATTAGGCAAAATTTATCTTCACTTTTCTTCTTGGAACTTTCGGCCAACAATGGTACACTAACTCC
>NC_030851.1:20671848-20696987 GCF_000208745.1 Theobroma cacao | reverse complement strand
AAATCCATAAAGGCTGTAGGAGCATTCGTGAGCCCAAATGACATCACCAAGAACTCATAGTGCCCATATCTTGTTCGAAATGCGGTCTTGGGTATATCTTCATTTCGGATTCTCAACTGATGGTACCCAGATCGCAGATCTATCTTAGAGAAACATTGTGCTCCTTGTAGTTGATCAAATAAATCATCCATCCTTGGGAAAGGATACTTATTCTTCACCTTCACTTTATTAAGTTGTCGATAATCAATGCACAGCCTAAGTGACCCATCTTTCTTCTTTACAAAAAACACCGGTGCTCCCCATGAGGATACACTAGGATGGATGAAGCCTTTATCCAACAAATCCTATAATTGATCCTTAAGCTCTTTAAGCTCTACCGGTGCCATTCTATATGGGCGTATGGATATAGGTCTAGTGTCGGGAATTAAATCTATGCAAAATTCAATCTCCCGCTTGGGAGGTAAACCTGGTAGCTCCTCGGGAAATACATCCACGAACTCCTTCACCACCGACAGTTGACTTACATTTCCAACCTTCACCTTAGTATCTCTTACCATGGCCAAGTAACCTATACAACCCTGTCGTAATAATCTTCTGGTAGAAATGACCGATATCAAATTGGTTGGAGCATTACTCCTAACCCCCTGAATACTAAATGATGGTTCATCGGGGAAATCAAATCTAACCAATTTATGATAACAGTCCACACTAGCATGATAGGGTGATAACCAATCCATCCCTAAGATCACATCAAAGTCTAAGGTGTCTAACACCACCAAATTCACCAAAGTGTCCTTGTCCTTGACTCATACTACACAAGACTCATATTCCCATTCGGCCACAAATATCTCCTTTAAAGGAGTAGACACCACTAATTGTTCCTCTCTCCGAACACGATCTCTACCCAACCGAGATGCAAAACATTGAGAGATAAAAGAATGGGTAGCACCAGGATCAAATAAGAATCGAGCATTCATATCACAAATTGAAAGAATACTTGAGACCACGGCATTGGATGTTTAGGCCTCTTGCTGTGTTAAAGCAAACACCCTCGCCTGGCCTCTACCAACAGAACTCTAACGTTCGAACCTAAATGGCCTGCCTTGAGAGGAAGTATCGGCACCTTTACCTCTCGATCCACTAGCCTCCCGGCTAGATGAGGCAGCAACTGAAGGAGCAGACGAAGCTGGTTGGGTGGAACCACGTGCAGAATCTTGTGATTGATGAGCCATCGAACAATGCCTCCTAATGTGCCCAAGTTGGCCACACCCATAACAAACTGCCGTAGTACGTAAACATCGTCCACTATGTCTCCTCCCACAAGTATTACAAGGGTGGATAACTTGACTACTCTATCTCGAATCTTGCTGCCTCCTAGCATTGAAAGTTCTTTGTCCTATCCCAACACTAGCACTAGGCAGGTTACTCCTCTGCTAGGATAATCGTGAATCCCTCTGTGGACCCTGACGGTTAGAAGACTAACCACCACTGTTGAAATCTCTACGGCCCTGATAACCCTCTGTCTTGGCCCTCTTTGCTCTATCCCTCGCAACCCTACTCTCACTGGTCCTCATCTCAATGCACTGAGTACAATCTACTACTGCAAAATAGGTAGTGAAATCTCGATATGCCATAGCTCTAAACAGTGGCTCTACTAACCCATCCATAAACCTCTGAATCTTCATCTCCTCAGTAGAAACGAGGTAGGGAGCATACCAAGATAATTGTGTGTACTTGATGTCATACTCTGACACCGTCATACTCGAAGTCTGTACCAAAGTCTCAAACTCCTTAACTCTAGCATTATGTACACTGAGTGGTAGGAATCGATCCAACAAGGCTGCACTAAACTCACTCCAAGCCAATGGCGCTGCATCCGTCGGTCTACCTCTACACAAAGAGCTATACCACTCCTGCGCCACATCTTCTAATCGAAAAGTGGCTAACTCAATTGACCGAACACGATAGCATCCCAAATCTTTACATATATTCTCCATCTTATCCAAGAAAACCTAGGGTTTCTCTGATGCATCAGACCCTGAAAATGATGGAGGCTTAAGCTTTAAGAAATCGGGAAGAGAAATCTCTAAGTGACCCCTCCAACCTCACAATATTGGCGATCGACCTGCCCTTGGGAGCTAGGAGATTCTTGAACTGTAGGTCTCCCCTCTACTAGCCTCTGTATATCCTCCATACGGGTCGCCATCATCTCTACAACCCAGTTAACTCCCTGTAGGCCTGCCGCCAAATCCTCAATAGTAGTACCCTCAACTGGGTGTCTATCTACATCACCTGAGGACTGTCCCTCCTTTTGCATACTCACAAGCGTATCCGACCTCACCTGCCTAATGGCCTTGCCACATCTACCTCGGCCTCTCCGAGTGGATGCCCATGGCCTATCTACCATCTCAATAGGAGCATTTTGCTCCCTTATTCATCTTGAGGCGGCTCGTGTCTTAGGCAGCATTCTTACCTAGACAAAAGCAAACACCTGATATTAAACACATATTATAATCATACTTAAGGCAAAAGGTGGTTTCTAAAATAGGGAATCTATGCGGTCATTTGGTTGTAAAATGGGCCGCGGTTCACACTTTACAACTGAAGTTCCCACATAAAGACCCGACTCTCAACTAGACCAACAAAAGGAAGTTCTAGGACCTATACAAACCTAGGGCTTTGATACCAACATTGTCACGATCCAAATTTCGGGCCATGACTGGTGCAAGGGTCCAATGGACTTAATCCACTAAACCCAAGCAAGCCTATTATTTATCTTACTTATAATTCCATCTAATATCACTAAGTCATATTTCATAACTTTGAATCAAAATAGTGATATACATTGCCAACTCGTACTGGCATTACTCCTTAAAAATTTACATACAATATCTACAACATGTATTCTAATAATTTACATTAAGTTAGTCTATACAAAACAAAATAACACTCGACTTCTAGCGGAGTGACACGGATGAATTTACAGCTACCGAATGCTGAGACACCTACCAAAAGATGGACACAGGTCTACAAGGATACCTCGTCCTAGTTACCGGCTGCCTTGTCATCTAAAAACANAATCAAGCATGCCACGTGTCACATGCTTATTGGCCCAATTTTTTAACTTTTTGACTTTTTCTTCATAATTTTCCACCACAAATATTCTGGTGTTTATCCAATCCTATCATAATTAAAATCCCTTGGTCTTGACAACTGCTGGGGAGAAAAATTTACCGATTTGCCCTCAGGTAAAAAAATTACGATTTTGCCCCTATACTCCGAAATGTACCAGAATCACATTATTGCTACTTTTCAACCTCAAAGAACACTAATATTGTTCAATATTAACCAAATGGGGCAAAAATCATTTTATAAAAATTCCCGTTTAGTCCTCTAGTGGCGAAATTATCATTTTGCCTTGTGCTCTAAAAATACCGAGAATCATAATTTTTCACTGTTAAACATCATTTTATACACCAATAATCATAATTATATTTCATATAATTATTCTTGATCAAATGTGATCAAATATTGGCTAAAAATCTCCATTTTATCATCAAATGTGATCATTTTGTCCCTAATCGGTCAATTTTCCTGATGGACTCCAAACTGGACCTTGAACTCTGAATCACTATTCTAAGCCATTTTGTGGGTTTTAGAATTTTGAAATTCCTCTTAGAATTTCTATTTGAACTAGTTCAAGACTCAATTTAACTTAGTTGTACCACTCGATACAATACCGTCTTTTAATCGAGCTTGACAATGTCTCACAACTATAAGGATGAATAATGTGAATTTAGATTAAAGATTCATCGGTTAACGTGCTGCCCATATATTCGTACAATTGAATATATACACGAAAGTAGAGATAATGAGAGAGGTCGGTTATAGTGAGGAATTCTTAAAAATAAAGAGAACTAAGAATATGGTATATAGAGCAGCAATATGAGCCAAATTGTGATGACGTTTACTAAATATATTAAGTTTAATTTGCTGCTAAAAAGTGTATAAGTGAGGAAAGATTGTCGTGGTGGTGCACTGGAGGAGGTGACAGGTGACTGGCAAGCAAAATTAGCTAAAGATGCACCCGAATCAGTGGCCAAGTAGCATCCCACCATTTTGAGGTGAGTAAGGGGTGTCTATTTCAAAAGTTTCTTAAATTATATAATGATATACATATAATAAATGTTGCTAGCTCTGGTAGGTGATTTCTAAATTGATTTGCAATCAGATTGTACTCGCAATCGTGGATAACATGTGCTATTAGAACACTAAGCACTTGTGAATACCATGTTTTTAGAAACGTTTTGTATATATATAAGCTATATATGTAAAGGGTTTTAGAAATCGTGGAACAAGCTCTTTACCATGGTTTATGTCAAAATGTACCTTACTTGTTTTTATGATGTGCATTCATGAATAAGCTTTATGTTCACCATGCTTTGATTTAATATTTAAACCTAATGCAAAGGTTTCACATCATGAATTCTTACAAACGGATTTATAACATAGTCATGATTTGTTTTTGGAATGCATTGAAAATAAGCTTTTGAAAACCCAATTTGGTTAAAAATAGTTTTATCAAATCGGGAGATTCGAGAGTAGGTGGAATGTCACCTCAAAATAGTGTGACCCTTGTACACAAGTGAGCTCTAGCTAGAGAATCTTTGGGTTGCTAACGAGCTATTAGATGTGGCTAGGCCACGATATGTGATATATATGTGGCAAGGCCATGGGTTGATATACGTAGTTGTGACCACATGATTTCTCTGATGTCGACCAACATCGTCGAGACTGCCATGGTGGTTGGAATCTAGTGGAAAGGGTCCTCTTGGATGTCATTACATGGAAGTGGGTCCACAGGTTGATTACCTACTTGAAGGTGATCTCTCTTTGAGTTTTCAAATATGTATTCTTTCGCATGGTGAGAAATACCGATTTGTTCGTAACTCCCTTATTTATACGATGGTTTTGTGTTTAATACCTTAAGAATGAGCTCGTTTATATGCTTGTGTACAAGCATCGACATTGCTTGATTTTATGAGAGTGTGCACGCTTATGTTAGTTCAATTTTGAGTAAAGGACATCAAATGATTTTGATGGTAGAAATCTTTTAATTGCACTGGTTTTAATATATTACTTGAAATGGTTACTTTGCATCACAATTCTTTGGTATATATGTAAGGCACAAATGTTCCATTTGATTTTAAATGGTTTATATATTCATATGCTTTTTATTCAAAATTTCCATCCCTAGCTTGTTTCCCATATATGCCCTGCTCACGGAGCTGATGATCACTGACTCTGTGAGACTCACCCACTTATCTTCCCTTTTTTGTAGATAAGTGATCAGCTTGCATGTATTGCCTCAACACATTTTGACTCGTTGTGATGTAGGTAATGGCATCTCTTAAACTTCTACTCTGAGTCGCTCCGCTGCATAAAGGTCATGTTTGTGTAGGATGGTCGGATGTATTAAAATTAGTTTATCAAAATTGTATCACTGAACAACTTTGATGTCATGTAATGAATTCTAAATGTGATGTTTAAATGTATTTTGAGATTTGCTAGATTTGGATATTGATATTTAATTGCCGATTTTAATGAAAGTTTCTTATTCGATTTAAGTAAACGATCATATTTTATACAAGTCGGTAGAATTTTTAATAGTCATCACAAAGCATAACGTTATAAGGAAATCCAAGTCATTTAATATACGCATTAAAATGTCTGATTTAGTTAACAAGAATCTCAACTAAGGCTTGTTCAGGATTTGAAGGGTTCTCCCGCAAGTCTCAGACATTGGTAACAATCAGGAAGCTATCATTATAGACTTTAAAGAGGTGCACAAGGATCCTATCAGGGTAAGTGTACCGAGGGAAAGGGAGCTAGCCAAAATCATAAAATGGCTCAACCCCAAGGACAGAAGGTGCTAGATAGAGTTATCTTCCTTTTTCTCCATATTCCACCTACAGTAGGTGCAGATGGACTAGACTCACCTATGAAATATATGAAATAGGATACGCAGTCCTATATCAAACCACTTAATCATCTCTTTCTTGACCATTTCCTTCATGATAGGATTAAGTCTCCATTGATGCTCAATAGTGGCTTAGTGGTTGTCCTCAAGAAAGATCTTATGCATGTAGAAAGACGGACTAATGCAATGGTCCATTATAGTGTCTTCTTATACTCCCTTACCACTCATAAAAACTTATCTTCCTGCACATTAGTAAGAAAAGAAGAAATAATAACAAGAAGAGTAGAGTCACCAAAAAAAGCATACCTCAAATGCATTGGCAATGCCTTGAGTTCCAAGATATGAGGTTCGTCAATAGAAGGCTTGGGTGGTGGAGATGAAGCAATTAGAAAGTCCAAGGACTCAAATTGAGGATTAGATCTCATGACACGTGATGGAGCATCCAACAGATTCAAGCATTCAATAAATTCATCATTATCCCTTTCAAAAGTAGTAACTAAAGAAGCCTTAAGTGGATTAGTAAGATAGTTCTCAATAGATACCTCATTAGTGAATTATTTATCACATTCACTACAAAACATTCATAAAATTCTTTGGGAAATTTTAAAGCTCTGAAAATATTAAAAGTTACCTCTTAGTTTTGAACCCTTAAGGTAAGTTCTCCTTTTTCAACATCAATGAGAGCTCTAACAGTACATAAAAATGGTCTCCCGAGAATAATCAGAATATCTCAATCTTCCTTTATATCAAGTACAATAAAGTCTATTGGAAGATAAACTTATCAACTTTAATAAGCATATTTTAAAAAATACATCTTGGATAGGTGAAAGATTGTTTAGCAAGTTGTAAGGTTACAGTAGTAGGCTTGATTTCCCACAAACTAAGTTTCTGATCCATGGATATAGGCATCATTACAATAAGATCTTAGTGGATTGATGTGATTGTGTAAAGCATGGATTTCAAAAATTTTCTTTTATAAAGGAAGCAAGCAATCCAATTATACAAGCAGAAACACACATCTTTCTTATTGCAAGTAACATAATCACATCTTAAAAAAATAAGAAGCTACTAAGTAAAATCATACATTTTATTTTGAGATTATTATTTTCAGATACCACCACACCAATGAATGATTTCTCAACCAAATAAGTTTACCATTATTCTTCAAGAACACTTTCAACTTCAACCTGAAGTGGACAAGGTATGGAATGCTAGACTACAAGATGGCAATCGATTTTGTCTCTCTTTTCTTCCTAAAAATTAATGGCTATTTTCTTTCATAAAATTCAGCCAAGAATGGGAGAAAGGAAGAAAGATACAACAAAGTTTGGAGGAGGAGGAGAGAAGAAACGGCTGAAACTTTTTCAAGAAAAAGTACGTTCGTTTCTTTTCTTCTAATCTCTTTTCTTTTTATTAAAACTCTTACCTTAAAGGTTTAATCAAAATCAGACACCATTGAATCGATCTTGACCATCCATTTAGAGTCATGGAAGCATCAAATATGCTCCATAATAATCAAAATTAAAATTAAAGAATAATAATTTAATTCTTTAATTATCATTTAGAGTTTTGAGTTCTTGACAAAATAAAACTCCTTATTGAATAATAACTCTTATTTTATTATTATCCATCTTTATTTAAAAAAATTAATAATAAATAAAAGAATGATAGTCAAACATGGAGTCTTTTTTTATCAACATGAATGTCTAGATTCATTTTGCAAGAATCCTCCTAGCATTATCTTAAATTAAGACAACTCGTCTGTAATGAAGACAAAAATATTTTATCTTGTCTAAATTGAGACAAATATGTTTTCTTGTCTAGATTAAGATAAAAAAAAATTTCTTGTCTTAGATTAAGACAAACATATTTTCTTTTGTAAATTAAGACCAAACATGTTTTATTGTCTAAATTAACATAAACATGTCAAAGCTGCCACTTTTGTACACAATTTAATTAATCAAATAAAACATGCATTCCAACTTAAACAAGTTGAATTCGATGAAGCTAAGTGGGGAATCTATTTGGACATAGATATTCCAAGATCCAATAAACTTAGAATTATTCTTAATCTCATTAAAAAATAATTCAAGCTTATTAACCTTGAAATCACTCCACCATAGATTCATGGTTGCACTCTTGGATTAACTATAATTACAAGAAATAATCCAATACTTGATATTAATTATTAGCTCTCCAATTGCAAACCTTATATTGTGAACCCTCATAACCATATAATGACAAAAGGTGAAATTATCGTTCTATCCTTTATGTCAATTTTGTCCCCTAATCTCAAATTTCATCCAGTTAGTGATTCAATACTGTAGATCTAATCTTTTGAGTATCTAGATGTGATGTGCAACTAATTCATCAATCAACTAGGCTAAAATTAACCACCAATCTTCCTAAAATCATTAAATTAATGTTAATGCTATGAATTCCATTATTTGGATATATGTTCCCAGATGTTTATCTCGATTATAATGCCAAAATACAGAGTCTAGATCAGCACTTTATGATGATCATGCTCATGGCAAATCAAGATTATAAAGAGATTAAACATGAGTCCACTATCCATCAAGATTTCATTCTACTATAAGCAAATGCATGTGTGATATCAAGATTTAAGTAACGGTTAAACTTAAATTTGATTCTCACATGATTTCAGTTCATGTTATAGTGTCATTACTCGAAGTCAACCATTTTGACGATTTGAGACTCATCATTCACTTGAAATGAATCACATTCGTTTCTTTAGAAGTAATCTGGACACTACAACCTTAACAAAATAAAGTGACTAGCTTTATTATATGACTGTGAACAATTTTTAGATTCAATTAAAATACATGTCTCCTATGTATGACTTTTCATACAAATGTGTTTTAATGTCTCAATAAAATCATGGTACCTTAATAACTAGATAATGAATGCTTACTTAAAACAAACTCTTCGTCTTATTATCAAAATATACTTTCATTACAAATAAATTTAATGAAATTAAGCATGAGAATATACTTGCTTTCTAGGGCACCATATTCTCAAAATTCCTAACAACCTCCCACTTGCCCTAAAGCAAGTATTACATATCCCTCATTCCAAGACCTTCTAAGTGACCATCGAAACTCTTTTGTGTTAGAGTCTTTGTAAATAGATAGGTGAGGTTCTACTCTATTGGAATTTTCTTCACAAGTACTTCTCCACGTTGTATGATCTCTCGAAGGAGATGATACTTCCTTGCAATATGTTTTGTTGCTTTATGATTATGCGATTCTTTTGAGTTAGCCTCTGCTCCACTGTTATCACAATAGAGTTTAATAGGCTTGTCCACATCTAGAATTACTTCACGGTCCATAAAGAACTTACGAAACCATATTGCTTTCTTTGCTGCTTCACAAGCCGTAACATACTCTGCCTCTATAGTAGAGTCTACAATACAAGATTGCTTTACACTCCTCCAAACTATGGCTCCTCCAATGGAGAAAACAAATCCTGATGTCCGCTTCCTAGAATCAACATCAGACAGAAAATTTGAATCAGTGTACCCTATTGCTATAAGGTCACTTCCAGAATATACAAACATGTAATTCTTCATTCTATGAAGATATTTAAAAATGCACTTGACTACAGTCTAGTGCTCCATGCTTGGGTTTGACTGAAATCTACAAACCAATCCAACTACATAGCAGATATCTGGCTTAGTGCACAGCATAGCATACATGAGACTTCCAATAGCAGATGCGTATGGAATCTATTTCATGTTTTCAACTTCCTCTGGAGTTTTAAGTGACATTTCCTCAGAAAGTTTGATTCCATGTCTAGAGGGCATATAACCTTTTTTGGAATCTTGCATAGCAAACTTAGCTAGTATCTTGTCTACGTAAAATGCTTGAGATAATGCTATCTGATTGTTCTTATGATCCCTTATAAGTTTGATACCCAGAACATAGCTAGCTCCCTCCAAATCCTTCATATTGAATTCAACCAGCCTTTAACTGTTAGTAACATTCCTACATCATTCCTAATTAGTAGAATGTTATCAACTTAAAGGACTAAGAAAATAACCTTTTTATCCTGTACCCTTTTTTAGACACAAGGCTCGTCAACATTTTGTTAGAATTCGTATGATTTCATAGTAGTATCAAATCTTAAGTTCCAAGACCTAAATGCTTGCTTAAGTCCATAAATAGACTTATGCAATTCACAGACCTTACGCTTATGGCTCTTTTTAATGAAATCTTCTGGTTGAGCCATATAAATGCACTCTTCAAGATCCCCATTTAAAAATGCGATCTTGACATCCATTTGCCATATCTTCTAATCAAGATGTACAACTATGGATAAGAGGATCCTAATGGATTTAAGCATAGCAACCATTGAAAAGGTTTCCTTATAGTCAATCTCTTCTCTTTGGGTAAAACCATTGGCTACCAGTCTAGCCTTGAAGGTCTCCACCTTCCCATCACTTCTTATTTTTCTCTTGTAAATCCATTTGCACCCTATGGGTTTTATCCTTTCAGGTGGATCAATTAGAATCTAAACTTTGTTGGATCCCATAGAGTCTAACTCAGATTTCATTGCCTTATGCCACTCTTCAGCATCTACATCATTAATAGCTTCTTTATATGTAATAGGGTCAGATTCATGTTCATCTAAGAGTGCAATCATGTTTTCTCCTAAACCCATGAATCTCTCTAGTTGTCTTATGACCTTCCCACTAAGTCGACTCACCGCTATTTGATGTTAAGTTTGTGTTTTTGTTTCAATTCTTAAACTAAACTATGTTATGACTTCTTCAGAATTAATTCTTAAATCTAAAAGATCAGACAATTCTTCTAAGACAATTTTACTTTTAGGTTTGTGATTTCTCACAAACTCTTCCTCTAAGAAAGTGGCATTTGCATTAATGAAAACTTTCTTATCTTGAGAACTATAGAAGTCATAACCTCTTATTCCCTTTGCATATCCTACAAACAAGCACACTTCCTCAGTCTTTGGTTCCATCTTTGTGGACTTAGGCTTTAAAACATGTGCAACACATCCCCAAGTTTGCAGAAGACGTACAAATGATTTATGCCCAATCCATAGCTCCCTTGGTGTCTTAGGCACAACCTTAGATGGAGCGAAATTGAGCAAGCACTAAGCAGTTTGCATACAATATCCCCAAAATGATATTGGAAGGTTAGCATAGGACATCATTTATCTAATCATTTCTAAAAGTGTCCTATTTCTTCTTTCAACTACACCATTATGTTGAGGTGTTCTCGGTGCTAACAAATTGAAAATTATCCCATTGTCAGTGAGATATTGCTGAAATTCATTTGATAGATACTCACCTTCCCGATCTGATTGAAGTTATTTCAATGGCTTACCTAGTTGCTTTTCAACTTTCGCTTTGAATTCTTTGAACTTTTCAAAGGATTCACTTTTTTTTGTGTATTAATTGAATAGAGCCATATCTTGAGTAGTCATCAATAAAAGTTATGAAATATTCATAACCTTCTCTAGCTTCTACATTCATTGGTCCACACACATCTGTGTGCACCAAGTCTAAAACATTTGGTAGTCTGCTACCTTTTGCCTTGAAAGGCCCTTTAGTCATTTTAACTTCAATAAAAGACTCACATACTAGCAAAGGACCCTCAACCATGTATGGTAAAGTACCATCCTTTATAAGCCTATTGAGTCTATTTTGATTAATATGACCTAAATGTAGATGCCAAAGATAATTTTGATTTATGCTAGATTCTTTGACTCTTTCAGTTCTAAATTGTATTGCTTCTATAGCATTTGTAGAATAAGTCGTAGGCTCAAGGAAATAAAGATTATATCTTACAATTCCTGAACAAATAAAATCCTTATTCAAATAAATAGTGAGTGTCTCACTAAAATAAATTGAATATTTAGACTTTATCAAACAAAAGACAAAAATCAAATTTCTATAAGTCTTTGGAATGTAATAAACATTTTCCAAAACTAAGCTATAACCATAAGGAAATTGAAGAATAATGGCTCCCACTACTAATGCTAAAACGAATGTGCCATTTGCCATCCTCATCCGAAGTTGCCTTTTACTCAGTTTTCTCCTTTGTTGAAACTCTTGTAAAGAATTACAAACATGGTTAATGGCACCAGAATCTACTATCCAAGTATCCGTAAAATCAACCACTAAACAAGCTTCTAACATATTTAAAAAACCCATACCTTGTTTACTTTTCTAGATTTCTTCAAGGTAAACCTTGATATTTTGCTTCTAATGTCCTACACACCACAATGGAAACATTTTCCTTTAGTGTTGTCTTTTGAAGCAGTCTTTTTCTTTATGGGCTTTTTTTTGCTCCCATTGAGCCCTTAAAAGTCTTTTTATTTCTAGTTATCTCTTTTTTACACCTAGGGTTGGGCTTAGAAGTGGAAACTGCATGTGCTTCAAGCTTTTTTTTCAAATCAAGAACTTCCTCCACATTTGGGGATCATTCACTAGCCCACTTAGGGTGTAATCCCTAGTGTGCAATTCATAATCCAATTTGAACTGTGAAAAGGACGAATTCAAGCTATGAACAATCATTGATATTTGCATTTCGCATCTATCTCAGCACCATTTAGTTTGCCTCATTGAGACAAGAGATCTCTTTCAACATGTAATCTCTAACTAGCTCCCCAGGTTTCTACTTAAGGTCTTCAAAAGCAATGATTGCTTTTACCTTAGTAGACCTTCTTTTTGTACCAAACATCTCATATATGTGCAACATTATATATCACGACCTGGTACTCTTTTCGAGCCCGTGACAACCGCCGCGATGTCTCGATAGACATTCATTACCCAAAATGTCAACCGAAACCTCGCAAGGCTTTCGCATCAGTTTTACTTTTCCCCTATGAGCAATAGTTATTAAATATCATATTTTAAAGGAATATAGACTAATTTCAAATAAACAATAACCAAAAAGTAATTTCTACTACATAGGGGTATTTTGGTCATTTTACCCAAAAATTTCGAAACCTGGTAAAAATATGATATACAAGTAATAAACATTCATTTCATGTCTAAAAATAAGTTTCGTTGTCTAATTCATCAATTTAAAATGAAGTTATAGCTATTCAAATTAAATAAAAATATTTCGTAAAATATTCTATTTTCTTATAAAATAATATTTATAGAACTCCACGTAAATAATTTTTGTAGCGTAAAAGCAAAATAAATTCATACATACAGTGGCACACGCAGCCAGATATACAAAATATTCTACAATGACATGTGGGCCCCGATATAACCAAAATAAACACAACTGTAAACCTGCGATTTCTAAGGGTGCGAATCCAACAGCAAACCCTCGACAAAATCGACGGTCTACAGATTTCCCTGAGCTTGAAATGTGTGAAAGGAGAGTGATGAGTTTTATAAACCCAGTGAGTAAACAAACATCATCTAAAATATCTAAAGTCGAGTAAATGAAGACAACTTAAAATAGTTCATCGTATTATGATTCATAACGTTTCAAACTCATTTCAACTAAATAAAATAATTTCATTTCATCAAAAATAATCAGCAAGGTTTATGACTCCCTTAAAACTTTGGCTCGTGCCAACACTTATACTCAGTGACACCTTGCGCAGGGGCATCCAACCGAGTCCGCCAAGGCTGTTAAAGAAAAGTTCATATACGCATAAAACACATTTTTACGTTTAAAAGCACAACCGTTCCTTAGCGTTGGCTGAGTTCACCCTCACGTGGTGGTTTAGTGTGTAGTGAACTCTAAAGCTTTACCTTAGGAGATACCCTCCGCGCCTCTCGTACTAAGGTAAATATAACGGGGTTTACCGTGCCCCTCTAATAGGCTGGTCCACGAAACCCGCCCACTGCAATAAGCTAAATACATAACCCACCAAATCAATAAAATTTCGGCAGTATAACATGGCAAATATAATATTACCAGCCTATCAAGGCAAAGCAAAACAATTCATATGTTCAACACAATTTCCAATTCAGCCATTGATGCCAATATCACCATAAGCCATTCAATTCAAACCATAAATTTACAACACAAACAAATAGTCTCCAATTACTCAATTTCTAAAATCATCATTCAATTTCAAAATGATTTATAAAAATCATTTCACTTAATCACATTTTACTTATAAAACATAAGGATTTACCATTTAAACTCATTTTTCTATAAAATCACAAAAACGAATAAAAACTACTTTAGATAATTAAGACGATAACAAGGTTACTCACGATATTGGGAGCTCGAAATACTCCTATTCTTGGTCCTCTGGCACAATTTCTTTACCCTTGTTAGAAGACTCACCACCTATACACAATACATGACAAATAATTCAATATATTGTGTCATGTCACTATAAATCTATTTCAGGCTCTATATATATGCATGAGGTTGTTCGGATAGTCACTTAAAGACAATGTTACTTGTTGGTTCAATTGTGATTGGAATGGATCGGTTTTCGACTTAATTCGAACTCTCCACCTTTGATATAACCAAAACATCCAAATTGACTCCAATTATATTCATCACACTTCCAATGTCCCAAAATACACAAAAGCGCCTCAATGAGCTTGACTTTCTCATTGTTATTCAACTTATTTACTAAAAGAACTATACTTTAAAATTACCATTTTTTATTTCCATCACCACCATTCATTAAATTCTAACAAATAACACAATATATCACAAGAATCATCATCATTAGGTTCCTTATGAAATTCGGCGATGGTTGGTGCATAAACACTATGGTTTTTCATACTTGATTTTTACACCATAAATCATTAATTCCTAATCAAATCACTTAAAATAAAATCAAATCCACCATCAACTTACCATAAGGAAGATTCGGCCAATGAGGGTGATGGAAGAACATGAATTTTTTCTTGTTTGCTTTTTATGCTACACATCACCAAACAACTAAAAACACTAGAATAACATGAAATCTAGCTAAATCCAAGATCAAAACCCCTCCCCCCATGTCCAGCCAGCAAAGGTATTTTCATGCAAACTTTATTCTCAACCATGGAAAATGAAAAAGAATCCATAGGAAAGGTAACTCACAAGCTAAAATCAAGAAATTTTACCTTTACTTGCTTAATTCCTTGAAATCCACCAATTTTCCTTCAATTTTTGCTCACTAGGGTTTGTTCTCTTCTTTTTTCTCTTTGTTCTTGGTGAGGCTGAACATATGGGAGTGAAATGGGAGAGTCATGTGCTGATTTTTAATGTAAATTATAAAGAAATGAAAGCTTGCCACTTGTTACCATTTCATTGGTCCATTTTTAAACTTAATAATTAAGCATTCTCCCACCACCACATAAAATATCTCAATTATTCAAAGTATAATAGGTAAAATTCAAGGGCTTGACAAGTGTCATGCTAGTGCAAAATTTCAAAAATTCAAATTTTTCCCTTGGGTGGCAAAATGACCATTTTGCCCCTACGTCATGAAAATTTTAATTTGACTCGAAATCAATCCTCGAACTCCAAATCACCATATTAAGTCAATCTGGGGTTTTAAAATTCTCAATTTCATCTTAAAATCTCTATTTGGACTAGTTCGAGGCTAATTAAGCTTAATTGTACCATTAGGTACACTATCGTCTTTTAACGATTTCTAAGGCATTCAAGTATGTAGACATTCTATCAAGCACCTATACAATATGGCAAATATATTGTAGAGCTGGGCTTGACATTATATCAGTGGCATTACCCATGCCTTCGTGCTGCTTTTGTAATATATTGTTCATAGAGGCCAGTATATAGCATTTAGCCAGGTCATTTGCATCATGCCACTTCCTAAGATATTCAATATCTTGTGGAGTTGATTGGGGAGTTAGTGCTTCAAGCTCATGGTCAGAAAGAACCCATGTGATCTTGTCATAATTAAGAACAATATTAAGGTTTCTTTTCCATTCAATCTAGTTATCACTATTCAGAATGCATTTGTTCAGCAAAATTGAAAGTGGATTCATACTTGTGATGTAGATATGTTTCTAAAAGTACATTTGAAATTAAGTAAGCATACTAGTTATTTATGGACTTTGAACATTTCATGATGCATGTTTGCATGATGACAATATATAAAACCCTATAAATTGTACTATTAGTTCGACGGTCATCTACCTTTTTGTAATAAATTAACCGACTATGGGCTGTGAGAATTTACTACCAGGTAAACTGGGACTGCACAGCCCAAAACCCGAGCCATGACTGGTGCATGGGCCCAATAGGCATAACCCACTAGGCCCAAGCAAGCTTCTCTATGTAAACCCGTCAATAGTCCAACTATCATTTCATTTTCTTTAGGATCTAAAATTCATAATTTCTAAAAACAATCTCTTCAAAATTTAAATCGTGAAAACCAAGTACATACAAAGTTCACAACAAATCTCACAATTTACATTAAACCATCACATATGAACATACAACAGACCCTTGACAACCAACGGAGTGACTCTAGGAGTGGGTGCTATCATTGAGAGCTGTAGTGAACCTACCAAAAGATGAATAGGAAGGAGCACCTCTACCTAGGATCCAACTACCTTCGATCCTGAAAACGAAAACATGAAGTTGAAAAGAATGAGTATAAACTCAGTGAGTGAACATAAGAAGGGATCAAGCAAACGATATGGAAGATTGTTTAGAAAACACGATGCACTTGTATTGAAACCATGCATTTGTATATCATAAACAAAACTCGATGCCATGCTATTTTTCAACTCATTTTGAAAACATTTAAGAATATCAACTTTCAATATACAATTCAATCACATTCCATTTTCCAAAATCTCTACTCTATAGGACAAGTGCACATGCGTGAAAAATTCACGTTTACATTATGTAATATAAATATATAGATAATTCAAACATACACCAAGGTCATCCCCACACTAATCACCACGGCTCCACATATACACCCGCCAACCTCAACTCAGCTCTTGTGCACTCCCACACCACACATAGCTAATATCCTCATGTGCACTCCCACACCGTACATGGCATATATCATCATCATGTGCTCTCCCACACCACACATGACATATATCATCATCATGTGCTCTCCCACACCACACATGGCATATATCATCGGCGCGTGCTCTCCCACACCGCACACTACCGACACCGTTATGTGCACTCCCACACCGCACACGCACGATTATAATTATCATTCAACATTACATTTCAATGCATGGCACACATAACAACATGTAACAAGAATCTTTGCATAACAATACATCACATGCCACAAATCAATTGGCAATTCAACATGATATTTCAAATACGTAATTCCTCACATTGTAAATTTAAAAACGTAAAAGTATCACTTGTGAAAAGCTTGTTCCCGTGCATAAGTTTGAAAAGAATCAACCAAGGATATTCTAGCATTTCATTCAACACATATGCATTTGTTCAAAACCTTTTAAATGCAAGTTCACTCACCTTACGATAGCGGGATACTACATCGCTATTAGTTCGGAGGCGTATCTAGCTATTTCTACTTGTCGGTTGCTCGTTATTTCCTCCAGTATGCCACCACAATACATTATCTTTACTTTTGCACTTCCTAGCAACAATCCAAATTCAAGATCTTTTGTGTATATCATTTCTACTTCTCTTTTTCATTCAATCGTGAATCCGTATTTAACTAACTTATATCTTGACACATTTTTACCAAAGTTGCCTTTATCCTTGGCTTGCGTAATTCTTTAGATTATAAATACTGGTGTCACAACCCGAAACTCCCATCGGGCCGGTGACAACAGCCCGACGTCCCGATAGGCACTCATTACCCCGAATGCAGATCAGAACCCCGCAAGGCTTAGCATCAGCTTCCGCATTTCCCCGGTGAGTGACAGTTATTAAATCTTGCATTTCAAGAAATCATAAGTCGTTTCCAAATCAAAATAATAAAATATTATTTTCTGGCTCACAGGGGCATTTTCGTCATTTTTTTCGATAATACCGAAACTCGCTAAAAACATGGTGTAAAAGCTAAATATGTTCATACATATTTTAAATCAGATAACTAAAGTATAAAATTATTTTTACAATGACACGTGGGCCCCCAACTAACCAATAAGATGTGAGTCATGAACCTATAATTTTAACAATGCAAGGCTAACTGAAGTCCTTGATGCAATCAGCTATCTACCAGCTATCCCGAACCTGAAATGTGGGGAATTGAGGGTGGTGAGATTATAAAATCTTAGTGAGTAAACAGACACCATTTAAACTATCTAAAGGCGAGCAAATGGAGACAATTAAAAATAATTAACTTCAGCAAATTTTTCACATCACGAATATTCATTTCAACCAAATAATCAATATGGCTCGTGAATTACTCAAAACTTGGCTCATGCCAAATCTTGTACTCAGGGACACCTGGACCAGGGGTATCCAACCGAGTCCGCCAAGGCTGTTAAAAATTTATATTTCGCATAAATCATATTTTTATTTTGAAACATAGTCGTTCCTTGGCGTTGGCTGAGTCTCACTCTCACGTGGTGGTCCATGTGAAGTGCACTCAAAAAGCCCACCTCAAGAGATACCCTACGCCCCTCTACGACCGAGGTGAGAATATAAAGGAGTTTACCGTGCCCCTCTAATAGGCTGGCCCACGGAACCCCCCACTACTGCAGTAGCTAGTCTTTTATCTACCACCTGATTTATAAAATCTTTTTCTGCATGACATGGCAATTTATCGCAACCTAGCCTCTCAAGGCTAAATACACAATACAAATAATTTTAACACCAAAATCAATTTAGCGATTCATGCTCATTTATTGTCATAAGTCATTCAATTTAAAACCATAAATTTACAACACAAGCAGGCAGTCTCCAATTACTCTATTTTCAAAACCAATATTCGATTTTCTAGAAAATTTATAAATTCATTTTATAAAATCACAATTTCTCTTAAAACATAGCAATTTACCATTTAAACCCATTTCCATAAAATCACACAATTGTATAAAACTACTTTAGATAATTAAGATGATAATAAGTTTACTCCCAGTTTCCGAAAACTAAATTCGAGTACTCCAACTATTACTCCTCAGGTGCGATTTCTTTGCCTTTGCCAGAGGATTCGTCACCTTCACAAATTGCACAATTAAGAGGTTTACTACTTTGGTACTAAACCAAAATAAACTAATTTATACTACTAATGCATGATATGAAGTGCAAAATGTCTAAATTTTGCCTAAACGAGATGTTAGCCTATTTCAGTCTTTTACCCGATAAATCGATATACGCGTCCGTTTAAACTCCAAATTAATTTTTTTTAGTTTCTATACGTCAATTGCACCCAAATTGACCTAACGTTCCTCAATGTGATGCAAATTATCAGTCTCGATAGTAAATTACGAAAATACCCCTAGTGGGTAAAAATTCATATTTTTGCTCCAAAAATTCCCATTATTTTCCTAGGCTCATAATTCATCATTATTCATCATAATTCCTCAAATAAACATCAAGATCAGCAGCCAATATTCCCCTAGAAAATTTGGCCAATAATGGTAATGGAGGAAAATGAATTCTTTTCTTGTTGTTTTGTTTCTAAATTTGCTAAACTAACTAAAAACACTAACATAACTTAAAAATCAAATTAATCTAACTTCCTTCTCTCTCCATACCCATTTGGGCAGCCATGAATTCACCATGAAAACATGAAATCTAACCATGGAAAATAAGGACAAAAGCATGGGAAAGGTAGATCCCAAGTCAAAATCAAGAAATTTTACCTTTGATTGCTTGATTCCTTGAAATCCACCAATTTTCCTTTAATTTTCCCACCTAGGTTTCTTGTTTTTTCCTTTCCTCCTTTTGTTCTTCCTTTTTCTTTGTTTGGCCGGCCATATGAAAGAGAATTGGCTGATTTTATGTTTATTTTAAAGTTACATAATTAATGAATATAAACTTGACACATGTCACCTTATTATTGGTCCATGTGTCATTTTCTTAACTATTAAGCTTTCTCTCTCCACCACACATTATTCAAGGGTCAAAAATGATGATGGGTGAAGACCTTGTGCTGGAAAAATGCTCTAGGGGTGAAAAATTACCATTTTACCTCCGAGGTGGCAAAATTACCGTTTTGCCCTCGAGGTGGCAAAATTACATTTTTGCCCCAAAAACTGAAAAATTGCCCATAGACATATTTTTCATCCCTTATACTCATACCATTCTCCAATTTGTCAAATGTGATCTAAATTCTCTCAAAATCTCAAATTTTGTCTGCGAGTGGAAAAATTATGATTTTGCCCCTACACTTCAGAAATCACCGAAATTAAACTTTTTCACTGCCAAACCATCAAATTATACTCCAATACTCAAATCATACTCCAATAAGTTAAATGGGGCCAAAAAAAATCTTTTCTCAAAATTTCCATTTTGTCCCCAAGTGGCAAATAACCATTTTACCTCTAGATAGTGAAAATTTCGGTTTGACTCCAAATTGATCCTCGAACTCCGAATTACCATTTTGAGCCATCCCTGAATAGTAAAACTCTTAATTTCACCTCAAAATTCCTATTTGAACTAGTTCGAGGCTTAATAGACTTAATGATACCATTAGGGGCAATATCGTCTTTTAACGATTCCTCGAACTTCCTAAACATGCAAACATTCTATTGAGCATGTAAATGACGTCGTAATTATTTTATAGAACAGGGTTTGACAACTGGTAACTTATTTATGACTCTAGCACATATATTAATCTTTTCTAAGGATATTTATCAAGTTCAACCATCATTTCCACACCAATAACCTAGCATATGGCAACAACTATAAATTTACTTTTATCAAGCATTTTCGAAGTCCACATGCTCCACAATTTACTTTTACATGCTGCTATAAGCACAAACAATCAATACATATCTCATTTTTCCTTTCTACTTGTGATTTAGAGGTTAGAACACTTACCCACCACTTAATCTAGCTTAAAATTACCACGCATTCCAAGATTCTTCCACATGCATGCCTCGGGTTCCTTGGATCTTTATTGATCCTTGCTACCACAAACAAAACCTCACATCATAATTGGTCCAAACTACATGATTTCAAACAAAACATCAATTTCTACCTTCCTTACCTCGAAATCCATAAGGTAAACCACCAAAATCTTTTCAAACCTCAACAATGGTGTGTGGGTAGGGAGAAAAACCTCTCGATTTTCTCTTTTCTCCTCCAAGGTCGAGCCTCCTCCGAGCTTTTCACTTCCTTTTTCCTCTCTTCTTTCTTCCTTTCTCTCTCCTAGGATTTAATTGAGATGAAAAATAAGGTTGAAAGTTGTGGGTTGGGTGAATAAAGGGGTAGGAGAATGGAGAAGTAAGAAAAGAAGATAAAGGAGAAGAAAAAATTTGATTTTTATGGTGAAGAAAGGAAAATAACGTGGGAGGAAAAAGATGGAGAAGAAAATGCCTTTTTGGAGAAAATAAGGATCAGCCATGGATAAGGAAGAAAAGAGCCAAAGCTTCCTTTAGAAGCTTTGACCAAGCTCATGGAAAAATTATAGTTTTGCCTTCCAAGTTTCTCCCCTTTTTAATTTAGTCCCCCAAACAATCTTTTTAATTCCAATTTCTTTCTATTTATCTTCCTTTACATGTGTGCAAACAAAATATAAAGTTTACACTTCAATGCAGTATCTCCATAATATTTAAATATTTACTTATCCACTCTAGTTTTATTTAATAAAAACACGCTGGCACAACTATCGTCGTTTTTCTTTGAAATTTTTCCTTATTTTTTCTCCCCCACTTAGATTAGTCATATAATCCTCTTTCACGACTAATTTCGACAACAGATAAAATATTAATATTTTAATATTATTTTATTCATAAAATATTATTTTATTCTAAAATTCTCCACTAGCCTTCTAGGGCTCCAAAACATCTTACTTTACCCTTGTTCACTTCCGAATCACCTTTTAACTCACTAATTCATCCTTAATAAAAATATTATTATTTTATTATTATTTCTTCACATGAGGATATTTTATTTTAAAATATCCTTTTCACCCATCTCCACTTTGTGGCACTTAAATTAGCATCCATTGACCCTTTGTCTCATTGATAAGGTCATACTGACTTCTTTACGAGGGTACGGGGTGTCACAAGAACCCTCCCACTTAACTATGTCGCCTAGTATCTTCATACTTAACATAGTTAAGTAGCGCCTTCATTTGCTCCACGAAGTTTACTAATAAAGCTATTATAGGTAGGTTAATAGTAAATTCATGTTAAGTGTAACAACCATTATTTCATTCTTTTAAGCTCCTTATGTGTTGAGCCTCGATGGTAGGTCTCAGTTCATAATCCACTTAAAAGGATTTATCCATTCAAAGACCCAATCCGTCATGATCTAAATTCATGTTCGCCTATAGGGAGTGACACGTTTCACATGCCAATGGAGAACATGGACTCTAGGATTACTAGCATCTTTTCCCACTCAATATTTTTATATACTTAGGGTTTTGATTGACTTTTTACTGAATTTTTTAGATGCATATTTAGAATATCCTAAGTCAAATTATAGGCTTGGTTATGTTTCCAACTAAATGCTTTTAGTATATAACTAAGTCCATATTACCATCTTGTCTAGATGTGATTTATTTTTCTATATTCTTTATGTATCTCATAGCATAAAACTCCTTTTAAACCAAAATACATAATGTATGCATGGTATTCCTTAAGAGAAGTTGGCACCTTAATTCTAGATGACATGTTTTCAAGCATACAAATAACATCTAATATCATTCATATAGATACATATAAATAATAAGCCACATTAATATCCATCCTAGTAAAATATAATAAATAAAAGAAATTACAACTTGTAATTCTCTTCAATCTTGGTTGCTTCCGCTGCTTGTTAAGATTATATCCATTTGGCACTCTTTTGAATTTTATCACTATTTAAAATCTCCAATTTTAACTTTAATTTTAACCCAATTTGAGAAAATAATTTAATTTTATTCAATTAAGTAATCTCATTAATTAATACAAAAATAAAATAATTTTCAATCCAAGATTAAAATAAATTAATTTTTCAAAAAAATGAATTTTGGAAAATTTTTAAAAATATATATATATAAATTTAGAAAAAATTAATTTATTAAAAAAATTTAGAAAGGCGCCCACCTTAATGGTTTGTTGCTCAACAGCCCAAGGGTGGGCTGTTACCTAACAACACACAAATGTTGTGTGCTATCGAATAGCACACAGATGTTGTGTGCAATCAAACAGCACACAGATGCTTTGTGCTATCGAACAGTACACAATTGGGGCTGTGTGCTGCCCAGCAACACACAACAAGGGACTATGCTACCCGGCAACACACCCAACCCCTCATTTCTTTTTTGATTTTTTAAATCAAAAAAATATTTTAATAAAAAAATGTATATATTTTTATAATAACAGAATTTTAATATAAGAAAAACTCTTTTTCTTAAAATAATTGATACAAGAAAAGCTCCTTTTTCTTAAAATAAATTAATAGTCATAAAAAAATTAAAGAGACCAAATATTATTGAATTACTTTGTTCCTTTTGGTTTTGAACTTCTTTCTCCATGGATGCACCAAATACATCAAGTAATATTAAAATTACATGGCTTTTCCTAGTTACATAAATCTAAGGAAAAATAAAAATATCAAGAAGGAAACATGGCAATGATAGGCCACCCTTCTTGTTACATAACAAAGAGAAAAATATTACATGTAAAATTTTCTAAGATAATTAATGTGGCAAAAACCTTGAATCATGCATCAAAACATACAACCATACATTGATCACATCAAGAAAGTTAAATATATGCAAAGATGCCAACCATGTAAAATAAATATAAGAAACAAAACTTGCAATAATCCTAGCTCTAATACTAATTGTTGCAATAGGATCGTAGTGGATTGATGTGATTGTGTAAAACATGGATTTCAAAAAAATTTCTTTTTATAAAGGAAACAAGCAATCTAATTACATAAGCGAAAACACACATTATTATTTTGCAAGTAATATAATCACATCTTAAAAAAATAAGAATCTATTAAGTAAAAAAAAATACATTTTATTTTGAGATTCTTATTTACAGACGCCACCACACGAATGAATGATTTATCGACCAAACAAATTTACCACTTATTCTTCAAGAATACTTTCAACTTGAACCTTGAGTGGATAAGGTGTGGAATGCAAGGCTACAAGATGGCAATTGATTTTATTCTCTTTTCTTTGGAAAAGCTTGGAGGAAGAAAATAGAAGAGATGGCTGAAACCTTTTTTTTTTTAAGAAAAAGTACATTCTACCATTTTCTTCCAATCTCTTCTCATTTTATTAAAACTCTTGCTTCAAAGGTTTAATCAAAATGAAACACCTTTGAATCAATCTTGACTATCCATTCAGAGTTATGGAAGCATCAAACATGCTCCATAATTATCAAAATAAAAATTAAAAAATAAATAATTTAATTCTTTAATTATCATTTAGAGTTCTTGATAAAATTAAACTCTTTATTGAATAATAACTCTTATTTTATTATTATCCATCTTTATTTAAAAAAAATTAATAATAAATAAAAGATTAATAGTCAAACATGAAGTTTCATTTTATCAACATGGATGTCTAGATTCATTTTGCAAGAATCCTCCTAAAATTACCTTAATTTAAGACAACTCTTTTTTGTAATTAAGAAAAAAAAAATCTTATCTTATCTAAATTGAGACAAATATGTTAAAGTTGCCATTTTTGTACACAATTTAATTAAACGAATTAAAACATGAATTCCAACTAAAACAAGTTGAATTCTATGAAGCTAAGTGGGGAATCTATTTGAACATAGATATTCCAAGCTCCAATAAACTTAGAATTATTCTTAATCTCATTAAAAATAATTCAAGCTTATTAATCATGAAATCACTCCACCATAGATTCATGGTTGCATTCTTGGATTAACTATAATTATAAGAAACAACTCAATATTTGATATTAATTGTTAGTTGTCCAATTGCAAACCTTATATTATGAACCCTCATAACCATCCAATGACAAAAGGTGAAATTACCGTTTTACCCTTTATGTCAATTTTGTCCCCTAGTCTCAAATTTCATCCAATTAGTGATTCAATACTCTAGATCTAATCTTTTGAGTATCCAGATGTGAT
>NC_030851.1:20667203-20670787 GCF_000208745.1 Theobroma cacao | reverse complement strand
TTAAAATTAAAAAATAAATAATTTAATTCTTTAATTATCATTTAGAGTTCTTGATAAAATAAAACTTCTTATTGAATAATAACTCTTATTTTATTATTATCCATCTTTATTTAAAAAGAATTAATAATAACTAAAAGAGTGATAATCAAACATGGAGTCTTCTTTTATCAACATGGATGTTTAGATTCATTTTGCAAGAATCCTCTTAGCATTATTTTAATTTAAGACAACTCTTGTCTTTAATTAAGATAAAAATATTTTATCTTGTCTAAATTGAGACAAATATGTTTTCTTGTCTAATATAAGACAAAAAATATTTTTTTTGTCTTAAATTAAGACAAACATATTTTCTTGTCTAAATTAAGAACAAACATGTTTTTTTGTCTAAATTAAGACAAACATATTAAAGTTTGCATTTTTGTAGACAATTTAATTAATCTAATAAAACATGCATTCCAATTTAAACAAGTTGAATTCTATGAAGCTAAGTGGGGAATTTATCTAGACATAGATATTCCAAGCTCCAATAAACTTAGAATTATTCTTATTCTTATTAAAAAATAATTCAAGCTTATTAACTTGAAATCAGTCCACCATAAATTCATGGTTGCACTTTTGGATTAACTATAATTACAAGAAACAATTCAATACTTGATATTAATTATTAGTTGTCCAATTGCAAACCTTATATTGTGAACCCTCATAACTTGTGAAATCCCACCTTGAGTAAGATGATAAGTTAGGAAATCCTCAGGTGAGCATATAGATTACATGTTTTGAACATCAAACTTAGATTAAACCTTCCAAAAGAATTATTGATACTTTTTGTTGCCTGTCACTTTTGCAATAGAAAATTTTTCTAAGTTTGGAAGGGGTCAAAATATGTGATTTTTATAAAACAATCTTTTGGAAATAAAAAATGGCAGAAATAATTATTGTGGTTTTTACATCATCAAAAATGATTTTTTCTTAATTTTTGGAGCACGTTTGCTAGGGTAAATGGGAACTGCAAATTTAATTTTAGTCAAACTTTTTTGACTTTGTTCTTGAAAGCAAAATTTAGATCTTGATTCTTTTGGATTTTGATTTTTTGGATTTTTATTGAATCTAAAAAAGGGGTTGTTTGCTTATTTACATTAAATATCTTAAGTAAATGAAAAATAAAAAATAAATAGGACATTTAAATAAGCTGGGCAGGTTTTATAAGCAATCTATATTAGAAAACTACATTATGTCTCAAATGTATCGATACATGTTCATGTTGTATCGATACATTGAGCCCAGAAAAGGTTTCTAATGAACATGTATCGATACATGTTCATAATATATTCCCCAAAACCAAATGTATCGATACATGGCCCAATGTAAAGATACATTTTGTCGATTTCAGAAAAATAAAAGGAGTAAAAATGTATTTTCACACCCTAGCTTATAAATATATTACATTTTTTGAAGGTTGGCAACCCTCAACCGCATTTGCAAGGTAAAACACCTATGCTTAAGCTCTTTCAACACATTTTTAATCCAAAATTCCCTTTTTATGGTTTTAAGGCTTATATTTGGGTTTTTATGGAAAAAGATAACATTTTTAGCTTTTAAATCTTTTGGCTTTGGATTTTTATAACTTAAATAGTTGTGTTATTACCCAAACTTTCTACTAATGATTCAAGTTTAAAAGTTTTATGATTTGCTTAAGCATCTAAGCTCACCTAAGGTAAGGATGGAAGATTTATGGGTTTCTAAGCATGGGTTTTAGCTAGAAGATTAGTTTAGCCAAAGTCGAGTACTTTCGAAAGTACATAGAATGATTATTACAAAATTCTTATTCTAGGAAATGTTTGTGATGATTGTTATATGATAGGAACACTTGAAACCTCCACAGATAACGCCGAAAGGGAGTTGTGATTGGAGCTAGGAATTGACTCTCCATTTAGGTGAGTGGATACACCACTTTCAAATTATTTTGATATGTAAAGCTAGCATGATTTTGATGAAAAGGATTATTTATGCATGTTGAAATTATATCTCTAAATTAGTTATCAAAGGATTTAAGATTTTAGAATGAAAATGATTTTCTAAGAAAATAAATTGATAATGATTATGATGTGATTTAGTTAATAGATTTTGTAAAATGTTTATGAATCTACTATGTATGTAAATACTCTACTATGCATTAGTTTTCAACAAGAGGGGATAAACACCTTATGTTTGAAGTTCACTCGATTACTCTGATCTTCAAACTAGTGTGGGTACGAGATATTGTATGCTTATTTATAAATGCTATAATATGCATGTTGGTATGATGAATGCCATAAGATTATGTATATGATGTGAATTCCATGTACCATATGAGATGATCAAGTATGCATGATGTATATTATAGGATGGTGTATATGATGTAAATTCCATATACCATATGAGGTGATTAAGTATGCATGATTAATTCCATGAGAATATGTATATAATGTATATTCCATATACTACATGAGATGATTAAGTATGCATGATTAATGCCATGAGAATATGTATATGATGTATATTCCATGTACTACATGAGATGATTGAGCTAGCATTATTGCCATGAGATTATGTATATGATGTAAATTCCATATACGTTATGAGATGAGTAAGCATGTATGTGAAGGACATTCCACATACCACATGCTACGAGTATGAGAACTCAAAAGGTGCAAGTGACAACTTCACTCTTATGATGCATGACCAAAATGCCCAAGGTGCAATGGGAATATGTGAGACCTCGACCTTCACAAACATGTAGAGGAGGTAGACCCTATGATGTGGAGTAGGGGTAGTTTGGTCATTTTCCTAGCAAACTCCTAGAAGTGGGTTTTCAAATGTTATTAAGGCCTAAGTAGGCCTAAGACATAAATGAATGATGAAAATAAGGATAGAATGACGAAGGAAATAGAAATAATGATGATTTCCAAGGTAGGGGTAAAATGGTATTTTTTCATCTCAAGTCAAAATTTTTAAGTTTTCGTGAACTCGAGTATTTCTAAACTATTATGGACTTTGTCTCGGATTCAAAAGAGTAAAAAGATTGCACAAAGGATTGGAAGAAGACAAAGCCAACTTGTTAAGGGCATTTTCGTAATTTAAGTGAAGTTTGTATAAGACCCAACCCTATAAACATATGTCATGACATACATGCACTGAGTAGCATATTATTACGCTAGGAAAGCACTTCAGAATAGACGAAACCTGATATTGTACCTAACGGTACACTTGAGTTGATTTAACCTCGAACTAGTTCAAATAGGAATCGTAGGATGAAATTTAATATTATACAGTCCAAGAATGACTAAAAATGATTGTTCGGAGTTTGAGGGTTCATTTGGGGAAAAATTGAAAATTTTGATGTTTAGGGGTAAAATCGTAATTTTTCAACCCATGGACAAAATTTGAGATTTTGAGAGAATTTAGATCAAATTTGATAAATTGGAGAATGGTATGAGTATAAGGGATGAAAAATATGTCTATGGGCAATTTTTCAGTTTTTGGGGCAAAAATGTAATTTTTGACTTTTACGGGGGCAAAAGTGTAAATTTTAAAAATTACTCCAC
>NC_030851.1:20644506-20666644 GCF_000208745.1 Theobroma cacao | reverse complement strand
AATGATGATGAACTGATTTTTATTCTAAGAGAAATGAAGAGAAAATGATGAAAAATGGTTAAATGTAATAGAAAAACAAAGTGGAAAATTAATCGAGTAAATGTCCCATTTTTGACCAAATTTTCCAAGGAGGAAAGTGAGCTGATTTTGGTGATTTTAGAAGGTTATTGGCTGATATTTAATGGTTAGAAATGTTGGAGAGAAAATGGGACAATTTAGAGCTAAAACGGAGCGCGTTAGCAATTTATCGAGTAAAGTGTCAAAAATAAGTTAATACCGCGTTTAAGCCGTTTTAGGCTATTGCATTTCATACCATGCATTAGTATAGGATTTAAGTCAATTCTATAGTGATATAGCATCAATGTGGTGAATTGGGTAAATTTTGCAATGTGTTTAGGAGGAGAGCCTTCTAGTAAAGGCAAGGAAGTCGTACCCGACGAACAATGATCAGGGCACCTAAAAAGCTTTTAGTTTGTACAAACAGTGAGTAAACCTATTATTATTGTAAATTATCTAGAGTTTATTTTTAAATGCTCTTTATGTATTTTATGAAACGAAAATGAGATTAAAACCGAATTTTTGATGTTTTAGAAATAAATGTGACAAATAAAAATATATTGTGTTGATTATGAAATTGAGTAATTGGAGGCTGTCAATTATTTTGAAATATATATTTTACTATGAATGGCTTATGATATATGAGTATATGTGGCTATATTTTATAATTGCATTGGGAATAAATGTAAGCTGTTTTTACTATGCAGGCTAGGTTAATAAATAAAAGCCACTTTATACTGTCGAAATTTTATTAAAATTGGTGGGTTAGTCACTGCAGTGACGAGTTTCCGTGGACTACCTATTAGAGGGGCACGGTAAACCCAGTTATATAGTTACTCCGATTGTAGAGGCGAGGAGGGTAACTCTTGGGGTAGTATTAGAGCTCACTGCACGTCGAACCCCTACGTGAATGTGTAACTCGGCCAACGCCAAGGAACGGCTTGTTTTAAAAATAAAAATGTGTTTCATATGTAAATGTTATAACAACCTTGGCAGACGGTTAGATGCCTTGGCCAAGGTATCCTCGAGGATTAGTTTTGGCTTGAGCCTTGTTTTTAATAAAAGACATAAGCCTTAACAACTGTTTTGGTAAATTACAAATATTTTATGGTTTAAGAAATAAATTGAAAACATTATGAAATGGTCTGTGATTTGTTGTTTAAACTTGCCTCCATTTTACTCGCCTTTAGATATTTATGATAATGTCTGTTTACTCATTGGGATTGCAAAATCTCACCCACCTCCTTTCCAAATATTTCAGGCCTGTGGTATCTTGTAGATATCCGATTTTGTCGAGGATTCTACTTGCCCCTCTATCACACAGACAGTAGGTTACTATCACCAACACTTGGTGTATCTATGGGCCACTTGTCATTGTAATTATTATTGTACATTATAACTTTGTAAATTATTGTATGTATAAATTTATTTTACTTCCACGTTACAAAGGATTACTTACACTTGTTTCTATAAATATTGTTTTATATAAAAATGCTATATTTTGATCAATATTTTGAATAGTAATATTTTTCTATAAATTTTTTTAAAAAATTATCTTTTGATTTACTTGAGCCGAAAATGACTGGTAATTGTTTAAAACGGAATGTTTAACAACGATTGCTCACAAAAAAGGCAAGAAGTTGATATGTAAGCCTTGTGGGGTTCCAATTAGCATTCCGGGTAATGAGTGTCAATCGAGATGTCGCGACGGTGATCATGGGCCCGAAGGAGGTTCCGGGTCGTGATAATTCAGTTGGTATCAGAGCCTTTGGTTTAAAAGCTTATGGTTTTGAAAGAAGTTTTTGATTTTTAAAGTTCTTGGATTTAAAGTTATTTTAAAATAATTTACAATGTCAGTGTGCCCCAGTTAAGATTAGTTAGTTGCATGTAGTTGAATGTAGAGTCTTAAGTCGTCTAAACCAATTCTGTTCTTTTTGTAGATCATTATGCCTCCTCGACGTGAGCTACCACCTATCACTATATCTACCAATAGGGGAAGAGGTCGCCCTAGACAGAGTCAGCTGGATTTCATAAAAGAGGAGTCGGCTGCGTCTTCTTTTAGAGCAATTCCTACTGCTGAGTCTACTGACATTCCTATACCTCCTCCACCACCTGTTGCTACTCCTGGCATACCTGCCATGTCAGCCACAACAGTCGAGGCATTAGCAGCTTTTCTTGTTACTCTTATGGGTCAAGCTCAGGCTGGTCCAATTCCACCCACTATTTTCCCTGTAACAGCCCCAGTACCACCACCTCTTATTTCACCCCAAACACCGGACGTCTCCATTTCTAAGAAATTGAAAGAAGCTAGACAGTTAGGTTGCGTCTTGTTTACTGGTGAGTTGGATGCGACCGCAGCTAGGGATTGGATTATTCAGGTATCGGAGACATTGGCAGATATGGGATTAGATGATGAGATGAAATTGAAGGTGGCTACACGGTTATTTGAGAAGAGAGCCCGTACCTGGTGGAATTTAGTAAAGTCTCGCTCTCCTATACCACTGACTTGGACGGATTTTCTTCGAGAGTTTGATGGTCAGTATTACACCTATTTCCATCAAAAAGAGAAAACGAGAGAATTTCTGAGCTTGAAACAAAGGAACCTGACCATTGAGGAGTATGAAACTCGTTTTAATTAGTTGATGCTTTATGTACCTGAGTTGGTGAGATTGGAGAAAGACTAGGTAAACTATTTTGAGGAGGGACTCCGTAATGAGATACAGGAGCATATGATAGTGACTGGCAAGAAGTCATATAAGGAAGTTGGGCAGATGGCCCTACGGGCTGAGAAGCTCACCACTGAGAATAGACGGATCCGAGCTGAGTTTGCAAAGAGAAAAAATCTGCCTACGTTCCCGGGTCAGTCTTCAAAGAGAGGCAGAGATTTGACATCTACTGTGGGAAGTACTACCTCAGCGTCTGTGGCATCCACTAGACCTCTATCTCAGCAATTACAGTCGAGATCTTCTAGATTCGATCAGCTA
The DNA here is from genome assembly GCF_000208745.1 of Theobroma cacao. NCBI lineage: Eukaryota > Viridiplantae > Streptophyta > Magnoliopsida > Malvales > Malvaceae > Theobroma > Theobroma cacao. The sequence goes on along the minus strand of NC_030851.1, from coordinate 20,663,603 downwards.
GTGATGAGTAAACAAGGGGGGACTTCAAGAGGATTGGACAGATGCCGTAATTGCGGACAATTTCATGTTGGGTCATGTAGAAAGCCTGTAACGTGTTTTCAATGCGGCCAACAGGGGCATATCAAGAGAGATTGTCCTCAGTTGAGACGGGGTACAGTAACTACTTCTACTCCTCTGACTCGTCCTAGCATATCGCGGAGAGACATTTTGGGATCACAGTCCAGACAGGGCCCAGTGATACGGTCAGGCATGGGGAGTAATACACCAAAGCAGCCATCTTCTAGACCGCAGCCCTAGATTTTGACCAGGGTTTTTGCAGTGACTGAGGATGAAGCCCGAGCTCGACCTAGCATCGTGACAGGTACTATGATTGTGTTTGATAGAGATGCACATGTTTTGATAGATTCAGGCTCCGATAGATCATACGTGAGCATATCATTTGCATCATTCTCAGATAGGAACCTGTCATCATTAGAGGAAGAGATTGTAGTGCATACTCCTCTAGGTGAGCGATTAGTAAGAAATACATATTATAAAGACTGTAGTATTAAAGTTAGGGAAAAAGAATTTATGGCTGATTTAATCCCTTTGGGGATTCAAGACTTTGATTTGATCTTGGGTATGGATTGGTTGTCCACTCATCGAGCAAAAGTGGATTGTTTTAAGAAAGAAGTAATTCTTTAGAGTTTAGAGGGAGCAGAAGTTGTATTTACGGGGAAGCGTCGAGTATTACCGTTTTGTGTAATCTCGACCCTCAAAGCTTTGAAATTGGTGCGAAAGGGATATCCGACATACTTGGCTCACGTGATTGATATATCGAGGGAGGAACCTAAGTTAGAAAATGTCCCCGCAGTAAGTGAATTCTTTAATGTATTTCCTGATGAATTACGGGGACTTCTTCCCGATCGTGAGTTAGAATTCACCATCGACTTAATTCTGGGTACTGCCCCTATCTCTATTCCTCCATATAGAATGGCTCTGGTAGAGTTGAAGAGTTGAAAGTACAATTGCAAGAGTTGGTGGACAATGGTTTTATACGCCCTAGTATATCTCCGTGGGGAGCACCTATTTTATTTGTGAAAAAGAAAGACGGTACACTTCGGTTATGTATCGATTATCGATAGCTTAACCGAATGACCATTAAGAACAAGTATCTGTTACCGAGGATTGATGATCTTTTTGATCAATTACAAGGAGCTACAATGTTTTTTAAGGTTGATCTGAGGTCTGGGTATCATCAGTTGAGGATTAAAGAACAAGATGTACCCAAGACAGCGTTCAAGACTTGGTACAGTCATTATAAGTTCTTGGTCATGCCTTTCAGGTTAACTAACGCACCGACAGCTTTTATGGATCTCATGAACAGGGTGTTCCACTCTTACTTGGACAAGTTTGTTTTGTGTTCATTGATGACATCCTGGTTTACTCGAGAGATAATGATGAGCACGCTGCCCACTTACGTATAGTATTACAAACTTTGAGGGAAAGGCAATTGTATGCAAAGTTTTCGAAGTGTGAGTTTTGGTTACAGGAAGTGATATTCTTGGGACACGTAGTATCGGGAGATAGAATATATGTTGATCCCAAGAAGATAGAGGCAATTTTACAATGGGAGCAACCTAAGACAGTGACAGAGATTCGTAGTTTCCTCGGATTAGCCGGTTATTATCGGAGGTTTGTTCAGGGGTTTTCCTTAATAGCGGCTTCTTTGACTCATTTACTCGTAAGGGAGTTAAGTTTGAGTGGGATGATGTTTGTGAGAATCAATTTTAGGAGCTAAAGAACCAGTTAACCTCCACTCCCGTTTTAGCACTTCCTGTGAGTGGTAAGGGATTTGTAGTTTATAGTGATGCCTTAAAGTTGGGGTTGGGGTGCGTACTGATGCAAAATGAAAAAGTTGTTGGCTTATGCTTCTAGACAACTAAAGAGGCATGAAGTAAATTATCCTACCCACGATTTAGAGTTAGCAGTAGTGGTGTTTGCTTTAAAAAACTAGAGGCATTACTTGTATGGTGAACNTCCACTCCCGTTTTAGCACTTCCTGTGAGTGGTAAGGGATTTGTAGTTTATAGTGATGCCTTAAAGTTGGGGTTGGGGTGCGTACTGATGCAAAATGAAAAAGTTGTTGGCTTATGCTTCTAGACAACTAAAGAGGCATGAAGTAAATTATCCTACCCACGATTTAGAGTTAGCAGTAGTGGTGTTTGCTTTAAAAAACTAGAGGCATTACTTGTATGGTGAACATTGTCGGGTATTTACGGATCACAAGAGTTTAAAATATTTGCTCACTCAGAAGGAGCTTAATTTGAGGCAAAGGCGATGGTTGGAGTTGATAAAAGATTATGACTTGGTGATAGACTATCATCCGGGAAAGGCGAATGTTGTAATTGATGCCTTAAGTCGTAAGTCTTCATCGTCTTTAGTCGCACTTCAAAATTGTTATTTTCTAGCATTATTAGAGATGAAATCTCTTGGGGTCTAGTTGAGAAATGGTGAAGATGGATTCTTATTGGCAAGCTTCATTGTGCGACCTTCGTTACTTAATCAGATCAAGGACATTCAGAGGTTTGATGATGAGTTAAGAAAAGATATTCAAAAACTGACCGATGGGGGAGTCAGTCAGTTCAGATTTGGAGAAGATAACGTCTTGATGTTTAGAGACCGAGTTTGTGTTCTTGAGGGAAACTAGTTAAGACAGGTGATCATGGAAGAAGCCCATTCATCTGCCTATGCATTACATCCCGAAAGCACCAAGATGTATAGGACTATCAGGGAAAATTATTGGTGGTCGGGTATGAAATGAGACGTAACAGAATTCGTAGCCAAGTGTCTCATATGTCAGCAAGTTAAGGCGGAGCATCAGAGGCTAGCAGGTACACTTCAATTTTTACTTGTTCCCAGTGGAAATGGGAGCATGTAACTATGGATTTTTTTTGGGACTGCCACGGACACAGAAGGAAATGATGCGATCTGGGTGATCGTAGATCGGTTGACTAAGTCCGCTCACTTTTTAGCTATCCATAGTACAAACTCTATTGAGAAGTTGGCTCAGCTCTATATAGATAAGATTATGAGGCTACATGGAGTTCCCATTTCTATAGTGTCAGACCGAGATCCTCGATTCACTTCTCGATTCTGGCTAAAATTTCAAGAAGCTCTCGGAACCAAATTGAAATTTAGCATTGCTTTTCACCCACAGACGGATGGTCAGTCAGAGAGAACTATCCAAACTATGGAAGATATGTTGAGGGCTTGTGTCGTGGATTTCCTTCGGAGTTAGGATAGACACTTGCCGTTTGTGGAATTTGCTTACAACAATAGCTTTCAGTCTAGCATTGGTATGGCACCGTACGAAGCTTTATATGGAAGGAAATGTCGTACTCCACTTAGTTGGGATGAAGTGGGTGAAAGGAAGTTAGTTAGCATGGAATTAATCGAGCTAACTAATGACAAGATCAAGGTTATACAAGAGAGGCTAAAGGTAGCCCAAGATAGGAAAAAGAGCTATGCAGATAAACGGAGAAAAGACTTGGAGTTTGAGATCGATGATAAAGTTTTTCTTAAGATTCTCCTTGGAAAGGTAATAATTTGAGTACTTTGCAGTATTAAATCTTATTGATTATATTATCATGATAAATTATGGTGTTTTATTGGGTAATGAAAGGTGTGATTCGATTTGCGAAGAGGGGAAAGCTCAACCCAAGATATATTGGACCCTTTCGTATCATTGAAAGGATTGGGCCAGTGGCTTACAGACTTGAATTACCCTTGGAGTTAGATCAGATCCATAATGTCTTCCACGTCTCGATGTTGAAAAAGTATGTTCCCGATCCTTCCCACATTCTAGAGACACCACCGATTGAACTGTATAAAGATTTAAAGTTCGAGGTGCAGCCGGTACGTATTCTAGATCAAAAGGATCGAGTGCTGAGGAACAAGAGCATTCCAATGGTGAAAGTATTGTGGAAGAATGCTCGAATGGAAGAAATGACATGGGAAGTAGAGCATCAGATGAGGAGCCAATACCCGCATCTATTTGTCGAATCTGGTAAGTGAAATTTTGAGGTCAAAATTTTATTTTAAAGGGGATAGAATTATAAAACTCAACCCTATAAACACATGTCATGACATACATGCACTGAGTAGCATGTTATTACGTTAGGAAAGCACTTCAGAATAGACGAAACCCGGTATTGTACCTAACGGCACACTTGAGTTAATTTAACCTCGAACTAGTTCAAATAGGAATCGTAGGATGAAATTTAACATTATATAGTCTAGGAATGACTAAAAATGATTGTTCGGAGTTTGAGGGTTCATTTGGGGAAAAATTGAAAATTTTGATGTTTAGGGGCAAAATCGTTATTTTTCTACCCATGGACAAAATTTGATATTTTGAGAGAATTTAAATCAAATTTGACAAATTGGAGAATGGTATGAGTATAAGGGATGAAAAATATGTCTATGGGCAATTTTTCAGTTTTTGGGGCAAAAATGTAATTTTTGACTTTTACGGGGGCAAAAGTGTAAATTTCAAAAATTACTCCACCAAGACTTTGGAAAAGTCTGAGAATTTTATCTAAGCTATGGATATGTGGGCCAAGTGTATGGTGAAAATTTGGAAACAAATGGATGAAATTTTAAAAACGGACCAATGGGAAAGTGACACATGGCATTTTTTAATGGTTTAATATTATTTTAATGAAAAGTCAGCCCATTTAAACCCCATTTTAAGTGATGGCCCGCCATAAGGAAGAACAAGAGAGGAAATAGAGAGGAAAGGAAGAAAAGAAAGAAAACAAAGGGAAATAAGAAAATTCAAAGGGGAATTCGCGTTTTTCGCCCGTTTACGCGTCTAACGGTAAGATTTTTCGATTTTAGCTTGATTTCTACCTTTCCTATGCCTTTATTTCCATTAATCATGCTTGAGGAGAGAGATCAAAAAGTGATATCAAGGGCTAGAAGAAATTCTAGGGGAGAGAATTTGAAATTTTTATGTTTTGATTTTTAGTTAAATTGGTAGTTTTAGTTAGTTAAATGTGTATAGAAATCAAATTGGGCAAGAAAGCATGAAATTTTCACAATACCCACCCTTGGCGGAATGTTCAATGATGTATAATGATGATGAACTGATTTTTATTCTAAGAGAAATGAAGAGAAAATGATGAAAAATGGTTAAATGTGATAGAAAAACAAAGTTGAAAATTAACCGAGTAAATGTCCCATTTTTGATCAAATTTTCCAAGGAGGAAAGTGAGCTGATTTTGGTGATTTTAGAAGGTTATTGGCTGATAGTTAATGGTTACAAATTTTGGAGAGAAAATGGGACAATTTAGAGCTAAAATGGAGCACGTTAGCAATTTATCGGGTAAAGTGCCAAAAATAGGTTAATACCGCGTTTAAGCCGTTTTAGGCTATTGCATTTCATACCATGCATTAGTATAGGATTTAAGTCAATTATATAGTGATATAGCATCAATGTGGTGAATTGGGTAAATTTTGCAATGTGTTTAGGAGGAGAGCCTTCCGGTAAAGGCAAGAAAGTCGTACCCAACGAACAGTGATCAGGGCACCTAAAAAGCTTTTAGTTTGTACAAATGGTGAGTAAGCCTATTATTATTGTAAATTATCTAGAGTTTATTTTTAAATGCTCTTTATGTATTTTATGAAACGAAAATGAGATTAAAACGGGATTTTTGATGTTTTAGAAATAAACGTGACAAATAAAAATATATTGTGTTGATTATGAAATTGAGTAATTGGAGGCTGTCAATTATTTTGAAATATATATTTTACTATGAATGGCTTATGATATATGAGTATATGTGGCTATATTTTATAATTACATTGGGAATAAATGTAAGCTATTTTTACTATGCAAGCTGGGTAAATAAATAAAAGCCATGTTATACTGTCGAAATTTTATTAAAATTGGTGGGTTAGTCACTGCAATGACGGGTTTCTGTGGACTGCCTATTAGAGGGGCATAGTAAACCCGGTTATATAGTTACTTCGGTTGTAGAGGCGAGGAGGGTAACTCTTGGGGTAGTATTAGAGCTCACTTCACGTCGAACCCCCACGTGAATGTGTAACTCGGCCAACGCCAAGGAACGACTTGTTTTAAAAATAAAAATGTGTTTCATATGTAAATGTTATAACAACCTTGGCGTACTCGGTTAGATTCCTCGACCAAGGTATCCCCGAGGATTAGTTTTGGCTTGAGCCTTGTTTTTAATAAAAGACATAAGCCTTAACAACTGTTTTGGCAACTTACAAATATTTTATGGTTTAAGAAATAAATTGAAAACATTATGAAATGGTTTGTGATTTGTTGTTTAAACTTGCCTCCATTTTACTCGCCTTTAGATATTTATGATAATGTCTGTTTACTCATTGGGATTGCAAAATCTCACCCACCTCCTTTCCAAATATTTCAGGCCTGTGGTAGCTTGTAGATATCCGATTTTGTCGAGGATTCTAGTTGACCCCTCTATCACACAAACAGTAGGTTACTATCACCAACACTTGGTGTATTTATGGGCCACTTGTCATTGTAATTATTATTGTACATTATAACTTTGTAAATTATTGTATGTATAAATTTATTTTACTTCCACGTTACAAAGGATTACTTACATGTGTTTCTATAAATATTGTTTTATATAAAAATGCTATATTTTGATCAATATTTTGAATAGTAATATTTCTCTATAAATTTTTTAAAAAAATTTTCTTTTGATTTACTTGGGTCGAAAATGGCTGGTAATTGTTTAAAACGGAATGTTTAACAACGATTGCTTTTAGGAAAGGCAAGAAGCTAATATGTAAGCCTTGCGGGGTTCCGATTGGCATTCTTAGTAATAAATGTCAATCGCGACGTCGCGACGATTGTCATAGGCCCGAAGGAGGTTCTGGGTCGTGACAGTTTGGATAAGCTTAGGCTATAAATATCTCATTTCTCCAGCAGCTTCTTCATTTTTCCAGCAGCTTCTTATTCTTTTTCCTCCCATCTCACGTTGCTTCATATTCCATGGAAACCTCCCTTAAAGCTTCCATAACTTTCTCTCTTTAACTTCAATTTTCATGCTTTCGAGCACTTTTTCATAGAACCTTTTGTGCTCTTTCACTCTCCCACCTTAAAACCCTCAAAAGTCTTTGTTCAGTACTTTCTCTTACTAGCTGAAAGTTTTAGAGAGAGAAAGAGAGACTTGCCATAGTAGCTTGAAAACTCTTGAAAAGGAGTTTAACTATAAGTCCACCAAGGTAAGAGATGAGTTAAGGTTGATTTTAGGTGGTTAGAGATGGCTAATAATTAGAATTGTGGGTTGTTATATTTTTTATGGTTACATTGTGTGTGATAGGTTCCAACGAGGCCTCACATGTTTGTTTGAAGTAAAAATCGAAGTTAGAGTCAATTAAAGATTCAACAAATATCGGTGAGTGAACTTGCACTTCAAAATTTCTTTGGGAAATGTAAATATATTTGGACGAAACATTTGAATGGCTTTATCCAACCTTTCTTTAAAAATGTGTGCCAGGGAACAAGCCCTTGATAAAATGTTTTGATGTTGTGAAAATGTGAAATGTGTGAAAGGATGAATTCATGTGCTCCTATATTAATATATATATATATGAATATATGTTATGCATTGATGAATAATGTTTTGTGATGATGTTGAAGTGTACGAGTAGGGAGTGCACACATGATGATGTTGGAGTGTGCGAGTAGGGAGTGCACACATGATGATGTTGAAGTGTGCGAGTAGGGAGTGCACACATAATGATGATATTGCATTGAGCTGAGTGTGGCGGGATGGTATGCATGATGATGTATATATATGTATGTGTGTGTGTGTGTTATAGAAAGTTTATGATTATAATATGTGATTGAAATGAATAATGAGAAACTTTATTATTGTTAATGTGTTCACTTTGATGTGCAATATGGTAGGAATGGATTTTGTTGCATGTGAAAATTCCTTAATTGTCATCTGCCTTGAATCTCGCTACAGTGAGAAACTCTTCAGTGATGGGGGCACAAACCAGCCCTATTCCTCGTCGCAGTGAAAATGGATTCTCGCTACAGCGAGAAACTTTCGGTTGGTTCCAAAATCTTGGTGCAATGCTTTCACTTTGACAATGATTTTGACCACCTTTCGTTTATTAATGGGCAAAGTGGTAAACATAAAAGTTGTATCCCAGTCTCTTATCTTTCTAATGGTCTAAAAATCATGTCAATTGGACTTCTTTAGTGGGCAATATGCTTGAAAAATAAAAACATATGCAAACTAAGAATGTTTCTCACTGTAACGAGAAACTTGCTGTCATGCTTGCTACCTTGCTTGATTTTGACATATTTTTCACCCATTTAACTCATGGATTAATCATGGGTTTTTGCAACACTATGAGGTTATTAATCAAAGTTTGAGATGAGGGGTTTTTAGTAAGAAATTAAATCAATTGCATTGTTTTTGAAACAAGTGCATCATGATTTCCAAGTTCTCCTTATCGATTGCTTGTTCCCTTCTTATGTTCACTTACTAAGTTTTATACTCACATTTTTAAACTTCATGTTTTCAAATTTGGAGGCAATTGGGACCTAGATTGCGTGACCATGTATGCTCGTCTTCTTAGTAGGTATTATGGCATCTCAGTAGCAGTATCTTCACTTAAAGTCACTCCATTGACGGTTGATAGTCTTTTATCTGTGTACACATATATGTAATGTAAACTACTACGAGTCATGTTATAAATGAAGTATGTATATGTTGGATTGATGATGATGCCCTTATGAGACAGCAATGAATGACAGTACTTTGAGATAATACAAATATAAATATTTGGTTGCTATAAAATATTACTGAAACATTTATCGTTGAGAATTATAACACATGGTTTTAAAGATGATGGATGGAATGAGAAACAAGATCTCATAAAGAGGCTTGCTTAGGACTAGTGGGCTATGCCCACTGAGCCTATGCGCCAGTCATAGCCTAAAATTTGGGCTGTGACAAAGGTAGTATCAAAGCTCTAGGTTTAGTTGAGTCCTAGGGATTCTTGTGTCAGTTAGTGGAGTTGTCAGAGTTAATGTAGAGTCTTGTTTATGGGTTGTGACTGTAACACAAGTCATAGACAAGAGGCTATATGAACTCTTATTCCGAGTAACCTACCCTCTTGCTAACATTATGTAAAGGTCATAACTGATGTCGTTGTTTGGGTTTGAGATGCCACCTGAGACATGAGCTATTGTTGGAAAGATTTTAAACAAATGCTCCTAATGAAAGGTTAATGTAATAACAAATCCCTTCGATTAAACATGAAAGAAATTAGAGTTCGACTAATAGGTCCGTAATGACTTATTCATTCAGTGGAGTTATAATTTAAGCCCATAATTGTCAATCAGAAGAAATTGGATGACATGGGATCATTATTGAGGTCAATATAAAGGAACATGTACTATAATGGTAATAAGGGGCGCACTTTGATTGGAATGAATAGTGATGATTGTCATTCATTTGGAGTTTATGAATCTAAGCATTTAGGGAGGTGTAAACCAATCCTTATATGCACAGAAGTTAGTGCAATATGTTAATTGCACTTGCCATGCTCACATATAAATGGTATTGGGCTTCTAAAATATTTTATATGTGAATATGCATTGAATATGTTTATAGCAGCTTAGACAGAGTTGGTTTTGATTTCAATTAAGTGATTGTGAGATCCCAAGGTTTGATTTGAACTATTATGGTTTATAGTTATGAGTACATGAATCAGCTTAAGAGTTACAATTAGTGATTATTATAAATGATCTGTGGTCATTAAGTGAGAGGTTGGTAAACAAATTTTCTCTAAGGAGGAGCATGAACTTTGTTGTGCTGTGCGTGAGGTCAAAGGATTAAAGGACTAGTTGTGGATTTGATAGCTTGAAGTTAAATGATTGAGAGATGTCGAATCTAGTCTAAATGCCATATGGAGTTCTATATTTGAGTTTGATATACGAATTGCTTTAACGATTAATTTAAAAGTTTGTTAGGTTCAGTATGCAATCTATGACAGAAAAGATCAGTTCTGAGGATGATCTTCCTAGAGGTAAAGGATTCGGGAAATATCGATTCTTAGATAAGTGCTAAGAGAAAGTTTTACATCCTAAGTTTAAGAAATTTTGATTTTTATAGCCGCAAAGGCAAGATGCAACAATGAAGTAAATTATTCACGTTTTAAATGTAATTAGTTAAGAATTGATGAGTAAAGTTAAGATCTTAACATTAAGTGGTGTGCAACTTGATATTTATGTATTTATGAGTTATTTGGAAACAATTTCTTAACCAAGTTTGAATTAAAATGTTATGGTAAAGGTATGCGATTGTTAGTAGTGAAATATACCCAAAGGATGATTTGGGCATGCCACAAAAGGTGAAATGTGGAACAGATATGTCGAAATTGAGGAAAGTAAGAAAGGGTTCTTACACATGGTAATGGATGTTTACATTTAAATGGATGTATATATGTATATGTTGAGTTACTCATCTCATCGGTGGGAAAAAAAAATTTGTACTTAGCAATTTGAGATTTGAACATAATATGTATGATGGGTTGCATAGGTGGTATTACGAGATACTAAATTGACATAATATACGCTATTGGAAATAATAATAAAAATCGAAGAAGAATAAATTTTAGAATTTTGAAGTAATGATGTGAGCATAAGTAGAATGATCAAGATAGACAAAATTCATGATGATACTAAGTTGAAGTGGTTAAACTATTTGAGTTATAAGATAAGAAAGACAACTAGTTGCGAATGCTAAGGAATTATGGAACACTAGAAGCAGTATATAATTATGTGCACGGTGTTATACGTATATGGTAAAGTTATTACACAATATGGAAAGATTGTCCTAAGATGGGATTTATTGATTGGTGACAAGTGTTAAGGGATGAGATGAATTTGAAAATATTGGCTTGGCCTACTATATGTGATAAACCTACGAGAATATAAATGGCTATGGAAATTGTGACGTAAGCTTGGAGGAAAACCAAACGGTCAAGGATGATCAATGTAGTAACCTTAAATGTAGATGAATAGCGTTGATTAAGTAAACTCTAGCAGTCACCGTGCCGTAGTGCTAGGAGCACCTCATGTCTAGGATGTATGAATAAGATGTAAAGGGCATGAAGTTGAATTTACAAGCTGAATTATGGTCCTTGGACTTGAAGTTAAGCTTTGTTAATTGGAGTTTTAAGGTTTTGGAAAAGTATTTATATGAATGAATTGGAAAGTTTCTTTATCGCCTTATATATTGACATGTAGATAAATGAGACAAGAGATTAAGCCTTGTTAAAGGCTAAGGAAAGAGTGAATGAAAAGTAAGGTAAATAATGGGAGAAATATGGATGTTTCTATGATGAACATAAGAAGCTTAAGAATAATCAATGCAAATATACTAAGATAGTTATGTGGTCCGAATTAAGGACAAGGACTCCTTGGGAGATTTGAAAATAATGTTTGTTGGAATTGATGAGGTGGAATGTCATTAGGCATACATTGGATTGTTAAAGTTATGAGTGGTTTTGAAGGTAAGCTCTTGATTGTTTAAGTCCCCAACTGAATTCCACCAAAGGATGTGTTTAAGTGTTTCGAAAGTGTATTGAAAAGCATAAGAGAATATATTAGTTAACTTGCCATAAAAGGATTTAAATGGCATAGCCATGAGTGGTTCATGAGCAACCAAGCAATGTATAGGTAAATGTCCAAGGGAGTTATGATTGATAGATAAAGGTAGAACTTTAATGATGGGACAATGTTCACTACTTTAGATATTGAACCATAAGTTATGGGCTTGTATCCACTTTATGTATACATTGGTGAAATAATTCGAAAGAGTTTTCACAATGTGAACACATTAAAGCTTAAGGAGCTGATAGTTATATAGCGACGTTAGTGCTCATGATTGATATGTCACGTAATACAAAGGTACGTTGCAAGTCTAAGAATGTTTGAAAATGTTGGTTTAAGACAATGATTATCATGCCATTATGTAGACCCGATAATGCTTCGATCTTGATACACTTGTGGAGGCAAAGTATAGAATGGTAAAAAGTGTTTCCCTCACATGTTTTATTTCATTTTGAGTATTTGTCAAAGTAGAGTACCTGATAAGGGTAAACAAGGATTGAACTATGCTTTAAATGCTTAGTGAATAATGGCGATATGCTTTAGTTAATTGATATTACCCTTGGTGAGGAAATAGTAGTACACAACAGGATTCATAGAGATCTACTTGGGAAAGAGATGATGATTTGATATTTCAAGTAAGCATGTACGAGTAAAGATTTTGGTAATAAGCCATGATTTAGAGTCAGGATACAAGAATATGAATTTGGACCAAGCAATGTCGAGATGACGTAAGAATATAACATATATGTTGGAAGTATGAAAGACAATTAAAAAGTGAAAATGACTTTTAAGAATAGTGGTATTGTATAAATGCGATGATCAAGTAAAGATAAATTTTGGAAAGATCAACAAAATAGTAAAGCATACACGGATATTGGATGGTAATTTGATGAAAATGATAATTGGTGATGTGACATGTTTATGACAATTTGATGCAAGGATGCATGGTATGATAGAGCTTATACATAGGATTGAAAACGATAAGAAAAGAGTATAAGCATGTAAATTATATGAAGTTATGCATATGCACAATGAGAATCTGTGTGGATTACATAAGAACCAATTTATGGTAGGATGTGAAGTAAATGGTGCTTTAAACATTCGAAGGGGTAACTTGGAGTTGATTATACCCTAATATTCATGGATTATACTTGACCTATGGGAATGAAATGGAAAAGTAAAAAGGGAAACATGAGCTATGAGAATGTGATATTGAAGCTTGGTTATGGATTAGAAGGAATAGAGGAAATTACTTCAAAATAATTGACGAGGGTTCCTACATATAGTGATGGACGATGATTCTTAAATGTGTATATACATACATATATATATGGAGATGATTATGTGATTAATTAAAGTGAAGAATTATTTATGGTGATTTGACTTTTGAATTTGACATGCTTAATGAGTTGTATAGATAACGCGATGATGAGAGTTACCATTAGAAGTTGAGTTGTGTGAGTAAAGGAGAATTCAGGTGCAATAGAGAAAAAAGGGATCTTAAGGAATTGGAGTTTACATCGTGGTTAAGCCATACAAATGGATTAATATGATCAAGATGTAAGGATTAACGAAGTGTTATATCATAGTTAAATTAGACTTCCACGAAGCACCAGTGCCACAGATGGAGAATAAACGATGATAGTACCCTAATGCGAGTAATTGGAGGAATTGATTTAGAAGATGAAACTTAATGTCAAGCCCTACCTTATAAAATACTTGCCATATCATTCATGTGATTGACAATATGCTTGCATACTTGGAAAGCCCAAAAAAATCGTCAAAAGATAGTAGTGTACTAAATGGTACAACTAAGTTGAATGAAGCCTCGAACTAGACCAAATAAACATTTTAAGATGAAATTTAGAATTTTAAATTCCTAGAATGATTTAATATGGTGATTTGGAGTTCGAGAATCGATTTGGAGTCAAAATGGAATTTTTATGACATAGGGGCAAAATGGTCATTTTACCACCCGAGGGCAAAACTGTAATTTTACACCACCCAACACTTGTCATACTCATAGATTTCATCCCTTAACAATCAATATGGTGAATAATTGAAATATTTTATGTGGTGGAGAAAGAAAGCTTAATTGGTAAGTGTAAAATGTGGACCAATGGTATTGTGACAAGTGGCAAGCTTATATTTGTTTATAATTTACATTAAAAACCAGCACATAAACCTTCCCAACTCATTTCTCTTGGTCGGCCAAAGGAAGAAAAGGGAAGAAAAGAAGAAGAACAAAAACCTAGCTAAGAAATTCAAGAGAAATTCACAAAATTTCAAAGAATCAAGTGACAAAAGGTAAGATATTTCAATTCTAGCTTGTGATCTACCTTTCCTATGCATTCTTTTTCATTTTTCATGGTTGAGAATCAAGTTTGCATGAGGATACCTTTGCTAGCCGGACATAGGGGGAGGAGTTTTGAACTTGGATTTGGTTAGATTTCAATATATTCTAGTGTTTTTAGTTAGTTAGTAATGTGTAGCATGAAAACAAACAAGAAAAATTCATTTTCTTCCATCACCCTCCATTGGCCGAATCTTCCCTATGGTGTGTTGATGGTGGACTTGATTTTATTTCAAGTGATTTGGTTAGGAATTAATGATTTATAGTGTAAGAATCAAGTGAAAAAAACCATAGTGTTCATGCACCCACCATGGCCGAAATTCCCAAGAAGAAATGTGAAGATGATGTTGCTAAATTTTATGTTACTTGACTTGAGTTTGATGATTTGGAGTATTGGGAGAGAAATGGAGTTATTTGGAGTTAAATTGGACATATTGGCCAATTAATCGGGTGATGGATCGAATTAGGCCAATACCGTTTTATTTAGGTACACAATTGAATTTATGTAGAACACCATGTTTAGATGATGATCCGAACAATTCGCATTCCATTTCATGCATTCATATAGAGCCTAGATTAGTTTTATAACAGTTTAGCACCAATGTGGTAAATTACTTGATTATGCATTATGTCTAGGTGGTGAATCCTCCGGTAAGGGCAAAGAAGTTGTACCGGAAGACCGGGACTAGGAGTACTTCGACTCCCGATATTGTGAGTAACCTTATTATCGTCTTAATTATCTAAAGTATATTTTTATCCGATTTTGTAATTTTATGAAAAATGTGTTTAAATGAAATGATTTTATAAATTGTCTTGAGAATGATGACTTGAAAATGGAGTAATTTGAGACAACTTGCTGTATTGTAAATTATGTTTTGAATTGAATGGCTTATGATAATGTGGGCATGAATGGCTGGATGGGTATTTGTGTTGAAAATGTATAAACTGTTGTTTGCCTTGATAGGCTGGATAATGATAAAATTGCCATGTCATGCTGTTGAATTTTTTTTGAATTGGTGGGTTATAGATTGGTCACTACAGTGGTTGGTTTTGTGTGCCAGCCTATTAGAGGGGTACGAAATCCGATTATATTCTTACCTCGGTTGGAGAGGTGCGTAAGGTATCCCTGGGGTAAAGTTTAGAGTTCACTTCCTGCCAAACCACCACGTGAGAGTGAATTCAGCCAACGTCAAGGAATGACTGTGCTTTTAAATGTAAAAATGCGTTTTGTGCGTATATGACTTTTTAACAACCTTGGTGGACTCGATTACATGCCTCGACCAAGGTATCCCCGAGAATGAGTTTTGGCACGAGCCAAGTTTTTAAGAGATTTGTAAGCCTCGTTGTATACTTTGGATGAAATGTAACTAGCTTAGATGATTTGAAATGTGTTTAGATGTTATGAACCATTTTATGATGATCTATTTTAATCGACTCCATTTACTCGGCTTTAGATATTTTAGATGATATTTGTTTACTCACTGGGATCATATAATCTCATCACCCTCTTTTCCACCCATTTCTGGCTCAAGATAGTTTGTAGATAGCTGATATCGTCGAAGGCTACAGTTCGCTTTACTTCCTCAAAAATTGTAGGTTCATAGCCTTTGTTCACTGTCATTTGGGGGCCCATGTGTCATTGTAAATTTAATTACATACCTTGACTATCTGTATTACAGTATGAATGAATTTATTTCGCTTTTACGCTACAAAAATTCCTTACAGATAACTCTATAAAAATTGTTTTATAAGAAAATGAAATATTTTATTGAATATTTTTATTATATTCAAACAGTCATAATTTCACTTTAAATGAATGTTTTAGACATCTAAACTTATTTTTATTATGAAATATGTGTTTTGCACTCGCATACTATATTATTAACTGGTTTCAAAATTTTTGGAGAAAAATGACCAAAATACGCCCGAGAGACGAAAATTATTTTTTTATTGTTTTGGTTTGAAAATAGCTTATAATCTTTTAAAATATGATATTAGCAACTGTTGCTCGCAAGGGAGGTGAGAAAACTGATATTAAAGCCTTGCGAGGTTTCGGTTGGCATTTCGGGTAATGAATGTCTATCGGGACATCGCAGCAGTTGTTACCGGCTCGAGGAGAGTACTGGGTCGTGACACTTAACTTTGTTAATAATGATTCAACATATGAGGAGCAACCAGTTGCTATTCTTGATAGACAAGTCAAAAGCTTCACTCAAAGGATGTAGCTTTAGTGAAAGCATTATGGTGAAACCACACCAGTGAAGAGGTAATAGGGAAGGCTGAAGAGGAGTTACGGACAAGTATCCACACCTTTTCAATGCATATAGATGTGCTATCTTATAGTTCAATTCAAATTCAGGGACCAAATTTCTTTCAGTGGGGGAGAATGTGAGACCTTGACCTTCACAGACATGTAGCGGAGGTTGACCTTATGATGTGGAGTAGGGGTAGTTTGGTCATTTTCCTGGCGAGCTCATAGAAGTGGGTTTTCTAATGTTATTAAGGCTTAAGTAGGCCTAAGACATAAATGAATGATGAAATAAGGATAAAATGACGAAAGAAATAGAAATAATGATGATTTCCAAGGTAAGGGCAAAATGGTCATTTTTCATCTCCGATCGAAATTTTTAGGTTTTCTAGTGAACCCGAGTATTTCTAGACTATTATGGATGTTGTCTTAGTGTCAAAAGAGTAAAAAGATTGCACAAAGGATTCGAAGAAGACAAAGCCAACTTGTTAAGGGTATTTTCGTAATTTAAGTGAAGTTTGGATAAGCTTAGGCTATAAATATCTCATTTCTCCAACAGCTTCCTCATTTTCCCAACAGTTTCTTGTTCTTCTTCCTCTCATCTCATGTTTCTTCATATTCCATGGAAGCCTCCCTTAAAGCTCCCATAACTTTCTTTCTCTAGCTTTAATTTTCATGCTTTTGAGCACTTTTTCATAGAACCTTTTGTGCTCTTTCACTCTCCCACCTTAAAACCCTCAAAAGTCTTTGTTCAGCACTTTCTCTTACTAGCTGGAAGTTTTAGAGAGAGAAAGAGAGACTTACCATAGTAGCTTGAAAACTCTTGAAAAAGAGTTCAACTATAAGTCTACCAAGGTAAGAGATGAGTTAGGGTTGATTTTAGGTGGTTAGAGATGGCTAATAATTAGAATCATGGGTTGTTATATTTTTTATGGTTATATTGTGTGTGATAGGTTCCAACGAGGCCTCACATGTCCGTTTGAAGCAAAAATCGAAGTTAGAGTCAATTAAAGATTCAACAAATATCAGTGAGCAAAAACTTGCATTTCAAAATTTCTTTGGGAAATGTAAATGTATTTGGATGAAACATTTGAATGATTTTATCCAACCTTTCTTTAAAAATGTGTGCCGGGGAACAAGCCTTTGATAAAATGTTTTGATGTTGTGAAAATGTAAAATGTGTGAAAAGATGAATCCATGTGCTCCTATATTATGTTGATATATATATATATATGAATATATGTTGTGCATGGATGAATAATGTTGTGTGATGATGTTGAAGTGTGCGAGTAGGGAGTGCACACATGATGATGATATTACATTGAGCTGAGTGTGGCAGGATGGTATGCATGATGATGTATGTATATATATATATATGTGTGTTATAGAAAGTTGATGATTATAATATGTGATTGAAATGAATAATGAGAAACTTGATTATTGTCAATGTGTTCACTTTGATGTGCAATATGGTAGGAATGGATTTTGTGGCATGTGAAAATCCCTTAATTGTCATCTGCCCTGAATCTCATTGCAGCGAGAATGCATTCTTGCTGCAGTGACAAACTCTCGGGTGGTGGGGGCACAAACCAGCCTTGTTTCTCACTACAGCAAAAAATAATTCTCGTTGTAGCGAGAAACTCTCAGGTGCTTCCAAAATCCTGGTGTAGTTCTTTCACTTTGACAATGATTTTAACCACCTTCCGTTCCAAATTGGGCAAAGTGGTGAACATCAAAGTTGTATCCCAGTCTCTTAGATTTCTAATGGTCTAAAAATCATGCCAATTAGACTTCTGTAGTGGGAGATATGCTTGAAAAATAAAAACATATGCAAACTAAGAATGTTTCTCACTACAACAAGAAACTTGATGTCATGCTTGCTACCTTGCTTGATTTTGACATACTTTTTACCCATTTAACTTCATGGATTAATCATGGGTTTTTGTAACATTATGAGGTTATTAATCAAAGTTTGAGATGAGGGGTTTTTAGTAAGAAATTAAATCAATTGCATTGTTTTTGAAACAAGTGCATCATGATTTCCAAGTTCCCTTTATCGATTGCTCGTTCCCTTCTTATGTTCACTCATTGAGTTTTATATTCACGTTTTTAAACTTCATGTTTTCAGATTTGGAGGCAATTGAGACCTAGATTGAGTGTGCTTGTATGCTCGTCTTTTTGGTAGGTATTATGGCATCTCAGTAGCGGTACCTTCACTTAAAGTCACTCCGTTGACGGTTGATAGTCTTTTGTCATGTACACGTATATGTAATGTAAACTACTAAGAGTCATGTTATAAATAAGTATGTGTGAGACCCTGTCAAACTCGATTAAAACACGGTATTGTACCGAGTGGTACAACTAAGTTAAATCGAGCCTTGAACTAGTTGAAATAGAAATTCTAAGAGGAAATTGAAAATTTTGAAACCCACAGAACGACTTAGAATAGTGATTCGGAGTTCAAAGTCAAATTTGAAGTCCATCAGGAAAATTGTTTGATTAGGGACAAAATGGTCATTTTGCCATTTGATGATTTAATGGAGATTTCTAGCCAAGATTTGATCACATTTGACCAAGAATAATTATATGAAATATAATTATGATTATTGGAGTATAAATGATGTTTAGCAATGAAAAATTTTGATTTTTGGTATTTTTGGAGCACAATGGCAAAATGGTAATTTTACCACTAGAGGACTAAACGGGAATTTTTATAAAACATTTTGTTGCCCCATTTGATTAATATTGATCAATATTAGTGTTATTTTAGGTTGAAAAGTAGAAATAATGAGATTTCGGTACATTTCGGAGTATAGGGG
>NC_030851.1:20628152-20642956 GCF_000208745.1 Theobroma cacao | reverse complement strand
CTTGTTCACTCACTGAGTATTGTACTCACGTTTTATAAAAATTCATGTTTTCAGATCAGGTGACTGTTGGACCCTAGATCGAGGAGTCCCCGTAATGCATATCCTGGGTATGTGTCTGGCATTCAATAGTAATCCCTTTTATTGTAAATGTCTCCGTTGGAAGTCATGGGTCCTTTTGTATTGTGAAAACAATCTAACAATATGAATATGTGTATGCAATGTAAATTGCTAAATACATGACTGGTATAGTGCATGTATATTATTATCGACAATGCCATTGTGTTTTGGCTATGTTCACACCCGAGAAAAGGTGTGTGTGTATGCATGATATGATAAATTTGTTAAGCAAAGATAAATGGATAGGCTTGCTTGGGCTTAGTGAGCTATGCTCATTGAGCTCATGTGCCGATCATTGCTCGGGAAATTGGGTCGTGACAGTATGTATATGTTGGATTGATGATGATGCCCTTATGAGACGGCAATGAATGATACTACTTTGAGATAGTACAAATATGAATATTTGGTTGCTATAAAATATTACTGAAACATTTATCGTTGAGAATTACAACACATGGTTTTAAAGATGATGGATGGAATGAGGAACAAGACCTCATAAAGAGGCTTTCTTGGGCCAAGTGGGCTATGCCCACTGAGCCCATGCGCCCGTCATAGCCAAGAATTTGGGCTGTGACAGAATATACATTGCTAGCCCAAGGTACAATAGGGTTATACGTTGCCAGCCCAAGGTGCAATGGGGATGTACATTGCCAACCCAAGGTTGATGGGGTCAAACCATCACAATGTATGAGTTTTAATGTTAATGAAATGATCATGGTTGTTATGTTTATGGTATGTTGTATGTTGAGTTCATTTGAGTAATGTTTATGGTTTATACCTTATGATGGCATGAGAATGTGCTTAGTAAGAAGAATTAAGCCCTAAAGATAGTTCCCGAGATGTAAAAGGACTTAAGAAATTGCAAAATTGCTAAAATTGTTTAGAAACTTGGTCTCTGTGTTCGAAGTATCGATACATATGGAGCACGTATCGATACATTCTAAACAGATTACCATAGAAGGCTTTCTGTGTGAAATGTATCGATACATTTTACCAATGTATCAATAGATGCTTGTAAATATCGATACATTCAATAATGC
Source organism: Theobroma cacao (assembly GCF_000208745.1). Classification (NCBI taxonomy): domain Eukaryota; kingdom Viridiplantae; phylum Streptophyta; class Magnoliopsida; order Malvales; family Malvaceae; genus Theobroma; species Theobroma cacao. The sequence continues at coordinate 20,641,799 of NC_030851.1, read as the reverse complement.
ACCGATAGATATGTTACAAAAAAGGGTGTTTAAGTGAATTTGATGAGGATTTTGAAGGTAAAGGATTTTTAAAGGTTTATATAAGTTTGTTTTCAAACAAAAGGTATGTAAATGAGTTTAAATGGCATGTATAATGAATTTTATGATTCAAAAGTTAGGAACGGCATGAGTTATAAATGCATGGTTACAAAATACTCTCATCCCCTGGCTTGTCCCCTTATCGTATCTACTCACAAAGTCTTTGTGACTCACATGTCACTTTTTCCATTTATTTTGTTGTAGATCAGTGATAGCTTCTGATAGTAGCCAGTTTCATGGATACCAATGTCTGGTCTTCATTCCTTGGTAGGTGTCTAGTAGCCACTGGATGCTTAGAAAGTTGGTCACAATGTATGAGTTTGTCTTTACTTTATGTTATGTTTACAAACTATGAACATGTTTATGTTGATAACGCAAATGTTTGGGCACCTTATATGAATAATGTTATGTACGAGACCATAATGATGGCTTGAGAGCCCATATGGACACCCCGAGGGTGACGATGATGTTTAATGTTTATATTATCGTGCATTATGACAATGACACTTGTTAATACACATATAGATGTATTGAGTTGAGCTTACATAATTAAGTTGAGAAGTTCCTTCATTGTGTAATAAGTTTTAAGAATGCATATATTACGATTATGTATGTTAATGGATCTGATATGATGCTTTCGCATGTGATGATGAATGTTTGATGATGTTACGAGAAGAAGATTGCTTAGGCCTAATTAGTTATGCTCGTTTGGGTCCTTGTGGCGGTCACAATCGTTCTAGGAAATGGGATGTGACATAACCATCCAGTGATAAAAAATGAAATTACGATTTTACCCTTTATGTCAATTTTGTCCCTTAGCCTCGAATTTCATCCAATTAATGATTCAATACTCTAGATCTAATCTTTTGAGTATCTGGATGTGATGAGCAGCTAATTCATCAATCCATTGGGCCTAAGTTAATCATCAATCTTTCTGAAATCACTAGAAGTGATGTTAATGCTAGGAACTCCATTATTTGGTTATATGTTCCAAGATATTCATCTCGATTATAATCCCAAAATACTGAGTCTAGATCAACGCTTTATGATGATCATACTCATGGTAAATCAAAGATTATAAGGAGATTAAACAAGAGTCCACTATCCATCAAGATTTCGATTCTACTACAAGCAAATGCATAAGTGTGAGATCAAGATTTAAGTAACTGTTAAACTTAAATTTGATTCTCACATGATTCTAGTTCATGTTATAGTGTCATTACTTGAAGTTAACCATTTCGATGATTTGAGACTCATCATTCCCTTAACATGAATCACGTTCGTTTTGTTGGAAGTAATATAAACACTACAACCTTAACACAATAAAGTGACCAGCTTTATTATATGGCTGTGAACAATTTTAAGATTCAATTAAAATACATGTCTCCTAGATATGACTCTTCATACAAATGTATTTTAATATCTCAACAGAATCATGGTACCTTAATAACTAGATAATGAATGCTTACTTAAAACAAACTCTTCGTCTTATCATCAAAATGTACTTTCATTACAAATAAATTTAATGAAATTAAGCATGAGAATATACTTGCTTTCTAGGACACCATATTCTCAAAATTTTTAATAGGCATTAGATTGATACCTACTCCCAAACACTTAAAGTTTTTGCAATGAATAAATTGCTAATAGTGCATGGAATGGTCAAACTACCCAAATCCTAAAGCTTTGCTAAAAGCTTATTATGGATGATAGCATTACACTCCTCAATAAGTGCAACTATCTCAAACTCACCCAATCTTCTCTTCTTAGTCAGAATGTCTTTCAAAAACTTAACATAAGTTGGAATTTGTTCAAAAGCTTCAGTAAAAGGAATATCAATATAAAGCTTATTAAATTCCTCTAGAAACTCTAGAATTACTTATCAAGCTTTTGTTTTTGAAAACGTTGAGGAACGGGTGTTGGTGATGGGTTAGACTTAGCCTCCTTATTTTGCTTGAACATCAAAATTCTCAATCACCGTTTCTTTTTCAATAAGCTTACCTTGAGAATCTGCTTGCTTGCTACTCCCATTCATCTCTTTTCCACTTCTAAAGGTGATTGGCTTACAAAGCTCTTTACCTTCTCTTCTAAGATTGGCTTTAGCGTAACTTGGTAAAGTTCCTTAAGGCCTATTGTTGATGGTATTGAGAAGTTGACCAACTTATGTCTCAAGATTCCTCAATGTTGCTACTTGACTATGAATGAGAGAATCAGTCTTTGCCTTGTATTGTATGACTAACTCTTCCACAAATAGCTTTTTCTCAAGTATAGGAGCTTTAACTTGAGGTGGAAATCCAAGAGGAAAATTTGGCTTTGCTACTGATGAAGATCCTTAATTGTTGCCCCATGAAAAGTTAAAGTGATTCCTCCAACCAGGATTATAATTGTCAGAATATGGATTATTTTTCTACTTATTAAAGTTTCCAACAACTACACTAATTAAGCATTAACTAGGCAATGATCACTAGAATGCTCTTCTCCACAAAAGTTGTTAGCTTTAAAATTATTATAGTTTTGATTATGACTTTAAAATTATTATAGTTTTGATTATGACAAAATGATCAAATTTGCTTGAACATTATTTAAGTAATCTTTGACAAATTCTTGAAATGATTTAATTCTCATACATTTGTTCTTACATAGACACAAGCTTGACTCTTGAAGTTATTGAACTATATCTATAAGCTTTTATGACTTAGGTGTATGAGTGCTTATGATTCTCATTCATTAAAGTTTGATTTAAAGATTAAAGGAAAATCTTGATACACTCATTAAGGGGGAGTTTTGAATATCTTGTTTAATGATGAAAAAGAAAAATGAGAGAAGGAAGACTAAGTTAAATAAAGTTAAGTAGGTCTTCATGTTTAAGTTATGTGTGTGATGCTCAGTTTTGGTTTTGTTGAATATTATGTAAAGAAAACTAGATGCATTGACAAAGGGGGAGCAACTCATTACACACATAGATTTGAAGCATTCATATTGAACATAGACATTGCACTCTTAATCTAGGAATGTTTTGTCATCATCAAAAATAAGAGATTAAAAATGTTAACTCTATATGTTTTTGATGATAGCAAAATATTCCCTTTCATAGATGTCTAATTATATTGTTTAAGTGTGCAGGACAAAAATTGTATGCCAAGAATAAATCAATCATTCAAAGAAACATATCAAAAATCATATGAATAAGGAGCCACAATTGATCAACAAAACAGAAGCCTCTTAGTTAAAAATCACATGAATAAGGAGACACAATTGATCAACAAAATAGAAGCCTTTTAGTTGGATAATGAAGGGTATTAGTCAGCTATAATTCAAATTAGAAGTTGGCGGGCTCAAGAGGATTGAGAGACAAAGAAGACTTAGTCGACCAAGAAGTAAGTTAGTCGACTAAAAGCCTAGTGCTAGAAATCTGGACTTCAAGACAAAAACAACTTAATCGACTAATAAGAAAGTTAGTCAACTAAGAGCTCACTGCCAAAAACTAGGTTCAGAAGACAAAGACAACTTAGTCCATTGAGAGAGCAGTTAGTTGACTACGATCATTCTATCAAAAAATTTGAATCTAGAAGATAAAATAACTATTAGAAATGGCTAGTTTCTATCTCCAACGGCCAGAATTCATTTTGTAAGTATTTAAAGCCTCTCCAACAGTCAAAAAGAAGATAGAGAAGTTATCCAAAGTGATTTTGAGCTTAAAAGACCAGAAACCTTCTCTTTTCACTTGTTTTTTCACTCCCATCCTTTGAAAAAGTGTTTGAGCTTAGCTTTGTACATCTTAGATCAGCTAGGTGATCAATTGTACTTCATCTTTTCTCTATTTTCTGTTTACTTAGAGTGTGAGAGACACTTTAAAGGGTTGATCAAGCTTAGGTTAGCTTGGTTGTTGTGGTAGGTTCTAACTTAGCTTTAAAAAAGTTAGTTTGGGGTTTTGGTTGATCCCGTGAAAAACCATTGTTAAAGGTTTTGGTTGAGCCTTTGAAAAGCCATTTTAGGTTTTGGTTGATCCCGTGAAAAACTATTGTGAAAGGTTGTGGCTGAGCTTGTGAAAAGCCATTGTAAAAGCTTGGTGGAAGCTTGGGAATTTCACTGGTTTTAGTGATTTGGTTTGGAAAATCCTTGGTTGAACAATCAAGGTGGTGGATGTAGGTCTTTAACCGAACCATTATAAATCTTTGAGTATTACCTCCTCTATTTTATTTTTCATTTTCATTCTTTCTAAAACCGTTCTTTCATCTTACATCAAATTTCTCATCATTGACCTCTAATTTTTCCCTAATTTGAAATCAAGTCTAGTAAGAGCCAAAAAGTGTTATTCACCCCCCTCTAGCACATTTATTTGGAACCAACAAAAGTCACAAGTTACGAATGGGCTTTGAACAACATGAATTCTAAAATTATCGAATTTCTTAGTTAAAACAACTACTTGTGCAATCAAAGCATATTATTGCATCCAACTCATGAATACCAGCAACTCTTCTAGGCACCTGTTGTTGATTTCTCACGCAAGTGCACGTATCGTTAACAAGTAATATAATAAAAAGTAGAATTCATTCCCATGAAGAATTTAATTAACTCTTAATTGCTAATTACTAAAATTATAACACCCTAATCTTATCCAAAAAACCTAATTATTAAAAAGAAAAATTTAAAACTAATAACTAAAACTAATCTTAAATCTATCAGCAAAATTTTTTTATTAAATTTGAGTGACTACCAGACCTAAGATTATGATGTTCCTTAATACTTCATCTTATTATTGTCTCTCTCTCTCTTAACTTAGTTTAATGGATTAAGTTGTTAAGCTAGAGTCCTAAATTATTTACAACTCTCTATTGAGTAGCAAATAAAAATATCCCTCCCAATTAACGTACTATATGTCTATGCAAATTAAATTGAAGAAAGATTCATTAAGTTCATGTTCTAATGCTAGCTACGTATGGCTTATAGGTGTATGTCTACCTTATATGCAAATCAAACCACCTAATCAACTAAGTGCATTCGATCATACACTATTTTATTCAAGGTCTACCTAAATCTCCTTTGTCAAGGTTTAACTTAGGTTTTCAAATCAATCTAATTGATGATCAGGCAATTAGAAGCATTAAGAACATAGTAAAATAAATAACTTAAAACTATCAAACATAAGCAAAAGAGAGATAAATAAATCTGACTACGTTGTTCAATCATAATCTTAGATAAATAATTTAGCTCCCCATCAAGTCGTGCATTATCATCAAATTAAGTTTAAACAATAAAGTCAAACTAATAAAATAAAAGAATAATAAAAAGTTAATAGAACCCAAGAACTGTAATCTTGATCTTCCAAAGCTTCTTGAATCTTTCAAATTTTTCTCAGCTTCAATGACTTTGTGGCTTGATTTTCAGCTCATAATATGGTGTTCTGTTTTTTTTCTAAAAGTCCTCCGAAGGGTTATTTTTATAGGGCTTTGAAGTTAGGCCAAGTTGAGTGAAGAAAGAAGTCAATTTCAACTAAGGTTTCCTCATTAGACTACATGAGCTGCGGCCTACCTCCACTGTAATGACTCGTTCCTCGATTGCTACTAGTGTTTGAGTCTTGCGGGAGAACCCGCCAAGTCCTAAACAAGCCTTAATTTAAACTTTTGTTGATACATTATATTCATTCCACCAATCTATGTAATTACTTGGAGCCATATAACTTTTTGTAATATACTTAAAACGAAAAGTTGGACAAATCGACTAAACTTTTATTCCACATTAATGTATAAATGCATTAAAGTTTATAAGCTCCAAATGTACATTTACATTAACACTAGAGTCTATTTACAAACAAAATACACTATAATTGACTCGACCTTTAGCAATGACGCGACTCAAAAATAAGTGCTATGAGATGCCTTTGCTTATCTGCGATAAACAATATGTGCCGATGAATGCACGCTAGGTCAATCACTTATCTGCAAAAGGGGAGATAAGGGGGTAAGTCTTACAGACTCAATGATCATTATGTCACGACCCAAATTTCGAGCCATGACCGGCGCATAGGCCTAATGGACGTAGTCCACTAAGCCCAATCAAGCCTATTAATATGACATGTTCATCATTCCATCAAAGGTTTCTAAGTCACATTTCATAACTTCAAATCAAATTAATACTAAGCATTGCCAACTTGTAGTGGCATTACCAATCAAGTATACATGTATTGTCTAAAACATATGTCTAAATAATTTACATCAAGTTTATCTATACATATCAAAAAGGAGACTCGATTTACAACGAAGAGACCCAAGTGACGTGCAGCTACTGAATGCTGAGATACCTACCAAGGAAACGAATCTACAAGGGCACCTCGACCTAGTTACCGGCTACCTCTTGATCTGAAAACATGAAGTTGAAAACGGTGAGTATAAACCCAGTGAGTGAACATAAAAAAGGAACAAGCAATTAATAGGAAGAATTTGAAAATCATGATACACTTGTTTCAAAAACAATGCAATCGATTTAGTTTCTTACCAAAAACCCCTCATTTCAAACACTGATTAATAACCTCATAGTAATCAAACCATGAAGTTAAATGGGTGAAAAGTATGTCAAAATCAAGTAAGGTAGCAAGCATGGTAGCAAGTTTCTCACTGCAGCGAAGTTCATTCTCGCTACAGTGAGATTCGGATGGCCAAAACAGAAAGTTTCTCACTGCAGCGAGAAAATAGTGTCAGTTTGCATATGTTTCAGTTTTTCTATCATATCTCCCATTACAAAAGTCCAATTGACCTCATTTTTAGACCATTAGAAAGATAAAAGGAAGGTCTACAACTTTTATGTTTAATACTTTTCCCATTTAGGACGGGAATATGGTCAAAATATTCATCGAAATGAAAGTACTGTACCAAAACCCGAGAGTTTCTCGCTGCAGCGAGATTTATTCTCGCTGTAGCGAGTTGTTGGCTGCCAAAATAGAATGTTTCTCACTGCAGCGAGAATGCTTTCTCGCTGCAACGAGAAGCAGGGCACCTAAGTGTTAAAAGGACTTTCTTTGCACTAAAAATCCATTTGGTGTTGCAATAAAAATCAATTTGCAAGAAAATGGGAAATTCTCAAGATTCATCATGCCAAATTTCACATGCATTACATCCACAAACCATATTCATGAGCTTTCTATAACACACATATTTACATATACATACATCGTCATCATGTGTGCACTCCCTACTCGCACACTCGATCATCATCATGTGTGCACTCCCTACTCGCACACTCGATCATCATCATGTGTGCACTCCCTACTCGCACACTCAACATCATCACCCAACATCATTCATCAAGACACAACACATATTCATAAGATATATACATACATACCAACATAATATAAAGCATATGGATTCATCCTTATACACATCTCACATCTCACAATATCAAAAACATTTAATCAAGGCTTTTTCCCTGGCACACATTTTCAAAGAAAAGTTGGCTAAGATCATTCAAATATCTTGTGCAAATACATTCACATTCCCAAAACAAGTTTGAAATGCATGTCCACTCACCGATATTTTGTTGAACCTTTAGTCGATTCTAACTTCCCTAATGGTCCAAATGGGACGGTGGGCCTTCGTTGGAACCTATCATCACATTATCATCACAATTAACTCAATTCTCATAATTACAAGTTCTACAAGCTATCACCTACTAGTTTCCAAGTGCCATTAAATGGCTATCCATTTTCACTATCCTAATCAGTCCAAAGTGAATTTACAACCTCAACTACAAAATATTCACAAGTCAAATCTCTAGCCATTCTCAACACTAAAAATTCAACTCTAATTTACTACTCACCTTAATAGCTTTGTAACTTTGAAATTCTTTCCAACAATTTCCAAGCTATTATAAAAGCTCCCTCTTTCTCTCTCTAAACACCTAGCTAGTGAGAGAGAATATGGAAGTAGGATTTTTCAAGGGTTTTAAAGTGAGAGAGTGGAAGAGCACAAGGGTTTATGAAATGGTGCACCACAAGCATGAAAAATGGAGCTATTTTGAGGGAGGTTATGGAGGTTCATATCAAGCTCCCATGGAGGTTGGAAGTAACGTGAAAGAGAAAAAGAAGAAGAAGAAAAGCTGCTGGAGAATGAAGAAGCTACTGGAAGAAAGAGATATTTATAGCCCATGCTTATCCACTCCACTTAAATTATCAAAATGCCCCTCCACAAATTAGCTTGTTCTCCTCCAATTCTTTATGCAATCTTTTTACTCCTTTGACACTAGGACAAGGTCCATAATGGTCTAGAAATGTTCGGGTTCATGAAAAATTAAAAATTTTGACCCGAGATGAAAAATGACCATTTTGCCCCTACGATGAAAATCATCACCATTTTTATTTTCTTCGTCATTTTACCCATATTTTCATCATTCATTTATGCCTTAGGCCTTAATATTGTTTAAAACTTACTTTTAGGGGCTTACTAAGGAAATGACAAAATTACCCCTGATCAGAGATATCGCGTGTACTTCTATCTACAAGTCTACAAAGGTCAAGGTCTCACACATTAGCTCCATGTGTAGGGCATAGATGGGAAACAAGCTTAGAGGAGATAATTTGAAGGATAAAACCAAAGTATAAAATGATAACGTTATAAAACCAAATAACAAATAAAGTATTTGTGCCTTGTAAAAATAATGCCATGAAAATCATAATGCAATATTTTCCTTGGCAAACAATGTCGAAATCAAGCATAGTAAAATAGATTTCAATCATCGAAATCATTTATTTCCTTCATGAATATAAATGGCCGTATAAAAACATGCATGCTTCCAAACCATGTGGCATGAAAAAATAATCAAGTACATCCAAATACATTAATTCATGATCAACATATAAAGCACTATTTTAATTAAAAAAGGGAGCTGTAGGAAAACAATATCTTCCATCATGCGAAAGAGTACGAGTCTAAAAACTCTCAAGACTCTCAAGTAGGTAATCGTAGATAATCAACTTGTGGACCCTCTTCCATGTAATAACATCCAGGAGGGCCCCCTCCACTAGATTCCCAAAGCCATGGTAGTCTCGACGATGTTGGCTGACATCGGAGAAATCATGTGATTGCAACCACGTATATCAACTCGTGGCCTAGCCACGTATAACAACTCGTGGTCTTGCCACGTATAATAATAGACCATGGCCTAGCCAAGCCTAATAGCCCGTTGGTGACCTAAAAGGTTTTCTAGCTAGAGCTCACTTGTGCACAAGGGTCACACTATCTCGATGTGACATTCATCCTACTTTCGATGCTCTTGGTTTGTCAAAACTATTTTCAAAACCAAATCAAGGTTTTCAAGAGTTTTTCCTTAAATCATTTGAAAACAAGGTTCTGCAACCTTTCAAAATTGTTTTCCACATTAAAATGCATGGTGTAAACATTTGCATAAAGTTCAAACTAAAACCAGCTCACAAGAATTTCATCTAAGCCATTTCTCAAGTGTAATTAACTATGCATGTCACACAAAGATACAAGGCACGGTTTTGATGCAAAATATTGCAAGAGGGCTTGTTTCTCAAGTTCTAAAACACTTTACGTATATCATGTATATAGTATACACTAAACAACTTCAAATTTAATTTGCATTCACAAATGCCTATTGTTTCTACTAGCTCATGCTTTCTACAAAGCAGTGTATAAGTCATTCCAAACCATGTATTCAAATCACTTATCATTTTCTAGCAGCTTATGCTTTCCACAAAGGCATTGAATAATAATATACATATACTTTGATATAGCATAAAATGTTTTAAAATTGACACCCCATACTCACCTCTCTTAGCGGGATATTACTTCGCCAATTAAACTCCTTATGTCCTCAATTCATCAAGATGACTTGCAGGTCACCCATTTTCTCCTTGAATTATATCCTCGACAATTATCCATTTTCTTCTTGAATTATTTCCTCGACAATTATCTTTCACTTAGTCAATCTCCTGGCAACAATTAGTTCCAAAATACTTTTAGTAACATTACAATTCATTTGTCTTACATTTGCTGCCCACGTTTACTTAAGGCATTTATATCCTATTCCATTCTCTTTCTCATTCAAACATTAATCATCATCTTAATAACTCAAACCATGCTAAAATCACCATTCTTTCTCAATTAGCCTTTGCATGTTCATATGCATATTGACATATTTTTACTAAAGGAATTCATAACCTTTACATGCATAATTCTCTATATTACATGTACCGACAACTTATTTATAATAGTAAGTGCCTATTTCAACCTTTCCAAGCAACATTCGTCATAGTCCATCTTATATTTTCATAACATTAACCACATATATGGCAGCAACAATCAATCCAGTTTCACTCAATTATTTCCAAGCTTACATGCATAATTTGTCTATCTAACTTTCAATGTTTTGTTTCCCAATCTTCTATCCATATTGTTCATCTTTATTTCTTTCAAACAACATAGTAAACAACCTTAACATTTTTAACTAGCTCATGCATTTTTAGATCTTTCCAACAATCATCGTCCTTCACAATGTGTCTTTCAAACATTCAATCAACACAACAATAGCCATTTTCTCAAAATCTTCTAACCATACTTAAAACATTATGCATTTTTACCTTTGAGGTTGCTTGAGCCTCGCATGCACTCCAATATTCTTCCAAGTTTCAATCACCAAGCTGTGAACATTATTCATAAATTATTTTCTTAATAATTCTACCAACCATAGGCCTTAAAACACAATACCATGCTTACCTTTTCTCTTTCACTTTGAATCCATCATGCATCCAAGGGTTAATGGCTTGCATGTCACTAAATTCTCTCCAATCAAGCTTTTCTTTGCTGCCATAATACATTTCTTATGGTTACCAACCAATTGTCAAAACATAATCAAATCAAACCACAATGCTTACCCTTGTTTCTCTTGAAACTTTAGAACCAAGCTTTCCTGTTTCCTCAAACTCCACGGTTCTTTTCTTGTATGTTGATGATTCCTTTTTAGGTGATAAAATGCTAAACTCAACAATGAAGAGCAAGGAACCCACGATTTCCTTGTATCCTCACAAACCCGAGCCTTCCCCACCTTTTTTCTTTCTTTCTCTCTTTTCTTTTATCCTCGGGTGAAACCTTTCAAGACCCAAGTTCCTCTTTCTTTTCCTCTCTTTTTGGGAGGAACCTCTCAAGAACCAAGCTCTTTCTCTATTCTTTCATAATGGTCAGTTCTCACAAGCTTTTCAAGGCCAATTCTCACTTCTTTTTCCCTTTGAAATTTTGCTATTTATTTGTCCACCCACTTAGCCAATCAAATTGCATGCACACATTTGCCTTTTATTCTATTTGGCCACCTTGCCAACTTATAAGATTTCATGCATCCAATTTTCAACTCTTTTAATTGGTTCGATATCATTTTACATTATCCCATTCACCTTCATGAATGGCCGACCATTCAATTTACACTTCCATTCTCTCATTTTCTTTTTCTTCCATTAGTTTAACATGTTTCTACTTACAGCACCTTACTTTTGTCCAATGCCTTTACATGCATCCTTTCACATTATTTCTCATTTGGCCTCCCATTTAGCCAATAAAATCACATGCATTACATTTGCTTTCCTATAATCCAATATGTCACCAAGTGTTCATCATGCATAAATCTTCCATGTATTCTTTTAACTTAAAAATCCACATGCATGTGTTATCTTATTCGTTTTGTCTTATGCCTTGTTGTTTGTCACATGGTGGGGGTCCCACATGTTCCCCACTAAGATTACACCTTTATATGCCATCTTTTGCATGTAATAGTATTGTCACATGCATATGCCAATCTTCCTCATAACCTCATTTTCCATGACTAATTATTTTCTTTTCATCCAATTTTGCATGTGACCAATAATTTCTTTATCTAAATAATATAATATAATATAAATAAATAAAATATTATTTTATTCATGTCATCCAAAAATTCTATTTTTGGTCTCCCCCACTTAGACTTAACTTATCTCTCGTAAGATGCGACCCATCCCGGCATCAAATTATTTTAATATTATTTATTAATAAAATATTTTTTTTATTTTAAAATTCTCCACTTGTCTCTCCAGATCCCAAAGTATCTCACTTGGTTCTAGTTCACTTCCAAACCACCTTGTAACTCCGCTAACTCATCATTGATAAAATATTATTATTTTATTAATATTTTTTCACTTGTAAAATATTTTATTTTAAAATATTCCTTTCACCAGTCATCGCTCTTGGCACTTAAATTAGCATCAATTGACCCTTCTTCTTGTCGATAAGCTCTTCTTGACTTCTATACGTGTGAGACATTGTCAAGCTCGATTAAAGGACGGTATTGTACCGAGTGGTACAACTAAGTTAAATCGAGCCTTGAACTAGTTCAAATAGAAATTCTAAGAGGAATTTGAAAATTTTAAAACCCACAGAATAGCTTAGAATAGTGATTCGGAGCTTAAGGTCCAGTTTGGAGTCCATCAGGAAACTTGACCGATTAGGGACAAAACGGTCATTTTACCATTTGATGATAAAATGGAGATTTTTAGCCAAAATTTGATTACATTTGATCAAGAATAATTATATGAAATATAATTATGATTATTGGAGTATAAAATGATGTTTAGTAGTGAAAAATTGTGATTCTCGATATTTTTAGAGCACAAGGGCAAAATGGTAATTTTACCACTAGAGGACTAAACGGAAATTTTTATAAAACAAATTTTACCCCATTTGGTTAATATTGATCAATATTAGTGTTATTTGAGGTTGAAAAGTAGAAATAATGTGATTTCGGTACATTTCAGAGTATAGGGGTAAAATCGTAATTTTTTTACCTCAAGGGCAAATCGATAAATTTTTCGCCCCAGCACTTGTCAAGACCAAGGGATTTTAATTGTAGCAAGATTGGATAAATACCAGAATATTTGTGGTGGAAAATTAAGAAGAAAAAGTCAAAAAGTTAAAAAAATTAGGCCAATAAGCATGTGACACGTGGCATGCTTGATTATTTTATTATTTTCTATAGAAATCAGCCCATTAAATCTCCAATTCTCTCACCATATTCGGCCTAGGCAACCAGCAACAAGAACAAAGGAGGAACAAAGGGAAAAATAAGAAAACCTAGGTGAAAATTCAAAGAAAAAGTGAAGAAATCAAGAAAACAAGCTAGGTAAGTTAGAATTTCTTTAATTCGCCTTGATACCTAGCTTACCCATGCTTTTGTTCTTGATTTCCATGGTTGAATATTGAGTTATCATGATGAATTTAATTCTGAAAAATGGGTATGGAAGAGGAATTGTTGTTGGAATAATTTGATTTTAGACTATGCTAGTGATTAGGGATAGTTAAGCATGGTTATGAACAAAAACACAAAAGAAATATTCAATTTCTCTAGGGTTCCTTGTTGGTCGAACCATGAGGGCTGAATATCAATGGGGGATTGTTTTTATTTCAAGGAAAATGGCTTGGAAAGTGATGAATTAAGGTGAAACGGTTATGTAGAAAAAAAAAATTCGGTGCTAATGCACCAAATGACCAAATTTTTCTATAAGAAACTGTGAGGGTTCTAATGCTGAATTTG
>NC_030851.1:20620720-20627807 GCF_000208745.1 Theobroma cacao | reverse complement strand
AATGTAATTGCCACCCATTTGAATGAATTATCAAGTTTTTCATAAAAACAAGTGCCTTGGGAACAAGCTTTTGAAAAATGGTTTTATGTTGTAATATGTGATTGCTATGGATTCATGCACTATTGTATTATGATGATATATATATGTGTGTATTGTGCATGATGAATGATATTGTATATAATGACTGTAACCGTGTGTGTGCACGAGGTGGAGAATGCACGTGCCGGTGATGGTGGTGGCGTGAGAGATAGATGATGATAGTGCCCGTGTGCACGATGTGGGGGGATGTACACAATAGCACTGATTGTGCACGATGTAGGGGGTGCACATGATGGTGCTGGCTATGTGCATGATGTGGGGGGATGTACATGAGCCGGAAGTGATTATGATGATATTGATGTTTTTCTATGTAATTATGCATATCTAAATTTATGAAATGAAAGCTCATGAATGTGATATATGGTTGACATATATGTGAAATTTGACACATTGTACTTTGAGAATTTTCATGAGTTTTATGTTGATTTAGTTAGTTTAGCAAGATGGCTTTTTGTTGAGTAAGGGAAAATGTTTCTCTTGTTGCTCTGTTTTTGCTGCAGCGAAAGTCATGCTCGCTGCAACGAGAAACTCTCGGGTTTAAAGACCTTTCACCAAAACTAGTTCTCGCTGCAGCGAAAAACTTTCTGTTTTGTCTCCTATCTTGTCTAATTGCTGCCCTATTTTTCACTTCTTTGCTACCATATTTGAGCATGGACTTCAACATTTAGGACAAAATGAGTTAAGTTTAAAATGAGGGGTTTTTAATATGAATGGAACTAAATTGCATTGTTTTGAAACAAGTGCATCATGACTTTAAATTCTCCCTTGTTGTTGTTGCTTGTTCCCTTCCTTGTTCACTCACTGGGTTTATACTCACCATTTTCAAATTCATGTTTTCAGATCACGAGGCAGCCGGTAACTAGGACGAGGTGTCCTTGTAGACCTGTGTCCACCTTTTGGTAGCTGTCTTGGCATTCGGTATCTGTATATTCATCCGAGTCACTCCGCTGGAAGTCGAGTGCTATTTTGTTTTGTATAGACGAACTTAATGTAAATTATTAGAATACATGTTGTAGACATTGTATGTAAATTTTTAAGGAGTAATGCTAGTACGAGTTGGTAATGTATATCACTATTTTGATTCAAAGTTATGAAATATAACTTAGTGATATTAGATGGAATTATAAGTAAGATAAATAATAGGCTTGCTTGGGTTTAGTGGATTACGTCCATTGGACCCTTGCGCCGGTCATGGCCCGAAATTTGGGTCATGACAATACGAGGGTACAAGGTGATACATCCACCAAAGCCACGACCTCAACCAATTAATTAGCAAAAATTATAATTACTCTAGGACTATTGTAGTGTTTCAACTTCGACAAGATTTTTAACTGTTTTTCAGGCCAAATTGGGTGAAGTGATGAAGATGAAAGTTGTAGCTTTTTCTCTTAGCTTTCCAATAGTCAAGAATCATCTCATTTGGAGTTCTGTAGAGAAAGTTATGATCGAAATATCGAAACATGTACATTGGAGGTTTTCACCTTGAAATTGCTCTCCTTCTTCCATTAAAATTCTTCCTTCATTAAACACCTACAAAAGCATGAATAAATCAACAACTTATCTTAATCACATTAACACCAAATTAAGTATAAAATTAACTAAGATTAGGTTGACTAGCCTAAATTAATCAACTTAAATAATTTAACTAAAAATGACTAATTTCTATGCATTATCACAAGTACTAAGCTAAATTATTATCAAAATTAAGCCTAAATAACTCTATATCAGAGTTATTGCACCCTCAAACTTAAGATTTTGCTAGTCCTTGAGCAAGACATAGAAAAGAAACTAACTTACGAAAATCAATTTCAAATGATGAAAACAAAATAAATATAATTACTACTAGAGATAAAGTGTACCAACTCCATGATTTCCCATAGTGTACCAACTCCATGATCTATCAATCATTAACTTAAGGAAAAATATAGGTATCATTCTGTGATACCCCGAACCCCCGTATAGTAGTCAACATAACCGTATCGATAAGACAAAGGGCAAATTGATGTGGATTTAAGTGTCAAAGAGCAGTGGTGGGTGAAAGGAATATTCTAAAGTAAAATATTTTGCACGCGAGGAAATAATAATATTTTTATTGAAGATGAATTAGCGAGATAAAAAGTGATTCAGAAGTGAATCGAGGCATAATAAGACATTTTGGGTTCTAAAGAGATATGTGAAAAATCTTGGAATAAAAGAATATTTTATTAATAAAATAATATTAAAATATTAATATTTTATTTGATGTCGAAATTACTCTTGAAGGAGGAGTATATGGTCCATCTAAGTGGGAGAGAAGAATAGTGAGGGAATTTCAGAGAAAAATGACGTTAGTGGGGCCTGCGTGTCTTTATTAAATAAAGCTAGCGCGAGTAAATTATATTTAAATATTATTGTGATATCGCGTTAAAGTGAAAACTTTATATTTTGTTTGTACATATGTAAAGGAAGAAAAATATAAGGAAATTGTAATTAAAAGATTATTGGGAAGACTAAATTAAAATAAAAAAAAGGGAGAAACTTGGAGGCCAAAATGTTAATTTTTCCATGAGCTTGGTCAAAGCTTCCAAAGGAAGCTTTGGCTCTTTTCTTCCTTATCCATGGCTGATCCTTATCTTCTCCAAAAGGCATTTTATTCTCCATCTTCTTCCTCCCACACCATTTTCCTTTCTTCACCATAAAAATCAAGTTTTTTCTTCTTCTTTCTTTTCTTTTCTTACTTCTCCATTCTCTTACCCCTTTATTCACCCAACCCACAACTCTCAACCTCATTTTTCATCTTAACTAAACCCTAAGAGAGAGAAAGGAAGAAAGAAGAAAGGAAAGAAAGAAAAGAAAAAAAGAAGAGAAAAGCTCGAATAAGGCTTGGCCTTGGAGGAGAAAAGAGAAAACTGAGAGGTTTTCCTCCCCACCCACACACCATTGATGAGGTTGAAAAGACTTTGGTGGTTTGCCTTGTGGATTTCAAGGTAAGGAAGGTAGAAATTGATGTTTTGTTTGAAAGCATATAGTTTGAACCAATTATGATGTGAGGTTTTGTTTGTGGTAGCAAGGATCAATAAATATCTAAGGAACCCGAGGCATGCGTGTAGAAGAATCTTGGAATGCGTGGTGATTTTGAGCTAGATTAAGTGGTGGGTAAGCATTGTAACCTCAAAATCACAAGTAGAAAAGAAAAATGAGATATGTATTGATTATTTGTTCTTGTGGCAGCATGTAAAAGTAAATTATGGTGCATGTGGACTTAGAAAATGCTTGATGGAAGTAAATTTATAGTTGCTACCATATGCTAGGTTATTGGTGCAAAAATGATGGTTGAACTTGATAAATATCCTTAGAAAAGATTAATATATTTGCTAAAGTCATAAATAAGTTGCCGGTATTTATAATCTAAAGAATTATGCAAGCAATGGTGACTGAGGATTTGAGGAGTTATTAAGTCGCATGTGGAATTCAAGGTAAATTGGAAGGTAAGCATGCAATGTGGGTATGCTATGTTATATTGGATTGGTTAGTTGAAAGTTTATAGATTGCATGTTAGATTATTGTGAATGATAAGGGTGAAAAATGTGAATTTAGATTAAAGATTCATTGATTAAGGTGCTACCCGTACATGTGTACAATTGAATATAAACACGGAAGTAGACATAATGAGAGAGGTTGACTATTGTGAGGGATTCTTGAAAATAAAGAGAACTAAGAATATAGTATATAGGGTAGCAAATATGAGCCGAATTGTGGTGACGTTCACTAAGTATATTAAGTTTAATTTCCTGCTAGGAAGTGTATAAGTGAGGAAAGATTACCATGGTGGTGTACCAGAGGAGGTGATGGGTGACTGGCAAGTAAAAGTAGCTAGAGACACACTCAATCAATGGCCAAGTAGCATTCCGCTACTATGAGATGAGTAGGGGGTGTCTATTTTTAAAAGTTTCATAAATTATATAATGATATACATGTAATAAACGTTGCCAGTTTTCTTTAAATGCAATTATGGATAGTATGAGTTATTAGTTTTGATAGGCGATTTCTAAATTGATTAGCAATTGGATTGTATTTGCAATTGTGGATAGCTTATGTTGGTAGAATGCTAGGCACTTGTGGATGCCATGTTTTTAAATGTTTTGTATATATATAAGCTGTATATGTAAAAGGTTTTAGAAATCAAGAAACAAGCTCTTTACCAAGGTTAATGTCAAAACGTGCCTTACTTGTCTTTATGATGTGCATTCATGAATAAGCTTTATGTTCACCATGCTTGATTTAATACTTAAACCTCATGCAAAGGTTTTACATTGTGAATTCTTAAGAACAGATTTATAAAGTTGCCATGGTTTGTTTTTGAAATGGGTTGGTAATAAACTTTTAAAAACCCAAATTTGGTTATAAATGGTTTTGTCAAATTGAGAGATTCAAGAGTAGGTGTTGGTCCCAAATAAATGTGCTAAAGGGGGGTGAATAGCACTTTTTGGCTCTTGGCAAGATGAGAAACTAATTTAAAAAGCAATGAAAATAAAAATAAAGTAGATAATGTGCAGGAATTTAGAGTGGTTCAGTCCAAGACCTACATCCACTGCCTTGATTATTCAACCAAGGATTTTGCAAATCAATCCACTATTAAAGGTGAAATTCACAAACTTTCACCAAGCTTTACAATGGCTTTTACCAAGCTTAGCTAAAACCTTTCACAATAGTTTTTACCGAGATCAACTAAAATTCAACACCTAACTTTTCAAGGCTAAGTTAGAACCTATACCCAATCAAGCAATTCTAGCTTGAATCAATCCCTTAGAGTTACTCTCTCACTCTAAGAATACAAGAAAATAAGTAAAAAGAGTGTACCTATGATCACAAGGTTGATCTAAGTGGTACAAATGAAGTGCAGATCACAATTACAAAGATGGGAGTTGAGTGCAGTCAATGAGCAATAGCTGTTTTCTGGTTTTTCAGCTCTTTGTTGTGTGTTCTTGGCAGCCTTCATCTTTATTTCTAGCCATTGGAACCCTCTTTTATACTTGGAAAATCAACTCTGATGTGAGTTAGACAGTTTTTTATCGTTGGGAACAGTTTGGTAGCAATTCTGGCCGTTAATCTGTCTTCTAGTGCATAATTCAAAATTTTCTAGTAGAATGCTCTTAGTTGACTAACCAATATCTTAGTCGACTAAGTCGTCTCTATCTTCTGGTCCCAATTTTAGGTAGTTCTAGTAGTGTGCACTTAGTCGACTAACTTATTCCTTGGTTGACTAAGTTGGTTCTGTTTCTCAATACTCTTCAGCCCGTCAACTTTTGATTTAAATCTTAGCTTACTAACTCTTCATTAATCGACTAAGAGGCTTCTGTCTTGTTGATCAATTGTGATTTCCTTATTTCTATGCTCTTTGATATGTGCATTTGAATTATTGATTAAATATTTGCATACAAATTTTGTCCTGCACACTCAATTAGAAATATTAGACACAAATGAAATGGGAATGTTTTATTATCATCAAAAACTAATGGAGCCATGTAAAGCTCGACTTTATAAAATATTAGCCATGTCATTCATGTGATTGACAGAATGCTTGCATACTTAGAAAGCCCAGAAAAATCGTTAAAAGTCGGTAGTGTACCTAGTGATGCAACTAAGTTGAATTAAGCCTTGAACTAGACCAAATAAAGATTTTAAGATGAACTTTAGAATTTTAAATTCCCAAAATGATTTAATATGGTGATTCAGAGTTCGAGAACCAATTTAGAGTCAAATTAGAATTTTCATGACTTAAGGGCAAAATAGTCATTTTGCTACTCGAGGTTAAGATGTGAGTGTTGGATGAAATTTTTGACTAAGATTGATCAGTAGGAGTATAATTTGAGTTTGAGAAGTGAAGAATTTTAATTTCGACGTTTTTTCGAGGATAAGGGCAAAATAGTCATTTTGCCACCCCATGGGTAAAATTGTAATTTTACACCACCCAACACTTGTCCAACACATGAATTTCACCCATTATTATTATGGATAATTGAAGGATTTTATGTGGTGGAGAAAGAAAGCTTAATAGTTAAGTATTTAAAAATGGAACAATGGTAAGGTGACAAGTGTTAAGCTTTTATTTCTTTATTATTTTCCTTTATAAATTAAAATTTGTAAGTCGTTAAATATTTTAATACAAGAATATACATTTACATTTTTAACTTTTAAAAAATTATATTTATTTTGACTTATAGATTTGTTATATTAAATTTAATGCATTTACATCGATATTTTAACAATGTTTGTTTTAACTTTATAATTTTTTACGTTAATTCTTATAGGTTTACATCAAGGTTTTTCAATTGCTAATTTTCACTATAATTATTTTTATCCTTATTATTATTCATTTATAAATTAAAATCTACAAACTGTATGTTATACTTTTATCTCAACAATATCAATTTAAATGTTTAATTTTCCAAAAAAATATATTTATTTTGAATTAATTGACTTGTTATGTTAAATTTCATACATTTACGTCAATATTTTGACAATGCTCGTTCCACTTTTATTATTTTTTACATTACTTCTTACAAGTTTATGTCAAGGTTTTTCAATTGCGAATTTTCATTATATGTATTTTTATCCTTACTATTATTTCATTATAAATTAAAATTTGTAAACCGTTAAAAACTTTTAACTCAATAACATAAATTTAAATATTTAATTTTCACAAAAATTATATTTTTTTTACTTAATTGACTTTTTACGTTAAATATTATAAATTTACACCAATATTTTGACAATACTTGTTTTGTTGGTCGCAATATAGTACTAGAGGGGGCTGAATAACACTTAAAAAAATATTTTGAAGGTAGCTCTTGAGTTTAAAAAACTTTTGAATGATTTGAAATGGAAAATTTGAAAACTTGTTGAGGTTAAAGAACACCAAGTAAAGCGAAGGTTAAGAGAAGTGGACATTCAGTCCCCTTGACCTACATCCACTATCTTGATCTTCCCAATCAAGTATTGCAACCCA
>NC_030851.1:20568458-20620181 GCF_000208745.1 Theobroma cacao | reverse complement strand
GAGCCAAGCTTTTAAGATACTCATAAGCCATGTTGATTATTTAAATGAAATGAATATTTATGTTATGAAATACATATTGAGATGGAATATTTTAATCGTCTCCATTTACTCGACTTTAGATATTTTGGATGATGTTTGTTTACTCACTATGATTATATAATTTCACCACCCTCCTTTCCACCCATTTCAAGCTCAGGATAGTTTGTAGATAGCTGATATCGTCGAAGGCTACAATTGGCTTTACTTCCTCAAAAATCGTAGGTTCACAACCTTCGTTCACTTTTGTCATTTGGGGGGCCCACGTGTCATTGTAAATTAAATTACATACCTTGATTATCTGTATTACAGTATGTATGAATTTATTTTGCTTTTACACTATAAAAATTATTTACGGATATCTCTCTAAAAATTTTTTTCTAAGAAAATGGAATATTTTATTGAATACTTTTATTATATTCAAATAGTCATAATTTCACTTTAAATGAATGTTTTAGACATCTAAACTTATTTTTGATTATGAAATATGTGTTTTGCACTTGCATACTACATTATTAGCTGGTTTCAAAAATTTGAGAAAAAATGACCAAAATACCCCCCGAGAGACGAAAATTATTTTTTTATTATTTTGATTTGGAAATAGCTTATAATCTTTTAAAATATGATATTTGCAATTGTTGCTCACAAGGGAGGTGACAAAACTGATATTAAAGCCTTACGAGGTTTTGGTTGGCATTCCAGATAATGAATGTCTATCGGGACATCGCGACAGTTGTCACGGGCTCGAGGAGAGTACCGGGTCATGACAAGCCAACAGTAGGTTGAATGTCACATCAGAATACTGTGACCCTTGTGCACAAGTGAGCTTTATCTCGAGAACCTTTAGGTCACCGACAGGCTGTTAGAAGTGGTAGACCACGGTTTGTGATATATACATGGTAAAGCCACGGGTTAATATACGTGACTAGGCCACAAGTTGATATACGTGGTTGTGACCATATGATTTCTCCGATATCGGCCAACATCGTTGGGACTGCCATGGTTGTGGGAATCTGGTGGAGGGGGGCCTCTCAAATGTTATTATGTGGAAGCGGGTCCATAGGTTGATTATTTATGATTACCTACTCGGGAGTGATATCTCTCTGGGTTTTCAAATACGTATTCTTTCGCATGGTGAGAAATACCAGTTTTTTGGCAACTCCCTTATTTATACGATGGCTTTGTGTTTGATACCTCAAGTATGAGTTTGTTCATATGATTGTGTATAAGCATTGACATTGCTTGATTTTACAAGAGCATGCGTGCTTATGTTAGTTTGATTTTGAGTAAAGAACATTAAATGATTTCGACAGTAGAAATATTTTAATTGCACTGGTTTTAATATATTACATGAAGTGGTTACTTTACATCACAATTCTTTGGTATTTATGTAAGGCACAAATGCTCCATTTGAGTTTAAATTGTTTATATATTCATATGTTTTTAATATTCAAATTTTTTATCCTTGGCTTATTTCCCATCTACGCCCTGCTCACAAAGTCGATGATCACTGAGTCTATGATACTCACCCCCCTTATTTTCCCCTTTGTTACAGATAAATGATCAGCTCGCGTGTATTGCCTCAGCATATTTTGACTCGTTGCGACGTAAGTAATGGCATCTCTTAGACTTCCACTCCGAGTCGCTCCGCTACATAGAGTTCATGTTTATGTAGGATGGTTGGTTGTATAAAAAAAATTAGTTTATCATAATTGTATCACCAAACAACCTTGATGTTGTGTATCGAATACTAAGTGTGATGTTTGAATGTATTTTAAAATTTGTTAGATTTGGAGATTGATATCTATTTACCGATATTAATTGAAATTTCTTATTCGATTTAAGTAAATAATCATATTTATACAAGTCGGTAGAATTTTTAATAGTCGTCACAACGTGGACCGTTATAAGGAAATCTGAGTTGATTACTTTACGCATTAAAATGTTCGATTTAGTTAACAAGAATCTCAACTAAAGCTTGTTCGGGATTTGGCGGGTTCTCCCGCAAGTCTTGGACGCTGGTAATGATCAGGAATAGGGTTGTTATAGTGGCACTAATCCAGCTTGTGATTCCTATCTATAATGCTTTGATGCCATCCGTTGAGATTACTCCGGGTGATGCCCACATCGGGAGTTTACTGCGGTCGATGATTTGATCCTTCGTCCGTTGTTATGGCACCTGCATGATCTGTTCTCCACCTGTTGCTTCGGCACGTGTGTAATTTGTTTCTCCGTTAGCGACTTTTGCCTTGAGCATGATCTGATTCTCCGCTGGTTGGCCACCATGTGTGATCTAACTGTGTCCAGGGTAGGACCACTCATTTGATTTCATTTGACTATGATGACATGCATTGAGTATGGCATGGTTTGATTTGAATATGAAATTATGGTGGCTGACTATGAATGATACTTGAGGTTGTGCTTAGCAACTAAGGTGTGCCTTTGAAGCTTAGTTTGATGGCAATGGCTTTAATGGTAAGCCTTGATTTGATATGATTTGATGTGAGGACACAAAATTTGTAAATTGTGGATATGACATGCAGTTGAGATGTGATCTGGCAAGACTTAACATGATGAGTTGTGCATGTAAGACATTAGGATGATCTTTGCACCTTGAGTTGGAAATGTTTAAATATGAATATATTATGGCTAGATGAGCCTAGATATAATATATATATATATATATATATATGAAATATTATGTTGTGATAGCATCCTTTCACTAAGTAGATGACTCACCCGTCTGTTGTACCATGTGCAGATAAGAGAAGTTATGGGATTATGTGGTAAGTATCGTCAATTGGACGGACACGTAATTCGCATCCGGTAGGGTTCCCTCCCCATGTGTCACTCCGCTGAATCTATGTGGGCCTTTCGCCTTCATGTCTGATTAGATGTAAAATGTGTCAGGCACGATGTGACATTTTAATTCTATAAAGGTTCTTATGTACAAACCCAATTTGATGGCCAATGTATGGCCTTATGTATAATTGTATGGATTGTGAGCCAGGGATAATGTAATATATTTGAATTGTTACAAATATTTTATTATTAACCCCTTGGCTATGTGTTATGTAATTTGAACTCTAAGCCTTACTCGGGTCTAGTGAGCTTGCCTGCTGGGCTCGTACACCGATCACAGACCCTCGAATTTAGGCCATGACAGTTTTCATTCTCCAAATTTTTTAAAGTCCAATTCACCCTTCTTGGACATTGTTGTTACTTACCTATTGAGTTAATACTACTAACAAATACAAGTGTTCTCTAATCAATCCTCTACTAGAAAGTTTGTCACTTTCAAGTTTTCTTCTTTAAGGTCAACTAGACCTCTTTTTAGGATCGACTAGGGCTATTTTCTTCAAGGATCTTGTGTATTTTGCCCTAAATTGATTGCCCTTTGCCATAAAATCGACGAATGAAGCTTTTCTTTATAAATTTGTGTGCAATTTGCCATAAGATCGACTGGTGAAGCTATAGGATCAATTAAAGCTTCTCAAGTTTTCAATATTTTCGTGTTTTCAACCTTAAGATCGATTGGTGCTTTGATTTCTTCAAGTTTCTCGACATTTCAGCATGTATAGTCAGCCGTATCTTCCTTGTAAGTGAATATTGAGCTGAGAGATGTTTGCTTTTTGTTTCTTCAAGTTGAAAACTCAATGTTAATTAAGTCTTTTAATGATAAGTCAAGTGATGATAAAGATGTATCAAGCTTACGTGGGCTTGGTGGATTACCTTTATCAGGTCCTCAAGCCAGTCATGGCTCGGGACGAGTCGTGACATTAAGCATACATACATGCTTATCTCATGTAATATGTAGAAACATCATCACATGCATATTATAAATCAATATACTTCATGTAATCCATACATATCTTATTGAAACGGTGGTTTGGTTTAACATATTTGAAAAGACTTGCCTTTCCTTGTTGAAAACTAATACATAATAGAATGTTTACGTATATATCTATATATATATATATATATATATATATATATATATAAGTTTGTAAATTCTTTCAAAACATGGGATCAATAACAAACACATTTTCATTTATAAAGTGGTTATAGAAATCATATCAACCAAGTAACTTATCAAATCATGCTTTTAGTTTTATAGACCAAAATAGTTTAAAAGTGGTATATCCATTCATCTTTATGGAGCATACAAACCTTTCCTCAACTTTCAACGAGAACTCGACTTCTCCTAAGATGCTAACTTTTTCACTGTGCGTAGCAACATTTAAACGAGTATCAATAAGGTTTCTAACACCATAAATCATATTCTAATCAAACCTTGAGTGAAAATCTTCAACCAATCTTTGTCTATTCCCTATTTAAATTTGTTGTTTATATTTCTAACTTTAGTTTAGTTGAAAAAAAATGAAAAGATGGCTAGGTCTTGAAATTTGAGCCTTATTTATAGTTTGAGGGTTGAAAATACAAGTTTATCCTTTATTTTTTGAAGTCTGACACTAAAGTATTGATACCTTGGGTTTAAGTTATACTTTTGAAATAGAATGGTTCTATTTGGGGTTTTTCAACCAAAATCTCGATACTTGCTTTTCTAGATAGCATGTCTCGAGACCTCCTATAAAGTTTCAAGACTTTATTCATCCCATGAATCAAGTATCGATATTCCTTAGCCAAGTCTCAATACCTTGGCTCCAAAATGCTATTTAAAGCAAAAAAATAAAGTCTTTTGGTCCCATTTGAATTTCAACTTTCCCAAAACTCAGTTGAAACCATTTAAAGTATATTCCTAAACCAAATAATGTTTAAAATCATTCACAAAATCTCTAAATCTTTACCTCAACAAGTTTAGTGAATACTCTTTATCTTTTAGTTGCAAGGTAGGATTCCACGATCTTCCAAGAAAGTAATGCTTTGGTTGACTTGATGGCTAACAAAGGTTTTTCTTTGGTTGAAGAATTCATTAGTTCTGATTTTCCTCTTGTTGGAGCTTGGAATTTGTTGATGAATGATGTTATGGCCGTCGGCCTCGCTTGTATGATTAAGCTGTAAAGTTTTGTTTTTCCTTTCAAAAACAATAAAATAATAGCATCAACCTCCCTTTTATCGGAAAATAATAAATGGTAAAAAATACTAAAATAAGGAGGCCCAACTACTTATCTCCAGAATTACAGGATCACACACCCCGAAGAAATGCCACGTGGAGGCTCAAAAACTGGCTCAGGGCCCGTTTTTTTTAACGCCACTCATCAGCTTCCGCGCACCTTGATCAGTAACTCTCTCCAGTCCCTGCCGCCATAACCTTCTTTATACTCCTTCGCCAACCTAAACCATGTCCGTTTCTATACCCTCTCTACCCCATGCGCACGCTAGACCTTCCTTGCTTCCCATGTCTATCCTGCGCCGCCTCCCCCTCCCCCTCCACCCCTTAACCCTACGCCACCACCTCCCCCGCCGACGATTCGCCACTCTCGCTGCAGTTCGCCAAGACACCAGCGTCTGGACTCCAACCCCAATCTCATCAGTCGAGCCCGCCGCCGAATCCCTCTTCCACGTTAGCATCGACGTGTCGGACTCTCCGGACCTAGCGTCCTCACATACTCTGCCTGGACAGTACCTGCAGCTGCGGCTGCCGGACGTGGAGAAACCGTCGTTCCTGGCCATAGCATCTCCGCCGTCACTGGCGGCAGCTGGTGGAGTGTTCGAGTTTTTGGTGAAGAGCGTTGCAGGATCGACGGCGGAGCTTTTGTGCGGGTTGAAGAAAGGGGATGTGGTGGAGCTTAGTCAAGTGATAGGAAATGGCTTCAATGTTGATAAGATCGATCCGCCTGAGGATTATCCGACGGTTTTGATTTTCGCGACTGGGTCGGGAATCAGGTTAGGGTTTTTTGTTGGAGTACTTTAATAACCAATCTTTATGCGGTATTTGAATTAATTCAATTTAAAAATTGAAGCTCTATTGTTTTATCATGCTTTGTTTCTTGTAGAATTTGAACACTTCTCACATTTGAGATGCTAAATTAGGTGAAAATTTGTATGAACATTTTGCGCTCCAGGTTTTTTTCTTATTCTTACGTTGAATTTGAGCAAAGCCCTGGTCTTGCTCTTAAGGTAGTGAAAGATTTGTGGTAGTAGAATTCTCTGCACAGTAATTTTAGGACTGCTTAGTGGTTCTGGAAGAACTTGTAAACTGTGCACTCTGAAGTTCAAAAATTTACTCTTTTCTCTTTTTGCACATAATGGTATATGTATCTTCATTTGGTACATGGTCTTACAAAATGTTGTTTGATGCTTTTAGGATGGAAAATTGACTACTAAGTACTCCATTTTGGGCTCATACTTTTTAATACACCAATTTGACATCATTTACAAAATACCCTGCCCTCACTATTTTGTATCTACTTCATGTTTGATATTGTTTTTTTAATTTTATTTTTAGCGTAAACCAACTGTTTGAATCTTTATAGTCATTCATATTCAACAGCATGAAGATTGCATTGATGATACCATGATGCATGATTCTTTAATTCATCAACATTCATGTGTGTTTTAAAGGTTTTAAAGCTTTGAATGGTTAATATCTAGAGATGGATATAGTAATTGCCACTGATTTCTGCATTGGCATGCTCATGGGAATCGTTTATATGTATTGTTTTCTTGTTTGCAGTAATAGCTTTCCCTTTCGATATGACTAATGCACCCCTCCCCCAACCTACCTTTTTTTTTGTTATCTTATTAACTGCAGAACAATCATTTTCAAGTCCATTAAATCTCGCTTCTTGAGAACTGGAACAGAAATTGAAATATTTGTGTATTGTTTTATTATTGGCTGCTGTGATGCACAAAGGTGATCATTCTTTATTGTATTTCCTACTTTGGAAGAAGATCAGTTCCATCACCTTCTTTTTATTTCAACATCTTAAGCGTCTGGAAGAGTTCTGTTAGTAGGCACTTATTGGCATTTAAAAGGAAGAAAGAGTAGATCCTGTAAAGTGTGCATATGTGTTTGTTTTGTTGCTTCTATTTGTTCATATGTTTTTCTTTTTTACTATTTTGCTCGGTAAACTGATTTATTGATTGTAATAGATATCTCCGAATGGCAATACAGTTTGATATTGTTGACTATTTAAAAATCCTATTATTATACATTTCCTGCAGGCATTTCTTTGTAGCTTACTTGTTCTGTTTACTTTCTCTTGTCCAGTCCAATTCGATCTCTCATTGAGTCAGGATTTGGTGCTTATAAGAGATCTGATGTGAGGCTTTATTATGGGGCTAGAAACCTTAGGAGAATGGCTTACCAGGTCTGGTTCTTGATTGTCCACTTTGTTAGACTTTTCTATATTCTAGAATAAGCAAATCTTTTCTGCTTGATTTTGAAGGTCTTGTTTGTTCCTATTATAGGATAGGTTCAAAGATTGGGAATCTTCTGGTGTTAAGGTTGTGCCGGTACTATCACAGCCTGATAATAGTTGGACTGGCGAAAGTGGCTATGTACAGGTAGAGTGCTCTATTCACATGTTTTAATATTGTTTGATCCTGTGAGAATCGAATTATCACAACCTGCATTGACTTTTGCAGGCTGCCTTTGCTAGGGCCAAGCAAATTCGTAGCCCTAAGGGCACTGGTGCAGTGCTTTGTGGACAAAGACAAATGACCGAGGTTTGTTTCTCCTTCTTTTTAATTCAACGATTGTCACTGATTTCTTTGTTTAATCTTTCTGATTATCTCTGGAATTTTGGTGGATATCTATCACTTGGTTCTTGTCTGTTGTTATTTTCCTTGAGAAGCAATGTTTGGGATTATTGCAATAATTAACCATTGATACAAGCTTTCTCTTTTATTGAATAATAGGAAAAAGTTTTGCATGTTAATTAACTTTAGTGTGTGCTTCAAGTAATGGTGTAATCTCCTTAACCATTAACTTCTTCTGTTTTTGAGTGTATGATAGAATATGTATTGAAGTTTTTTGATCCTATGCCTTGAACAGTGAGATGTCTTCAGTTGAATCACTGAATTTGGAGTAAAACTGTCAAGTGTTCTAGATTATATTAGGCCTGTGGAAGAGCAACAATATGCTATAATTACAAACGTACATACTTTTTTGGCTGCAATGCAAACCTAGACATTGGTACAATTTTGGGTCGTGGTACAATTTGATACAACTATTGGATCGCTTATAATATTTGTTATATGGAATCCAATATTTTCCATTCTTTGTTAACATACCAAATTTCATGAAATAAAGTAGTTGTTTTTGGCTAATATGGAGCAAACGTCCATGGCCTTCTTTGTCAAGAAAAAAAAATTGTTTTGAATGGCAAGAAGAGATTTTACTATAAGTTTTAAGTTAGCCAATTTAAATCAACAAGATTATATGAAGATATAAATAAGCCCAATACCTTTTTTTTTGGGCTAGACTATAATAACTTGTTAAACCCAATTATGATGAATGTACAAAGCTCTTCTGGAATGGATTATGGGCCGGAAGATTTTGAACCCAAGGTGGAATAAACTGAAAGCCTTAATCTATTTGGCTTTGTTTTTGCTTCTTCTTCATGTAGCTGCAGCAGCATAACATAGTTCTGCTTGTTGAACTTGAAATCCTGCCCTCCCTCCTACCCGTGCCTATCTCTCTCTTTCTCTATGAAAAATAAGCTCATGATTGAACTTTTCGAATGCCATATTTTGAGCTAAGTGCTAACTCATATCAAGCAACGATCACATAACTTTCCTTTGCTCTGTTTTATGAATTGCTTTTGCAAAGATGCCTTGTCCAAATTTTTAGTGCCATGCTAGACACATATATCGTATCCCTACTGTTTAGTACCCATTTTTAGGGATCTAGGTCGTGCATCAAGAGTTCCAAGAATGTAAAGGTATGGCAATCTAGATCCCAAAATCTGGTTCACAGTTCGAGGGGAGGTATTAATATTAGTAACTATGCACATAATGCTATGAAGCACAAATATGGCTTAACACTTTACCTGTTTGGTTTCATTTTCGTGTCCAACACTGATATGGTTTGATAGATAGCCAACACAAATGAAACACCTCAAAATATATAAATAAATAAATCCGGCATGGGGTACGCATGCAACAATATAGTGTGCACTCACCTTGGAGGTTTCAAATTCATCCCCATAGCAACCTGTTACCAATCATCCGCCCTCAATACAATTAGAAATAAGAACCAAGCAATGAAAAGAAAGTAGATTTAAATATTAAAGCTAATGGGGAGGGAACATGATAAAGGACGAAGGAGTTGAATTTGCAGAGGGAATTGGGAAGAGGAAGCAGGAATGAGTTCCATTTCCTCATTTACATTGGAGGTAGACATTGTTTTGATATTTGAGCTTTGATGGTTGACTCTTGATTTTGATTCTGAGGAGGCTTGACCTAGTAATTGGATTTTTTCTATTTATTATGGACATATGCCTAAGCAATGTTGGGCTTTCTGTATCCTATCAAAAGGTTGCCCTGCTTTAGAAAGTAAAATGTTCATGGATTTTTGTTAGCATAAAAAAAGCTACTTTTTAGGAAGCAGAGTTAACTGTATTGACTTTGTAAAATTTGTTAATGGTGAAAATATAACTAATTACATTGGAATGAAAAGATTCTATAGTTATTGATAAATGATTATATATCAGTTATCATGTTATTTAAGATACAATATGGAAAATTTGGGGGCCTTAGTTTGTGAGTTGAAAAGTATATTGAAAAATATATTTTAGTTGAATCAAAATGGCCTAATGTCCTTTATTCCTTGCTTCCTGTTTGCTTCAGCTGAATGTCTTGGATATATATATTTTTGCAACTCAACTTCTTTCCTTACGAACTTATTCTCTCTCTCTCTCTCTCTAATATGAGATGTCTCTCACGACTCACACCCTTTGGCCTCAGTTTCTCCAACATTCTTACTTTCATGTAGAAGCAAGGTAATAAGCAGAGTTTTGTGGTGAAATTAATGAATTTGTTGTGGTTGATTTTTCTGCCAAACTCTGCAACATGTGTTCCCAATTTCTTCTATTATCTTCTCACTGCAACTGGCAATGGGAGTTGAGGCTGTATTTTTGGCTATAGTAAAGTCAGAGGTATGACTGACCAAATGGAAGTGGAAGATATAAATTTTTTAATGGGAGTTGAGGCTGTATTTTTGGCTCAAATATGTAGAATTTTGGTTGTTGGGTTTTTGTCTCTTAGGTTTCTTGGGTTATTAGTATTATTAGCCGATCAGTATTCTGTTTAAGGTAGGTGTTTCTAATAGAAGATCAGAGGAGCTTTTCTTTTTTTTGTTGCTGACAATAAATTGGGTTGAAGTTGTTAGTGATAGTCCTTGTAAAATTTGTAGGTGCTGTTTTTTCTAATAGTAGTTGTGTAATATTTTTGGGTTTATTAGTATTTATGGCTGATGGCTTTATAGGAGATTTGGAAGATAATAAGAGCAGGAAAAGTTCATGGCTCCCTCTGATTGTAAGGAGTCAAAAGGAATGAGAAAACGGTGTTGTATACATCTTAATTGTTGCGAGCTGATCAAGTAGCTGACATGTCTTGAAGGGGTTTTGTTGCTTGCTTCTTCCTTCAAAGTTTTGCAAAGGTGCTGTTTTTTCGAAGAGTAATTAAGTCTGATTTCTTTTTTTTGTTTTAAATTTCTTGGTTTGAGTCATCGTTGTTCAATTTAGATTGTATGGTGTATCAAAATCTTATTTTTTAGTATTAACTAATATCATATCATATTGTATCGTAAGATACAATAAAAAATTTTCAAATTAATTATAAATATCATATATATATATATATGTAAAATAAAAAAAAATTTAAAAATGTTATAAATATTAATAGAATTGAAGATTATATGGCATAAATTGAAAAGATAACTTTTTTTATTTAACTCTCAACATGTTATTTAATAATATATATTTTTAAATAAGAAATGTATTTTTCATGTTAATTTATTAATTAAAAATTAAAATGATTTAACATTTTGAAGTCAAAACGGGAAAACAAATTTTTTAGTATCCTTTTTAAATCTCAATGACTGAAACCCATAAAAAGTAGTTTTCCATGTTTCAATCTAAAAACCATAAATACATAAATGGGTTTTGGAGTAATTGAATAGGATAAAACTTATAAAAAGTGTATTGTATACGTATTGCATATTGTGCAATATACTTTTGATTTGTATTATTTTTCATTATTATCGTTACATATCGTACGATATGTATCATATTTTGTACGATATTAATAACTATGGTTTGAGTTGATTAGTATGTGTGTTTTGGTGGGTGATAGGCTGATGAGAAAGGAGAAAATTGGGTTTGAGTGTGTTTTTTTATAGTAGAATTAGAAGATCATAGAGAGTGAAAGATCTTGGCTCCCTCTAAATTCCAAGGATTCAAAGGGATGAGAAAACCAGGTTGTATTGTATTAACTGCTGAGAGCCGATCAAGTAGCTGACACATGTTTTGGAGGGGATGTTGCTCGCATCCTCCTTTAATTTTTTGTATGGATTTGTGAATATGGGGCCTAAGCTTTTGCATTCTTCAGTTACTTCGAGCTTCTGATTGAAATGAAATCTTATATGTTAAACAAATGCATGGCTGAGATGCAACTGATTGAGAAGATAAATGCTTGATCTCCATGGAATGAATGACTAGGTTTTTGGATGTTGGTAGACATTAGAAGCTTACAGTAGATTGTTAGGACTTAGCATATCCTAGGATATGGCAACAGTCGCCGTAGTGAATTGACCAATGGGGAGTAAACAACAGCAGAAAACTGTTTTATATTATTATTATTTATTATTTTGTGCTTGGGTGATAAATTTGCACTTTAACTGTGTTGGGGAGTTAGACATGACATGTAAGCTGAATGTTGCTAAATCAGGGCATGAGTAACAAATGTTGCTGAGCTGATTTTGCAGGAAGTTACTTCAATACTTGTAGCGGATGGAGTTTCGAGTGAGAAGATTCTAAAGAACTTTTGATGAAATTCAAACGGGATTCATGGTGTTGTATCATTGTTGAGGGACATCTGATGATTATTCTTTTCCTATTATTGCTAAAAACGAAGCATGCTTGGCTAATAAGGTCAATTTTGGGAATTCGTCCAGGTGTGCTGGCGTAGCACAGTTCAAATTGTATGCTGGCGTTTGTAACCTGATATGCTGACCTAGCAATGCCGAAAGAGGCTAGCAGCCACTAACATTACTTTGATTTCTTTTTTCTTTCTTCTTTTTCTTGGAAAAGATGACTCAAATGGTGGGAAAAATAATAGACCACCAATATTGTTGACTTTTAACACTGTTTGGCTAGAGAAGGAAAAAGGTAGACAGAAACATTTCTTTTGTTTGGTTGAAAGAAAAAATAGAGAGCAAGTGTAAAAAGTTTTTAATACCCTTTAGATTTTCATCTCTTGCACCAAATGTATAAAGTGGTAAAACGAATATCTCCATCTATCATGCATTTCTCTCTTTCCCGTCGTAGCTGGGGCATGGACAAAAGTATTAGTTCCCTGGGTTTGCGCAAAAGGATGAATCTGTTTAAAATTAATTGAATAAATGATAAATTAAACATACCTGTAGGATATAAAGAAAACTGTAAATGCACAGTAGACGAAAGAAAAAACCGAGTTTGATTCAGTTCTAAAGACCAATAGAAAGAGTTTTGTCGTCTGCCGTGCTTAGTAATTAGGATTCCATTGGGTAAAATACAAATACGCTGAAATTTGGTTGAACACATTTTTTTTTGAAAAAGTATGTGTTAATTATTAAGTTAATTTTAAGGATAAGGACAAGTATGTCCATTATTATTACTCTTTTCCATATAATATTTTATGCTTTATTTTGTTTTTCTTTTCTCTTTTCCTTTTCCCATTGTTCTTGTTTTCAGTTGCAAAATTGTGAGATTTAAGTAGTTATAAATATGTTTGAAAGATCTAATTAGTTGTAAGATAATTTTTACTTACTATCAAATTGAATTTTAATTAGGTTAAACTATTATTAAACTATGTATTAATAATTGTTGGGAGTCTATGTTGGTTTCTACAAATACAAAATTTAGTCAGGATTTACCACAGGAAAATTATAAATCAAGATAAAGATATCTCAAAAAGTAATTCAAGTGCCTTACCTTCAAAGGGATTCATGCTTCTTGTTGCTAATTAATTCTAATGGTCAACTAAGTAGCAGCCCTTAGCTATGGACTTAAATTCATTAGACCCAATTCATAGTTCAAGAAGACTTATATATAAAACCCAAAAGAATAATATGTGTGGGATTCTTATAGATCTCTCTACAGCTATGGGACCAGGACTATGTTATCTCATGACTAATATTTTACTTAAAATTTCGTTTAGTCTAATATTATCATTTAGTTTTCCTAAATTAATTAAGAAACCTTATTTACCCATTCATTGTAATAATGTCTATTAACACATTGCAACTAACCTTCGTAGAGAAAAGAATTATCAATGAAGTCCCTTTTATTATGATCTTTACTAATTAGTACTTTCACCATACGATATTCCTCATGAGCTCTATGGATAAGTAATTTGCATTGCCACATCCAACCCATGTAATTCCGATTCATGATTTTCATTCTTGCTATACTTCGACAAATATTTTTCTTCAACAAAATACTTATATATAGCATTAATATAAATAATATCATTATAAAACACATTTTTTGAAAATACACCAACCAAATTTTTTGAGTCTAACAATCTTATGAAAGTCACTTGAATATCTTTCTCAATAGAGAATGATGAATCATTTATTGAGCATTCGATAATTTATTTAGCATGCACATAACCTAATGTACCAAGCTATAGCCTTTAAATTTTGCATCACTTGTTGACATTAAAGTCATTTAGATACTAAATATAATATATTGACCTCTCAAGTCTAAGGACAATTAATAAATTTTAAGAAAGCTCTTTTTAATTATTCACAACGACAAGCTTATAAGGTGCTCTTTAATTAAATCTTCTATGTATCTCATACACTACACTCACTTGTTTGCTTTAAGGTCATTACCTTAATGGTGGAGTTAAAAAATTCTATCTTTTTGATGGAGACATAACAAGTGTAGGCTTTAAACAATTTGTCACCTTTAGCCTATAACAATTTTGGAAAACAAAGAATTAAAGAACTATAACTCCTCACTTAAAAGTTAATCAACTACTAGCATAATTTTTCTACAATGTTACCAAATAATTTATGATTATATCATATATGTCCTAAATAAATAAACACCCATTAAAATATAATATATGAAATCAATAATTGATGTAACAATTTATTTATTTAATAAATAAATAATAAAATTGGTTTTTAAGGATGTAAGTCTAACAATATCCCACTTGCACTTAAAACCAATCATACACATATTTTACACCAATTGATTCTAGGTGCTTTTCAAACACCTTTTGTGACAAAGATTTAGTTAATGGATTAGATATATTTTAAGCTAAAGCAATCTTTGCTATTATAACATCCTCTCTATGTATAGTATCACAAATCAAATGGAATCTGCACTATATGTATTTTGTTTTTTGATGAGGTCTTGGCTCCACAACCTATACTACTGCTCCAATATTATCACAATAAAGAGTAATGAGAGAATTTCTAGAGAGAAGAATCTACACTCTTGTATGAATTTTTGAATCCACACAACTTCCTTTGTAGCTTAACTCGCAGCAACATACTCTACTTCAGTGATGGAATCCACAATAGTAACTTGCTTGCAATTTTTCAAGTTATTGCTCCTTTATCGAAAGTGAAAACAAACCGATCTTGATTTTCTGTCATCCACATCTGATTAAAAATCTGAATTCATATAACTTGTTACAACTAAATCTTTTCCACCAAACACTAAACAATAATGCTTACTTTGATTCAAGTATTTCAATATGTGTTTCACTATTGACCTATGTACAGGATATGGATTAGATTGGTATCTACTCATAACACCAACTATATAACAAATATCCACCTTAGTACATATGGTGACATACATGAGACTTCATACTACTAATACATAAGGATAGTTTCTCTTATTCTCTTTTTCTTCTTGTTATTTAGGAGATATTCTCTTAGGGAGATAAATTCCATGTCTAAAGGGTAAAAACCTTTTCTTGGAATTTTGCAAGCTAAACTTAGTCAATATCTTGTCATTGTAGTTTGCTTAAGGCAATCCCAATTGTCGTTTCCTTTAGTCTCAAAACAACTTGATCCTAAATATATAGGATACTTCACCAAGATCTTTATAGAGAAGTGCATAAATAACCAAATCTTTGTTGATGACTCACTAATGGCCTGCAACATTCATGGACTTAACGAATTAGGTTTTCATATCACACTTAAATAAGTTTTGTGAAACTCCAACCTTACGTTAAGTGACATTGTTTAAATTTAAGTGAATGGATTATGCTTTAATATAATTTGGATGTTGGATGAGTTTTTTCAACTATATTGTTATGAGTTCTCTCTATTATTGTGTTTATTTGATGTGAGCTTGATGGATAAAGGAATGGTAGGAAAAGGAAACCAAAGAAACGTATTTTTGCAAAGTAAGGCATGTAGGGTCAATCTTGTTGGTCCTAATAGAGTGCTAGAGGGGGGGGGGGGGGGTGAATAACACTTCATAAAAAATCTGAAGGAAACTCTTCAGGTAGAAAAACTTTTGAAAGATTTTGAAAAGGAGAGTTTAAAACTTGTTAAGGCAAAAAGATACCAAGTAAAGAGAAGGTAAAGAGAAATGGATAAAACACAAATATTTATAATGGTTTGGTCCCCTTAACCTACATCTATTATCTTGATCTTCCAATCAAGGATTTTCCCCCTAACTTCATTAAACTAGTGGAATTGACAACTTCCACCAAGCTTTTACAAGGTGAGCTTTTAACCCAAGCTCAAAACCTTTATAAGATTCCCCAAGCTTTCCTAAGCTTAGTCTACCTCATAAAGTGTCTTTCACACTCTAAGTAAAAAAGAATACAGTGAAAATGCAGTGCAATTGATCATCTAGCTGATCTAAAATGTACAAAGTTAAGCTTAAAGCTCTTTTACAAAGATAAGAGTGAAGCACACTTGAAAAGAGAACTTTTGGACACTTCGTGTCACAGCCCAAACACTGGGCCATGACTGGTGCATGGGCCTAATGGGCATAGCCCACTAAGCCCAAGTAAGCCTTTTTGTGCAAACCCGATCATTATTCCCAACCATCATTTTTAAAACCACATATTGAAATTCTGAACTAAAAATATTTCAGTAATATTCTATAGTACCCAAAACTCACAATTTTATTATGTCAAAATAATGTCACCCATTTGAAACTCATAGTGGCATCAATAATCAAATATACATAATTGACTTATAATATGGATCCTAGCGGATTACATTATATATATGCGTTCATAGGTAATAGACCCTTGACCATCAGCAAAGTGACCGTGGGTGAAGGTACAGCTACTGAGATGCCATAGTACCTACCAAGAAGGTGAGCATATGTGGACAACTCAATCTAGGTCCCAACTGCTTCCAAATCTAAAAACATGAAGTTTAAAAACGTGAGTATAAAACTCAGTGAGTGAACATAAGAAGGGAAAAACCAATCGATTTAATTTGGAAATCATTATGCACTTGTTTCAAAAACAATGCAATTGATTTAATTTCTTACTAAAAAACCCCTCATTTCAAACTTTGATCAATAACCTCATAGTTTTGCAAAAACCCATGATCAATCCATGAAGTTAAATGGGTGAAAAATAGGTCAAAATCAAGCAAGGTAGCAAGCATGGCAGCAAGTTTCTCGCTGCAGCGAGAAATAGTCTCAGTTTGCATATATTTCAATTTTTCTATCATATCTCCCAATACAGAAGTTCAATTAACCTGATTTTTAAATCATTAGAAATATAAGAGGCAGGTCTACAACTTTGATGTTTACCGCTTTTCCCATTTAGGATGAGAATGTGGTCAAAATCTTTGTCGAAGTGAAAGCACTGCACTAGAACCTGAGAGTTTCTTGCTATAGTGAGATTTATTCTCGCTGCAGCGAGAACCAGGCCAGTGTGACCCCCAAAACCTGAGAGTTTCTCGCTGCAGCGAAAATGAATCTCGCTGCAGCGAGAAACAGAGCATTTTAATTGAAATAGGTCTTGTTACATTCTCGTTGCAGCGAGAAACAGAGCATTTTAATTGAAATGGGTCTTGTTACATCAAAAGTCATTTTCTTGTTGAAATGAAAAGCAATTTGAGAGCAATTAACAATGCCAACTTGCATCACAATCACAAATATTTTCATAACTTTCTATAACACACACATATATATACATATGCATTCATCATCATGTGTGCACTCCTTACTCGCACATTTCAACATCATCATGTGTGCACTCCCTACTCGCACACTCTAACATCATCATGTGTGCACTCCCTACTCGCACACTTCAACATCCTCACACAACATTATTCATCAATGCACAATGTATATTCATATACATACATACCAACATAATATAGGAGCACATGGATTCATCCTTTTACACATTTCACATTTCACAACATCAAAGCATTTTATCAAGGGCTTGTTCCTCAGCACACATTTTTAAGCAAAGGTTGGATAAAATCATTCAAATGTTTCATCTAAATACATTTACATCTTCTAAAGCAAATTTTGAAATGCAAGTTCACTCACCGGTCTGGTTAATTCTTTTGCTTGACTCTAACCTCAACTAATACTCCAAATGGACATGTGAGGCCTTGTTGGAACCTATACACACACAACATCACAACCAACCCAAATTGGCATTAATATAATCCAAAAGCTCTTTCCTAATCAAGTTCCACTAGTTATTCCTAACTATCTTCTAATTACCATTAAATGGCTAGTTATTCACACTACTCTAGTCACCTTAAGAGTGAATAAACAACCTCAATGATAAAACACTCACAAACCCCATTGTTAGCCATTATCAACAACTAAAGAAATTTAACCTTAACTTATACTCACCCTGATGGTCTTGTAGTTGAATTCTCTTTCAAAATTCTTCAAGCTAACAAGGGAAATCACTCTCTCTCTCTCTACATGTCCAGCTAGTGAGAGGAAGATGGAAGTAAGACTTTTTAAGGGTTTTAAGGTGAGAGAGTAAAAGAGCACAAAAGGTTCTATGAAAAAGTGCTCAAAAGCATGAAATTGAAGCTAGAGAGAGAAAGTTATGGAAGCTTTAAGGGAGGCTCCCATGGAGATGAAGAAACGTGAGAGGGGAAAGGAAGAAGAAATGGTTGGAAGCTGTTGGAAATTGTTGGAGCTTTAGATATTTATATCTAAAGTTTATCCATTTCTCACTTAAATTACCAAAATGCCCTAAACATGGTGACTTTGTCTTCTTCTCATCCTTTGTGCAACCTTTTACTCTTTTGACACTAGGGCAAGGTCCATAATAGTCTAGAAATACTCGAGTTCATGAAAACATAAAAATTCATACTCGAGATGCAAAATGACAATTTTACCCTTATTGTGGAAATTATCATTATTTTTATCTTATTCATTTATTTACCATCATAAACATCATTTATTCATTCCTTAGGCTTATTTAGACCTTAATAGCATCAAACAAACCCCACTCGTAGAAGCTCACTAAGAGAAATTATGAAATTACCCCTAGTCCACATTATCGAGTCTACTTCTAGTTATGTGTCTATAGAGATCGAGATTTTACAAGTTCACTTTTGAATTACCCTTTTTAACTCAGTAATTAACCTTAATTGACATCTGTAAACTTTATTAGCCATCGTATCAAAATACGGGGTACTACACTTCGTAGCTCTAATCATGCTCTTGCATGGTTTTCTCTTACATTTATGACCATTTGAAGCCTCTTTTATAGCTGGAGGGTGAATTCTAGCCATTAAAGACGTTTAGAAGGAATTTGCCTATTGTTTTGTCTTTTAGCAATTTTTTAATTTGGTCAACTAGCCTGTTTAACCGTGTAAAGTGAGCTTTAATCGATTAAAGTCTTTTTGCTTGTCTCATTATTCTTCATGGATTAATCAATTAATCTTGGCTTTAATAGATTAAAACCTCTTTGCTTCCTCTTTATTGAGTAAAGTCCTTTTAAATTCAAAAATTTTCAATTAGCACCTTTCAATGGTCATATTGAATTTCAATTTACACTTTAAAGCTCTGACATACCTTCTATTTGAATTTTAATTAATTAAACCCTATGGTTCATCAATTAATCATGTTTTAATATCTTTTCCAATACCTCTTTAATCTATTAAACCTTATGTTAATCAATTAAACTTGTTCCTACACTCTCAATGTATCTTCAAGTGTCACTTTAATTGGTTAAACCTTGTGTTAATTGATTAAATTCTTCGTTGAACTTCTAAATCCTTTCTTCTGGGCTTGATTGATTGATTAAACTAATATGTTAGTTGATTAAACCTTTGAAAATGTCCTCTAACTTGCTTTAATCTATTTCTTGAGACTTAAAACATATTGTTAAATTACAACTTTACTCCTACACACTTAAGTAACATAGTTAAACTTAAAGAATGAGGAATGTTTTGTTGTTATAAAAAACATAAGGAGTCAACAATCTCCCCCTGTTTTTGATGATGACAAAGCACCCCTAGATTTAAGAGTGCAATGTCTTTAAAACTATGTTAAGTAGTTAGATATTTCAAGAGCAAATGCATGAGAGTTTTTAACATGAATAATTTAAATGCAAAACTCATTCAAGCAATCTTGACTATTTTTGTCATTTTAAAACTATAACAATTTAAAACTAATAAAGCTAACAATCTCCCCCTTTTTGATATGACAAAAACTTTGAGCAAAATGTGTTGGGTTTTATGCAGCATGGAAGAGATCATACATAACAGTTATGTTATATGCAACAGAAAAAAAAATCTAAATAGAATCCCATGCTGCCACCCATGGATCACCTTAGTGGTTTTAATACAAACAAAACCATTAGTAGGATGCATATTGATGCACTACTCATATAAATGAGTATATTAAATGATCCAACGTGAATGATTGGATAATAATCTCTATTCAATGGAATAAATTCAAAGTAGTTGAATACATTGAATAAGATAAACATATTTTGTGCACATCATAAGGTTAGTGGGAATAAGATAAATTACTCATTAAAAGTGTATAAGATTCATTTGCCAGTCTAAGGAAAAAAATGAAATAGGACTAAACATTTAAAGCCTAAAAAAAGACTCAACAAAAGAATTTAGGATGACATGTTAAAGGAATTTATCATAGAGAAAATCTTAACATGTTAAAAGACTAAATAATCATGATTGACCTGTTATATTCGAATGGTTCCAAAACAAGAGATAACTATACGATTATATCTATAATCAGAGATAAGCCTTTTGTTTAGGCTACAAAAGGAAAGATATTTGGATAATTGGTTTAATAAACCAATAAATGATTTCGATTTGTTAAAGTAACAACAAGAGCCATAATAATGAAATCAAGGTCTTGTTGTGATCTAAATTAGTATTTCAATTATGACAATAAAGATTGTCAAACATATAAATTAACATATCCCTAAATATTGCAATCTAAGTTGTCTTAGTAAAGACACAGTTGCTAAGCGAAAGAGTTCAATATTGGATACATTAGCAATTAACTTAAGTGCAAGTGGGAGATTGTTCGTATATGCCCTTGAGCTAATTGGATTGATCAAGGAATATATATTGTCATTTAATGCATATTTAATCACATAACTATATGTGATAGAGGTTTTCCTTCATGTTAGTGCAATAATAAGGAGTTATTAAGTACTAATTGAATGAAGCCATGGAAATAAAGGCCTAGCAAGGGAATTGTAAAGTTGTTACAATTATGAGATCATTATGCATCAAAGCCATGTTCCTAAAATTGTTCTTGGTCATTGTATTGTCAATTGACAATGCTCAAAGATTGGTACATGTTAAGCTACCTTAGGAAATAAGCAATTGATCTCATAGATAGAAGCATATGGGATACTTGAGGATAACATGTAGGTGTTTGTTAAAGAGCAAGTTCACTAAACATGACTCGTTATGAGAACTTCATTTGGTATTTCACTCAAGTGTCTATGGAATATGTTATCATGTAATAGTCGTGCAACTAGTCCTCAAACTTGAGACATCTAGTAATCTTGTATGGAGAATGACATACTTTGATTTCACCCTTACGGGCCTGGAAGTGACTAGATTCTTAAACAGGGTGTTTTTGGGTATGCCATAAAGCATGCAAAGATGGATGAGTGGTAAAGAGAGGATTCATCATCCCAAGTGATATGAGGGGATGTATCTCACTTGTTTTCAATTCTAGATTAACTTGTATATAGTCTTTGGCCAACGTATGATGAATTTGAGGAAAGTTAGTTTCCTATTTATAAGGTTAGTCATAAATTATGAGAACAAATATGGAATGTCATAAGTAGACACTAAGCCATGCTTTATGACACATTTGAGATATTTGATGAAAAGACCGTATTGCACTAAGAGGCTTATCATTGAAGGGCTTGTCAAATTTTTTAATTGACTCTCTAACATTTGGGTGATCATGATGTCACGACCCGGTACTCTCCTCGAGCCTGTGACAACCGCCATGATGTCCCGATAGACATTCATTACCTAAAATGCCAATCGAAACCCCGCAAGGCTTTAATATCAGTTTTCTCACCTCCTTTGCGAGCAACAGTTGCTAATATTATATTTTAAAAGATTATAAGCTATTTCCAAACCAAAACAATAAAAAAATAATTTTTGTCTCATAGGGGTATTTTGGTCATTTTTCTTCAAAAATTTTGAAACCATCTAAAAATGTAGTATATGAGTGAAAGATACATATTTCATAACCAAAAATAAGTTTAGATGTCAAAAACATTCATTTAAAGTGAAATGATAGCTATTAGAATAAAATAAAAATATTAAATAAAATATTCTATTTTCTTATGAAATAATATTTTTAGAGATATCCGTAAATAATTTTTGTAGCATAAAAGCAAAATAAATTCGTACATATAGTAACACAGTGAGCCAAAGTGTGTAATTTAATTTACAATGACATGTGGGCCCCCTCGAATGACCAAAAGTAATGAAGGTTGCGAACCTACGATTTTTGAAGATACAAATCCAACTGTAGCCCTCGACGAAATCAGCTATCTACAGACTAACCTGAGCTTGAAATGAGTGAAAAGGAGGGTGGTGAGTTTATATAAACTCAGTGAGTAAACAACATCATCTAAAATATCTAAAGTCAAGTAAATGGAGACAACTTAAAATAGTTCATCGTACTATGATTCATAACGTTTCA
Organism: Theobroma cacao; assembly: GCF_000208745.1. Taxonomy (NCBI): domain Eukaryota; kingdom Viridiplantae; phylum Streptophyta; class Magnoliopsida; order Malvales; family Malvaceae; genus Theobroma; species Theobroma cacao. Next base: position 20,597,844 of record NC_030851.1, on the reverse strand, counting down.
AACTCATTTCAACTAAACAAAACAAATTCATTTCACTCAAATAATCAACATGGCTTATGAGTTTCTTAAAAATTTGGCTCGTGCCAAAATTCATTCTCAGGGATACCTTGGTCGAGGCCTCTAACTGAGTCCGCCAAGGCTATTAAAGAAAAGTTCATATACACATAAAACACATTTTTACGTTTAAAAGCATAGGCGTTCCTTGGCATTGGCTGAGTTCACCCTCACGTGGTGGTTTAACGTGTAGTGAACTCTAAAGCTTTACCTCAGAAGATACCCTCTGTGCCTTTCGTACCGAGATAAAATATAACTGGGTTTACCGTGCCCCTCTTTAATAGGCTAGTCCACGAAAACCCACCACTGCAGTGACTAATCAATAAAAGTTTCGACAGCATGACACGACAATTATATTACTACCCAGTCTGTTAAGGCAAAACAAACAGTTCATACAATTTCAACACAATTTCTAATTCAGCCATTCAAACCATAAATTTACAACACAATCAAACAATCTCCAATTACTCAATTTCTAAAATCATCATTCAATTTCAAAATGATTTATAAAACTCATTTAATTTAATCACATTTTACTTATAAAACATAAGGATTTACCATTTAAACTCATTTTTCTATAAAATCACAAAAACGAATAAAAACTACTTTAGATAATTAAGATGATAATAAGGTTACTCACGATATCGGGAGTTCGAAATACTCCTACTCTTGGTCCTCTGGCACAATGTCTTTACCCTTGTTAGAAGACTCACCACCTATACACAATACATAACAAATAATTCAATATATTGTGTCATGTCATTATAAATCTATTTCAGGCTCTATATGAATGCATGAGGTTGCTCGGATAGTCACTTAAAGACGGTGTTACACGTTGGTTCAATTGTGATCGAAATGGATCGATTTTCGACCTAATTCGAACTTTCCACCTTTGATTTAACCAAAACATCCAAATTGACTCCAATTATATTCATCACACTTCCAATGACCCAAAATACACCAAAGTGCCTCAATGAGCTTGACTTTCTCATTGTTATTCAACTTATTTACTAAAAGAACTATACTTTAAAATTACCATTTTCGATTTTCATCACCACCATTCATTAAATTCTAACTAAATAACACAAGATATCACAAGAATCATCATCACTAGGTTCCTTATGAAATTCGGCCATGGTGGGTGCATAAACAATATGGTTTTTCATACTTGATTTTTTTTATACCATAAATCATTAGTTCTTAACCAAATCACTTGAAATAAAATCAAATCCACCATCAACATGCCATAAGGAAGATTCGGCCAATGAGGGTGATGGAAGAACATGAATTTTTCTTGTTTGCTTTTCATGCTACACATCACCAACCAACTAAAAACACTAGAATAACATGTGTTCTAACTAAATTCATCATCAAATCTTCTCCCCCTAGGTTCGGCCAACAAGGGATTTGTCATGAAATCATGAATTTCAACCATGGAAAATGAGAAAGAATGCTTAGGAAAGATAGATCTCAAGATAAAATTGAAATATCTTACCTTTTGTCACTTGATTCCTTGAAATTCCAAAATTTTCTCTTGAATTTTTCTAACTAGGGTTTTGCTCTTTCTTTCTTTCCTCTTTTTCTTGGTGAGGCCGAACATATGGGAGTGAAATGGGAGAGTCATGTGCAGATTTTTAATGTAAATTATAAAGAAATGAAAGCTTACCACTTGTCACCATTCCATTGGTCCATGTTTAACATTTAACAACTAAGCTTTCTTTCACCACCACATAAAATATCTCAATTATCCATAATATAAAATGTTAATGGATGAAATCCTTAGGAATGACAAGTGTTGGGTGGTGTAAAATTCCAATTTGGCCCTTGGGTGGCAAAATGACCATTTTGACCCTACGTCATAAAAATTCCAATTTGACTCCAAATCAATCCTCGAACTTCAAATCACCATATTAAGTCATTCTGGGTTTTTAAAATTCTCAATTTCATCTTAAAATCTCTATTTCGACTTGTTCGAGGCTTAATTCAACTTAATCGTACAATTAGGTACAACATCGTCTTTTAACGATTTCTAAGACATTCAAGTATGCAGACATTCTATCAAGTACCTATACAATATGGAAAATATATTATAGAGCTGGGCTTGACACATGATGTGTTGCTAGATACTGTTCATAATTTATAAATATAAATCAATTATCAGATTGATATTTGATTATGCTTTATATTTATTGCCAACATGTCAGAAGCCTAATGGGTTACACACATTAAGTGATATGATTAAGACTAAATAAGGATAATCAATTAAGTTGGACTTAATTGAAATAAACCAAAATTAAGTGAGAAAATTAATTAAGTTCACAAGGACTTAATTGACTAAAATTACAAATGTTGTATCTAGGGTTACAGCTTAGTTTGGCTATTTAAATATGTTATGTTAGCCAACTAAAATTATGATGAAGAAAAAAAAAAGCCTTCAGCCACTTATTAGCCATTTCATAAAAATAAGAAACGGAAAATAATTTTCTCTATTTGATAGAAATAAGATTCGGCAAGAACTTTTGGTCTTTTTGTTTTAGAAACAAAACTTGCTATCACAAGTAAAATCTTACTTTTGAAAAGGTCTTATTCGATCATTGTGTGGATTATTGTTAGAGGCCAAACACTTGGGTGGCTGAAGATTTGACAAATTTTAAAGGTGAAGAAGTAAAGATTTCGACTGCAGGATTTCACATAGTCTTATTCACTTTTAGGTTACTTGCTTCATCACAAGCGTTTTTGGATTTAATTGGCTCTTGATTACGATATCTAGAGCAAGTTATGTAATACTCAAACATATGAATGTTCATAATTAATTTGAAAATTACATGAAAACCACAAAAATTGATCTTGTGAGATTCGACTATTTCTTTGATTAAATGCATGCTTTATTTTTCTACTGCATTATTTTTTTAATTTCATGATTAATTTCATGTTTGAGCATGAGGTCAAATCCTAGCACCTACCATATCTCAAAACATCATATCTGCATTATACTTGGCACTATATGATTATTTTGATTTTAGCATTAAGTGCAATTGTTGTTCTTTCTCCAAGGGAGAGATGTACTATGGTGTGGGGACACATTTAAACGGTTTTTATATCCTTGATCCAAATGGACCTATACTCAACATAGAAGTCAAGGAAACAAAGAAAGGTGATCCAATGGTGTCCTACATCTGGCACTGAGGGATTGGCAAATCAATGAGACTTGCTTTAACCAAGCTACACAAACAAGGTTATATCGATCCATTTGATTATGAAACTTATGGAACATGTGATTATTGTTTCCTTGGTAAGATGACCAAGTCACCTTCCATCAGAAAGGGTGAAAAAGTTGGGATGTTGCTAAGACTTATACATTCGGATGTATATGGTCCTATGAACACTGTTGGCTCCATTAGTTTTTTATGATAATAAAGCATTTCCACTCATTTATGTCTAACCATACTACTTGAGTGTGCAAGATGAAAATATATGTCAATGATAAATTAATCACTCAAAAGCAAATATCAAAACTCATAAGAATAAAAAGCCACAATTGAGCCACAAAATCGAAGCCTCTTAGTCAGATAACTAAGGGATTTAGTCAACTAAAATTCAAAAATGAATTTGGCTGGGTTTAGAGACAGAGACAACTTAATTGACTAAGAAGCATTGTTAGTCGACTAAGAGCTCATTGCTAGAAACTGGGTTCAGAGACAGAGATGACTTAATCGACTAAGAAACATTGTTAGTCGACTAAGAGCTTACTGCCAGAAGCTAAGATCAGAAGATAGAAACGACTTAATCGACTAAGAAGTATGTTAGTTAACTAAGAGCTCTCTGTCTAGAAATTTGAATTTGAATGCTAGAAGACAGATTAACGGCAAAAACTAACTCCAAACTATTTCCTAACGGTTAGAAACTGTCCAACATACATCAGAGTTGGTTTTTCAATTATATAAGGCACTTCCAATGGCTAAGAAAAAGATGAGATGCTTCCAAGATAAAAAAAGCTCAAAAATAGCAAAAACTCTAAAAAAAGCTCAAAAATAGCAAAAACTCTTTGCATACTTTCTACACTTCACTCAAATCCTTGTAATAGAGTTAAGCACTTCATTTGGTACCATTCAGATCAGGTTAGTGATCAGAGGTACTCCTTTATTTCTGTTTTCCTTGATTACTTAGAGTGTGTGAGTCACTCTAAGAGGATTGATCAAGCTTGGGTTAGCTTGATTGGGTGTATAGGTTCTAACTCAACCTAGGAAAAGTTAGTTTTGGAGTTTGGTTGATCCCAGGAAAAACCATTGTTAAAAGTTGTGGCTGAGCTTGTGAAAAGCCATGGTCAAAGCTTGGGAATTCCACCGTTTATAGTGATTTGGTTTGGAAAATCCTTAGTTAAACAATCAAGGTAGTGGATTTAGGTATTTGACTGAACCATTATAAATCTTTATGTATTGTCTGCTTTGTTTTATTTTTCATTTTCATTATTTCTTAAATCATTCCTTCATCTTGCATCAAATTTCTCATCATTGACCTTCAATTTGACCCCAATTAGAAATCAAGTTTTGTGAGAGCCAAAAAGTGTTATTCACCCCCCCTCTAACACATTTACTTAGGACCAACAAGTGGTGTCAGAGCCTATCCCTCTTTCTCAAGGCTTAAAATCCTAAGGGAGGTCCTAATGGCTCTTCAAAAATCTATAGTTGCTGAGGGACAGTCCACAAACAGGCCACCTCTATTTGATGGATCAAACTACCCCTATTAGAGCACTAAGATGTCAATCTAAATAAGGGCAATAGATTATGAGATGTGGGATGCTATTACTGATGGACCCTTCATTCCCTCAACCATAAATGTAGTGACTAATGAAATGATTCCTAAGCCAAGGGCTGAATGGACTGAAGCTGAAACCAAAAAGGTTCAGACAAACTTTAAGACAGTAAATACTTTATATTGTGCTTTGACCCTTACTAAGTTTAACAAAGTGTCAAGCTGTACCACTGCCAAACAAGTATGGGACAAATTTAGAATTATCCATGAAGGGATTTCACAAGTCAAGGAGTCCAAAATAGCTTTTCTAACCCACAACTACGAAATGTTAAAAATGTTCAAAATGAAACCTGGTGAAGACATCACCATCATGCTTGATAGGTTTACCAACATTACTAATAAACTCAGTCAGCTAGGAAAGCCAATCCCTGAACATGAACTAGTGAAAAGACTTATTAAAAGCTAACCCAAAACTTGAAAGCCAAAAGTGATTGCCATTAGAGAAGCTAAGAATTTAAATGTCATCACTCTTGATGAAATATGCGGGTCTCTTTTCACTCATGAGCTGGAGTTTAAAGAAGAAGAAGAAGAAGACAAGAAAGAAGCAAAAGAAAGAAAAAAAAGCATTGCCTTAAAAGCAAGCACTCTTGAAGAAAAATTGGATAATCTATCATGTGATGATGATGAAGAATTAGCAATGGTAGCAAGAAGATTCAGAAAACTTATGTGACAAAGAGATAGGTGGTTGGCCAAGAAAGGTTACAAAAGGGAACAAAGTTTTTCATGGAAAAACAAAAGTAAAAATGAATCCAACAAGAAGAAAGATGTCATTTGTTATGAGTGCAAGAAACTTGGACACTTAAGATCAAAATACCCCATGCTGAAAGAGGAAATACCTAAAAAAGTAGAAAATCAAAGAAGGCTATGGTGGCTACAACTTGGTCTGATAGTGATGTTTTAAATTCAGATGTTGAAGAAGAGAAAGTGGAGGAAAGAGCAAACTTATGTTTGATGGCCAGAAATGATGAATCCGAGGTATCTTCTACTCCTTGTGATATCTCAATGGATGAAATTCAAGAAGAATAAGAATGCCTCTATGATGAATTTGAAAAGCTAGCATCAAAATATAAGGCTTTAAAAAGAAAGACTACATCTCTTGAAAATGATTTGAAAAAGATAAGACATGAGTTCATTTCTGTTTTTGAACAAAGAAATTTTCTTCAAACTGAATTAGAACATTCAAAAACCGATTTTGAAGTCCTGAAATTAGAATTAGATAACAAAACTAAAGCTTTACAAAAAGTAATTGATGAAAATACTACTCTTAAGAGTTTGAAAAAGGAAACATCAAGAAGAAACACATACTCTAAGAAAATTATGATAATTTTTCATCTAGATGTTATGTTTGTAATAAACTTGGTTATTTATCTTATGACTGTTATAGAAGAAGAAGCACACAGAAAACAAAAAAGATTTGGGTTCCAAAAGGATCCTATGTAGCAGCTAACCTTCAAGGACCCATCAAGGTATGGGTACCTGTTAAGAAAAACAAAAAATCTGTCTTGCAGGTTGAGCAAAGCCGATAAGACATATGTTCAAGAGCTCAATTGAAGGAGAAGCAACCATGGTACATTAATAGTGTAATACCCCACACTTTGATATGATGTCTAATAAAGCTTATCGGATGCCAATTAAGGTTAATTATAATATTTAGAAATGATGAAAGATGAAAGAAATAGTTGGGATAAAATATTCTACACGTGAGGAAATAGTAATAAAAAAATAATATTTTTATTGAGAAAGAATTTACGAGATAAAAAGTGATTCGGAAGTGAATTGAGACATAATAAGGCATTTTGGGTACCAAGGAGACAAGAGAAATTTTTTTTAATAAAATAATATTAAAATATTAATATTTTATTCAGTATCAAAATTTTCCATTAAGGAGGAGTATATGGTCAATCTAAGTGGGGGAGAAGAAGAATGAGAAAAATTTTGAAGAAAAATGACGTTAATGGGGCCGATTGTCTTTACTAAGTAAAGATAGCGCGGGTAAATAAATATTTTAAATATTATGGGGACACTTCGTTGGAGTAAAAACTTTATACTTCATTTGTACATGTGTAGAAGAAGATAATAGAAGGAAATTGGAGTTAAATGAGTATTGGGAGGACTAAATTAAAAAGGGAAGGAACTAGAGGGTAAAACGGTAATTTTGCACAAAGTTTGGTCAAAGCTTCCAAATGAAGCTTTGACTCTCATCTTTATCAGCCAAAACCATCCTATCCTCAAACAAGATATTTCCTTCTTCTTCTTCAAGCTTCCAACACTATTTTCTCATTCACCACCATGAAAATGGAGTTTTTCAATTTCTTTTCCTTGTTTTCTTCTCATTTCTTTTCTTTTCTTACTTCTTTCTTCTCCAAACTTCTCGGGCACTAAACCTGAAGCTTTTAACCCCAATTTCCAACACATCTAAATCCTAAGAGAAGAAGAAAGAAAAAGGGAGAAAGGAAGAAAAAGCTTGGTTCTGTAATTCAAGCAATCTAAGGTAAGGATTTTTGTGTTTTAAGTTCATGATTGGTTAAATCTTTGGAAAAATAATGAGTGAATCATTTTGTGGTAGCTATGGTGGCCATGGGTGTGAGGGAATTAGGAACTTTGTTGGGTGAAATCCAAGCTAAAACCAAGTGGTAAGCTTCATGCTATAATTTGAAGCCTATGATTGGTTTACTATAGTGAGAATGATTGTGTGCAATATGTGGTATTATTGTGGTGTCATGGGTATGGTTGGAAGGCAATTATATTAATTGGAAGTTTAGAAAAGAAATGAATTGTGTAGATATATGTGTTGTTAGGAAAAGCTTAAAAGGTTATGGATGTTGGTGTGTAGGAATGGATATTGATGTTATGCTTGGTGGCAACATGTAAATGAGAATAGTGTTACATGTAAACTTAGAAAGTGTTTGATGGAAGAAAATTGGTAGTTGTTGCCATACATTAGGTAATTGTTGTGGAAATGATAGTTAAACTTGATAAATATCCTTAGACAAATTTAATATATGTGTTAGAGTTATAAATAAGTTGTCGGTATCTATAATCTAAAGAATTACGCAAGTAAGGGATAAAGGAAACTTTGGTAAAAATGTGTCAAGATGTAAATTAGTTGAATAAGGATTCATGATTGAAGGAAAAAGAGAAGTGGGAATGATGTACACTAAAGGTATTGCATTTGTATGGTTGCTAAGAAGTGCAAAGGTAAAGTTAGAGTACTGTGTGGTGTGCTAGGGGAAATAACGAGCAGTCGACAAGTAGAAATAGCTAGATACACCTCCGAACCAATAACGATGTAATATCCCTCTATCGTAAGGTGAATGAACTTGCATTAAAATGTTTTGGGATGTAGACATTTATGTTTGATTGGATCCCCTAAAACGTTTTATTAGTTTTTCTTCAAAAACTCGCACCGGAACAAGCCCTTATGAAATGTTTTTATGTTATGCAATGGATAGTGTGATGAATCCATGTGTTTCTGTATAATATTGATATATATATATATATATATATATATACTATGTCATAAATGGTACATTGTGTGACAAAATGCAACCGTGCATGTGCGGGGTGAGTGTGCACTTGCCGGTGATGATGGTGGTGAGGGAGATAGATGGTGATATTGCCCATGTGCACGATGTGGGGCGATGCACACGATGGCATTAACTATGCACAATGTGGGGGGATGCACACGATGACTCTAGCTATGTGCACGATGTGGGGGGATGCACATGAGCTGGGTGAGATGGTGGTGTATATGCTTATATATATATATTTACTATATAGAGATGTTTGGATTTAATATGTGATTGCATTGACTGTTGAAAACTTGAGTATTGTCAATGTGTTCAATTTAATGTGCAATGTGGCATGAGTGGATTTTCCCGGTGGTAGTGAAAGCCCCTTGGATTTTATCTGGCCCGAATTTAGTTGCAGCGAGAATGCCTTTTTGCTGCGGTGAGAGTCTATCTATTATGCTTGGCTTGCTTGAACTCTACTAAAGTTTTCACTTCTCAACTTATTTGCTGTTCATGGATCTTTCGTCATCAAGTGACTAAACGACCAAGGGTTTGAATAAGGGGTTTTTAATAAGAAATAAAATAAATTGCATTGTTTTTAAACTTAAGTGCATCATGATTTCTAAACCTTCCTTAACGTTGCTTGTTCCCTTCTTATGTTCACTCACTGAGTTTATACTCACGTTTTCAACTTCATGTTTTCAGATTCAGGGGTGGCTGGGACCTAGATTGAGGTGCCCACGTACGTCCATCTTTCGGTAAGTATCCTGGTATTCAGTAGTCATATTCCCCATCCAGAGTCACTTCGCTGACGGTCCAAGTCTTTGTATATGCTCAATGTGAATTGATAAAATACATTTGACAGACTATCTATGTATATTTTGAATTATGATGCCAATGTGAGCATTCACTTGGGTTCTATGAATTGTGTTGAAGAAATTGACATTTGAACACTTTAAGTATAGATCTTAAAGAAATATGATAGATAGATGGACTAATATACAAGTGCATATAGAGAGGCTTGCTTGGGCCTAGCGGGCTGTGCCTATTGGGTCCTTGCGTCGGTCATGGCCCTAAAATTGGGCTGTGACAGATAGTGGCTGCTCAAGACATATGACTAGAAACAAAATGTTGTTTGCTCAGTTGGACAAGAAAAAAGAAGGCACTGTATCTTTTGAAGATGATTCAAAGGGTAGAATTCATGGCATAGGAACTATTGGTAAGAATTCTCATGCTCAAATTAGTCATGTGTTGCTTGTTAAAGGTTTAAAACACAATTTATTAAGTATCAGTCAATTGTGTGATAAAGGCTTTAAGGTATGCTTTGATTCATGTAAATGTGAAGTGATAGACATTAGTACCAACAAAATTTCATTCATAGCAAAAACAATCAGGAATATGTATATTATATTTCTTGAAGATCTTGAGCTTAATTGTGAAACATGTGTTATGGCAAATAATGAAAATGATAGTTGGTTATGGCATAGAAGACTAAGAAATGTAAGCATGCATACCATCTCAAAATTGATGAGAAAAAATCTGATTATTGGATTGCTTGAACTTAAATTTGAGAATGATAAAATTTGTGATGCTTGTCAACTAGGTAAACAAGTTAGAACATCTTTCAAAACCAAGAAGATTATTTCAAGCTCTAGACCTCTTGAATTGCTGCATATTGATTTATTTGGTCCAATAAACATAACTAGTCTAGGAGGCAAATCATATGGTTTTGTGATAGTTGATGACTACTCTAGATACACTTGGGTCTACTTATTTGCTCATAAAAATGATGCATTACCTGCATTTGCAAATCATTGTAAGAAGGTTCAGAATGAAAAAGGACTTGTCATTGTTAGTGTTAGAAGTGATCATGGAGGTGAGTTTGAAGGAGATGATTTTGAAAATTTTTGAAATAAAAAGGGGTTAGATCACAATTTTTTCTACACCAAGAACACCTCAACAAAATGGGATTGTAGAAAGGAAGAATTGAACTTTAAAAGAAATGGCTAGAACCATGCTTTGTCAAAACAATTTACCAAAGTACTTTTGGGCAGAAGCTGTCAACATAACAACCTACATTCTTAATAGAGTCTCAATAAGTGACATGATATCAAAAACCCCATATGAATTGTACAAAGGTAGAAAACCAAATATCTCTCACTTTAGAAGTTTTAGCTACAAATGCTTTGTATCGAACAATGGAAAACATTCTCTTGGAAAGTTTGATGCTAAGAGTGATGAGGCAATATTTCTAGGATATGCATTGAACTCAAAAGCTTATAGAGTTTTTAACAAAAAAACTTTAACAATTGAAAAGTCCATCCATGTAATTTTTGATGAATCACATGCCTTGCAAAAGGAAGTTCTTGTTGATGAAAATGATGCAAAGGACTTTGAAAGACAAATGGAAGAAATGAGTCTAGAAAACACAAAAAACAGTGAAGAAAACTCCCTTGGAAGAAAAGCAGAACCTCCACCCTTAGAAAATCTACAAAAAACTGAAAGTCAACACAATGACCTTCCAAAGAGCTGAAAATATTCCAAAGATCATCCACAAGAGCAGATCATTGGTGATCTTTCACAAGGAGTCAAAACCAAGAGAGGAATAAGAGAAACATGTGAATTCACAACTTTCATCTCACAAATAGAACTTAAAAGCTTTGAAGAGGCAGAAAAAGAAAAAAACTGGATATTGGCCATGCAAGAAGAACTTGAACAATTTGAAAGAAACCAAGTATGGACACTGGTTTCTAGGCCATTCAATCAACAAATTGTTGGCACAAAGTGGGTGTTCAGAAACAAGGTAAATGAGGAAGGTAATGTTATTAGAAACAAATCTAGGCTAGTGGCTCAAGGATATAACCAAGAAGAAGGCATTGACTATGATGAAACATTTTCTTCTATTACTAGGATAGAAGCTATAAGATTATTGCTTGCATTTGCATGTTTCATGAACTTCAAATTATTTCAAATGGATGTGAAAAGTGCATTTTTAAATGGTCTCATTCAAGAAGAAGTCTATGTCAAACAACCCCCCGAATTTGAGGACTTTGAAAAACCTGATTATGTTTTCAAACTACATAAGGTTTTATATGGATTAAAACAAGCTCCAAGAGCTTTGTATGAAAGACTCTCAAAGTTCTTAGTTGAGAAAGGATATGTTAGAGGAAGTATTGACACAACACTATTCATTAAGAAATACTTGAATGTTTGATTATTGTTCAAATTTATGTGGATATATTGTATTTGGTGCTACTAATGAAGCTTTGTGTAAGAACTTTGCAGAAGAAATGTAAGGTGAATTTGAGATGAGCATGATGGGTGAACTGAAATTTTTTCTTGGCCTTCAAATCAAATAATGCAAAGATGGCATCTTTATCAGTCAAGAAAGATACATTCAAGACATGCTGAAAAGGTTTGATATGCTGAAGTTGAAGTCAATCGGCACACCAATGAGTCCCTCTACTAAGCTTGATAAAGATGAAAAAGGAAAAAGTGTTAATCAAAAGCTATATAGAGGTATGATTGGATCTTTGCTTTACTTAATTGCTAGTAGACCTGATATTCAATTTAGTGTATGATTGTGTTTACGGTTTCAATCACAACCTAAAGAGTCACACTTAACTGCTGTAAAAAGAATCTTTAGGTATCTCTTCAACACACAAAATTTAGGATTATGGTATCCTAGAGGAACATCTTTTAGTCTAATTGGATATTCAGATGCGGATTTTGCTAGAAGTAAAATGGATAAAAAGAGCACTAGTGGCACATGTCAATTTCTAGGAAACATGCTTGTATCTTGGTCAAGTAAAAAACAAAACTCTATTGCACTTTCAACTGCTGAAGTTGAATACATTTCCTTAGGTAGTTGCTGTGCTAAGATTTTATGGATTAAACAGCAATTAAAAGACTTTGGAGTAACCATGCACAATGTACCAATATTTTGTGATAACACGAGTGCCATCAACATCTCAAAAAATCCAGTTCAACACTCTAGGACAAAGCACATTGAGATTCGACATCATTCTATCCGAGACCATGTGCTTCAGGGAGACATTAAAGTTGAATTTGTCAACACCTTGCATTAATTAGCAGATATATTGACCAAACCCCTGAATGAGGAAAGATTTTGTGAAATTAGGAGAAATCTAGGAATGATTAATGTACAAGAGCTTTAGGTAAATTTTTGATCCTTTCTCTCATAAGACAGTATATACTTAGTTGATTAAGAGAATAACTTAACCAACTAAAAGCATTCTATTTCTTTTAGTGAAAGACTTAGTCAGATAAGGATAGAACTTAGTCAATTAAGAAACTAAAATAAAAATAATAAAACTTAAGGAAATGGAGTAGCATAACAAGTGAAGAAGAAGAGGAAAAATTACTTAACTGAAAAATAAAATGGGAGGGAAAATTTTGAATTTTGAAAAAGGGGGTCACTGACCACATTTAAAAGGGGGAGTCTAACAGTTTTAAAAAAGAATAACAACCTCTCTTAACTCTTTCTCTCTTCATTCTCTCCCATCAGAAGCCACTCCTCTCAAAATTGAAACCCCTATCCTCTTAAACTCTCCAAACCCTAAGTCTAAAATTGCCCAAAATCGATGGCCAAATCCACACTACCCAGTGATATTTTAGAGAAAAAGAAAGGTAAACGACCCATGGAAAAGAATCCACCATCCAAAATTCAAAAGAAGAGGAAAAAGGATGAGTCAACTTCAATGATTGAGAAAACTGGAAAGAGACAGAATGAGAAAGAGCAGAAATCAAAGAAAAAGAAGGAAAAAGGAAAATTCACCAAAAAAAGGCAATCCTTCATCCTCAAAATTTAGAAATAAGACTCATGAAGATAGATTTAGGAAGATAGAGAATGCATACATTTCATGTGGGAAATATATTGACTAGGAGAGCTTTAATGAGGTTCCAGAAATTAAAGAGGGTTTATCGGATTACTTTGAAGAAATAAAATTGAAGAAAATGAGTGTTTTCGAGAAAAGAACCTATAGTGCCAGTCTTGTGAAGGAATTCTATGCTAGCGTTGCACTAGATGAAAATGAACTTGAAGACCTTGAGGATTTTGTTGATGATGGTCTGAATGTGTTTCTAAATGGTAAGGAGTTTGTGGTCACTGCCATTGATTTGGAAATTTGCTCAAAGTTGAGTGTAATAAGAGAGATTATGAAATCCATGAAGACTATGATCCCTCATATTTGTGGGAAATAATCACAAGAAAAAAGGAAAGGTATTCCTTTAAAAGTTATGCAAGTTTCATTAAAAGCCCACAAATTAAGATTCTTCACTATTTTGTTGATTTAACAATTCATGGAAGAAGCAGTAACTTTGGCTACGTAGGCCTTCAAGACATATGGCTGATGGAGCATGCCTTTAATGCTACTCCCCTCTGTTTAGGTAGATTCATGATAGAAAGAATGAAAAGAACATGTCAAGTTGACAAGGTGAATCTGCCTTATGGAAACATAATCACCTCTCTAGTGAAGCAAAAAGGGATATGGAGTTCCATATATGAAATGGACCAAGTTAAGAGCAACGATCAGGCAATCTATCTAGGAAGTTTGCCAAAGATGGGGTACAAGCTAGAAGGAGAAAAGTTGTCAAGACCCCTAAAGATATTCCAAGGGATGAGCATGTCACTTCTACTTAGACAAAGGCAACTCCTTCTCTGATTTCAAACGAAATGATTCTGAATTTACTGATGAGAATTGATGGGAAACTCACTGATCAGTCTGCAAGAATTCAGAAAATTGAAGATAAGTTGGAAGAGTTGGGAAATTTGATGAAGGGAAAAGGAAAATCACCTTCTGGTCCTGCAACTGAAGATACTTCTGCAACACCAAGTCTAGCACCAATAGAAAGAGTTGCTAAAAGTCCTGCTTTCCAAGCAAGAAAAACACCTACTCCTGAACTTGAAATTGAAAAATAAGGCAGTGATAACACAAAAGTGGTAGGATCATTTAATGACAATTCTCCACAACATGATGAGGCACAGACAGATAAACCGTCTCCCACAAACTTTGAGGAAATTCTAACTATGGATGTCTTTCACCAGATGGTAAGGGAAGAGGAAGTTGAAAAGGAAGCAGCAAAAAGCAAAGCACAAAAATTAGCACTTGCAAGAGCATCCCCTAAATCAGTTCATACTATAAAGAAGAGTGAGCAATCTGGTAAAGAGAAAGGGAAAGCTGCTGCATCTACACAAGATAAACCCAAACTAGCTAGAAAAGGCAGAAAAACTATGGCAACAAAGACCAAGTTCCTTAAGAAGAGAAAGTCTTCCAAATTAGCTGACAAAGCCAAACCTTCAGTCAAGTCTTTTGTTTAGGATCAAATCCAAGTTCCAAACACATTTTCTCCTGATTCTTCCCCACAAAAATCCTTACCTATGCCATCTACTGAACCCTTTGTCATGACCTAGTACTCCTTTCAAGCCCGTGACATCAACAACAATGTCTCGATAGACATTCATTACCCAAAATGTCAACCGAAACCTCGCCAGGCTCTCGCATCAATTTTACATCTCCCTTGTGAGCAATAGTTACTAAATATCATGTTTTAAGAGAATATAAACTATTTTTAAATCAAAACAAAAAAAAAAATTTCTGCCACACGGGTATTTTGGTCATTTTTACCCAAAAATTTTGAAACCTGGTAAAAATACAGCATACGATCGAAAACTATACATTTCTTATCTGAAAATAGTTTTAGTAATCTAAATCATCCATTTAAAATAAAATTTTGCCTAATCAAACTAAATAAAAATATTAAATAAAATATTCCATTTTTTTATAAAACAATATTTATAGAACTCTGCGCAAATAATTTTTATAGCGTAAAAGCAAAATAAATTCATACATACAGTGGCACACGTAGCCAGGTATACAAAATATTCTACAATGACATGTGGGCCCCTAAAATAAACATATATGTACAAGACTATAGACCTAAGATTTCTAAGGGTGCAAACCTAAAAGCAAACCCTCGACATAATCTGCAGTCTACAGACTACCCTGAGCCTGAAATGGGTGAAAAAGAAGGGGTGACTTTTTATAAACCTAGTGAGTAAGCAAAATTCATCTATAACATCTAAAGCCAAGTAATGGAGACAATTTAAAATATCTCATCATAATATGATTCATAACATCAAATCTCATTTCATTTCATATAAATCAATTTCATTTCATAAAAATCAACAAGGCTTACGATTCTCTTAAAACTTGGCTCGTGCCAAAAACTTACACTCGGTAACACCTTGTGTCGAGCATCCAACCGAGTCCGCCAAGGCTGTTAAAATAACATAAAAGTATAAAACTCATTTTTTACATTTAAAAGCACAGTCGTTTCTTGGCGTTGGCTAAGTTTCACCCTCACATGGTGGTTCGACGTGAGGTGAACTCTAACTTTACCTTAAGAGATACCCTCTGTGCCTCTCGTACTAAGGTAAATATAACAGGGTTTATCGTGTCCCTCTAATAGGCTGGTCCACGGAAACTCGCCCACTGTAGTAAGCTAATCAAATAACCCACCAATTCAATAAAATTTTCGACAGCATGACATGGCTAATATAATATTACCAGCCTATCAAGGCAAAGCAAAATAGTTCATATATTCCACACAAACACAAATCTAGCCATGCTTGCCATCACATTGTCATAAGCCATCAATTCAAACCATATGTCAAAACATATATATAACACGAGTATACAGTCTCCACTTACTCAATTTTCGAAACCAGTATTCAATTTCAAAACAAGTTATAAATCTCATTTCGTTTAATCAACATTTCAATTATAAAACATAATAGTTTTCATTTTAAATTCATTTTTCTTTAAAACATAAAAATGAGTATAAATTACTTTAGAAAGTTAAGATGAAAGTCTGATTACTCACAATAGCAGGAGTTTGGAGTACTCTTATTTTTGGTCGTCGAGCACAATATCTTTACCCTTATCAAAGGGCTCACCACCTATACATAATACACGACATGTAATTCAATATATTTGTGTCAAACTGCTACAAAACTATTTCAGGCTCTATATGAATGGATGACATTGAATGAGAATTGTTCGAATAATCACTTAAATATGGTGTTCTACGTGGGTTCAATTATGATCGGACTAAATTTGCATTTGACCTAACTCGTACTATGCCTTGTTTAATTAGCCAAAACATCCAATTCAACTCCAAATATATTCATTACACTCCCAATAATCTAATATACCAAAGCATTACAATGAACTTGATTTTTGACTAACTTTACCATTTTTCGAAATTCATTTCGATTCCGAACTAACATTCTAATCAATGTCTACACAGTCTCGTAAATCCATATATATATATCATTAAGAAACAAATCAAAGTCCATTTACTATGATTTTCTCATTTCCATCAAGCCATTTTCTAAAGGAACTATACTTTTCAATAACCGGTTTTGATATCCAACATCATAATTCATTAATTCCTACCTAAATAACATGAATTACAACCAAATCCATCATCAACATGTCCTATAGAAAATTTGGCCAAACGAGGGTGGTTGAAGAACATGTGATTTTCTTGCTTGTTTTTCTTTCCAAACATCACAAAATGACTAAAAACACTAGGATATTATGAAATCTAGCAAAATTCATCACCAAAACTTCTCTCTCTAGATTTGGCCAGCAAAGGCTCCTTCTTGAAAACTTGAATTTCAGCCATGGAGAATGAAAAAGAATGCATGGGAAAGGTAGATCACAAGCTAAAATTAAAAATCTAACCTTTACTTGCTTGATTCCTTGAAATTCATCAATTTCTCTTGAATTTTTCCTTCCTAGGGTTTGTTCTTCTCTTTTTCTCTTTGTTCCTTTGCTTGGCTGGCCATAAGAGTGATTTGGGAGGAGTGTTTGCTGGTTTTTTTAAAGGGAATTATAAAAAGATTAAAATTTACCACGTGTCACCATGTAATTGGTCCAAGATTAAAAACTTAACCATTAAGCAATTTCTCACCACCACATGTAATCCCATAATTATCTAAAGTATAAAATGATAATAGGTGAAATTCATGGGCTTGACAAGTGTCATGGTGGTGTAAAATTTTAATTATGTCCTCATGGACAAGTGAAATGACCGTTTTGTCCTTATACTTAGAAAATGTCGGAATTGAAAATTTTCACTCCACAATTTCAAATTATGCTCCAAATAGTCAAACTTGGTCAAAAATCTCGTCCAACATTCCTATTTTGCCTTTGGGTGGCAAAATGACAATTTTGCCCTTACGTTATGAAAATTCTTGATTGGACTCCAAATCAATCTTCGAACTCCGAATCACCATATTAAAACATTCTAAGATTCAATAACTCTCAAATACATCGTAAAATCTTTATTTGGCCTAGTTCGAGGCTTTAATCAACTTAATTGTACCATTAGGTACAATACCGATTTTTAACGATTTTTTGATACATTTATTTATGCATACATTCTATCAAGCACATGAATGACATGACAAGTATATAATAGAGTAGGGCTTGACAATACTACCCCCCTTAAAATAAAATTTTGACCTCAAAATTTCACTTATCGGATTCGAAGAAAAGATGTGGGTATTGGTTTCTCATCTGGTGCTCAACTTCGCACATCATCTCCTCCATCCGAGCTTTTTTTCCATAACACCTTAACCATTGGGATGCTCTTATTCTTCAACACTCGATCCTTTCTGTCTAGAATATGTACAGGTTGCACCTCGAACTTCAAATCTTCTTACAACTCAATCAGAGGTGCCTCAAGGATATGAGAGAGATCAAGTACATACTTCTTCAGCATCGAGGTGTGGAAGACATTGTGAATTCGATCCAACTCCAGGGGTAATTCTAGACTATATTGTCACTGGCCCAATCTTTTCAATGATACAAAAAGGGTCCAATGTATCTCGGATTGAGCTTTCTTCGCTTTGCAAATCGAATCACACCTTTCATTATTCAACAAGATACCACAATAGTATAATCAAATAAGACTTAATACCTCAAAATATTCAAATCATTACATTTTCAAGGAGAAATCTTAAGAAAAACTCCATCATCAACTTCAAATTCCAAATCTTTTCTCCGTCTATCAGAGTAACTCTTCTGCCTATCTTGAGCTATCTTTAATCACTCTCGGATAACCTTGATTTGTTGTCATGTGAGACATTTCGTCGCAAACTCGACTATGTCTCGCTTCATACCCAGCCACCAGTAACTTTCATCATTGTATCAACTATACAGCTCATTAAACACGTCGAATTCAAAACTCAAATCACCATGAATAATTCTTCACTTTAGTTGATCACATAATCATCTATATATATATATATATATGTGTATGTCCATATACATTTAAGCGCCATCATCCATCACTATCGGTAAGAACCCTCATCAACTACGTTCGAACTAAATTGCCTCTATTCATTCTAATCCATAACTAAGGTTCAATGTCATATTTTCGTAGCACATGTTTCCCCTTTTTACTTTTCTATTTTATTCCCATAGGTCAAGTTTAATCCATGAATATTAGGGTATAATCAACTCCAAATTACCTTTTTGGATGTTTGAGTACCATTTAATTTACATCCTACCATAAATTGTTTCTTATGTAATCCATACTCGTAAGTTCAACTTCCCATCTTTCACCTAGTATTCCTACGTCCTAGATATGAGGTGTTTCTAGTGCGGTAACACGGTGGCTGCTGAAGTTTACTTAATCAACGCTATTCGTCTAAATTTAAGGTTACTATATTAATCATCCTCAACTGTTTGGTTTTCCTCCAAGCTTACGTCGCAATTTCCATAACCATTATATTCTCTTGTGCTTATCACATATAATAGACCAAGCCAATATTTTCAAATTCATCTCATTCTTTAACACTTGTCAACATCCATTACCACAGGTGAGAATCCCTTCTTACTTTCCTCAATTTCTACATATCTCAAATTGTACACCACTTATCGTCGAGATCTTGGCTTTACTCTCCAGTTTTTAACCAATTACATTTATAAAGTGAATAATTTACTTAATTATTGCATCTCGCCTTTGCGGTCATAAGATCAAAGTTTCTTAAGCTTAGGATGCAGAAACTTCCTCTTAGAGCATATCCGAAAATCAACATTTTCTGAATCCGTTACCTTTGAAGAAATCAATTTTAAGACTAATCATTTGCACCATAGTTTGCATACTAATGCAAGTAGACTTTCAAATTAATCCTTACAATAATTTGTATATCAAGCTCTAATATAAATCTCCTTATGGCATTTAGACTAGAATCAACATTTTCAAGTCATTTAATTTCAAACTACTAAATCCATATCTAGTCCTTTAATCCTTTGGCTCCACACTAAGCATATCAAAATTCAAGCTCATCCTTAGAGTAAATCAATAGAGAATTCAAGTTCTCGATCAGGAGGTAGTCCTGGTAATTCATCCGAAAACACATCAAAGAACTCATTTACTATTGGGACATCCTTTAACTTAGGTTCCCCCTTTGATGTATCAATTACATGTGCTAAATAAGTCGGATACCCTTTCTGCACTAGTTTCAAAGCTTTGATAGCCGAGATTGCACAATATGATAATACTCGACGTTCCCTTGCAAATACAACTTCTACTTCTTCAGAATTCTGAAGTACAACTTCCTTCCTGAAACAATTTACATTCATCCGATGTGCAGTTAACCAATCCATACCCAATATCAAATCAAAATCTTGGATTTCTAGGGGAATTAAGTGAGCCCTGAATTCTTCCTTACCAACTCTTATTCCACAGTCTCTATATAATAGGTGTTTCTAACCAACTGCTCTCCTAGAGGGGTATGAACTACAATTTCCTCCTCTAAAAGTGATAAGTTTCTATCAGAAAAGGATGCAAATGTCGTGTTCACATAAGATCTAGCGAGAGGTGGAGTCCACGTCGAGGAGGCATGATAATTTATAAGAAGAAAAAAGATGAATTTACACAACTTCAGGTTCTATATGCAGATGCATGCATTCAACTCAATCTAATCTAACTTGGGGCCACATTGACACTGTAGTTCTTAAAATAACTTTAAAGCCAAAAGCTCTTATACCAATAGAAATGTCACGACCCAGTACTCCTTTTGAGCCCGTGACATCCGTCGCGATGTCTCGATAGACATTCATTACCCGAAATGTCAACCGAAACCTCGCATGGCTCTCGTATCAATTTTACATCTTTTCTGTGAGCAATAGTTACTAAATATCATGTTTTAATGGAATATAAACTATTTTTAAATCAAAACAAACAAAAAAATAATTTATGCCACACAGGGATATTTTGGTCATTTTTACTCAAAAATTTTGAAACTTGGTAAAAATACAGCATACGATCGAAAAATATACATTTCTTATCTAAAAATAATTTTAGTAATTTAAATCATCCATTTAAAATAAAATTTTGGCTAATCGAACTAAATAAAAATATTAAATAAAATATTCTATTTTCTTATAAAATAATATTTATAGAACTATGTGTCAATAATTTTTGTAATGTAAAAGCAAAATAAATTCATACATACAATGGCACACGTAGTCAGGTATATAAAATATTCTACAATGACATGTGGGCCCCCAAAATAAACATATATGTACAAGACTATAGACCTGCAATTTCTAAGGGCGCAAACCCAAAAGCAAACCCTCGACATAATCGGCAGTCTATAAATTGCCTTGAGCCTGAAATGGGTGAAAAGAAAAGGTGAGTTTTTATAAATCCATTGAGTAAGCAAAATTCATCTATAACATCTAAAGTCAAGTAAATGGAGACAATTTAAAATATCTCATCATAATATGATTCATAACATCAAATCTCATTTCATTTCATATAAATCAATTTCATTTCATAAAAATCAACAAGGCTTATGATTCTCTTAAAACTTAGCTCGTGCCAAAAACTTGCACTCGGTGACACCTTGCGTCGAGCATCCAACCGAGTTTGCCAAGGCTGTTAAAATAACATATAAGTATAAAACTCATCTTTTACATTTAAAAGCACAGCCGTTCCTTGGTGTTGGCTAAGTTTCACCCTCACGTGGTGGTTCAGTGTGAGGTGAACTCTAACTTTACCTTAGGAGATACCCTCCCGCGCCTCTCATACTAAGGTAAATATAATGAGATTTACTGTGCCCCTCTAATAGGCTGGTCCACGGAAACCCGCCCACTATAGTAAGCTAATCAAATAACCCACCAATTCAATAAAATTTTCGACAGCATGACATGGCTAATATAATATTACCATCCTGTCAAGGAAAAGCAAAACAGTTCATATATTCCACACAAACACAAATCTAGCCATGCTTGCCATCACATTGTTATAAGCCATCAATTCAAACCATATGTCAAAACATATATATAACACGAGTATACAGTCTCCACTTACTCAATTTTCGAAACTAGTATTCAATTTCAAAATAAGTTATAAATCTCATTTCATTTAATCAACACTTCAATTATAAAACATAATAGTTTGCAATTTAAATTCATTTTTCTTTAAAACATAAAAATGAGTATAAACTACTTTAGAAAGTTAGGATGAAAGTCTGATTACTCACAATAGTAGGAGTTTGGGATACTCTTATTCTTGGTCCTCGGGCACAATATCTTTACCCTTACCAAAGGGCTCACCACCTATACTTAATACACGACACGTAATTCAATATATTTGTGCCAAACTGTTATAAAACTATTTCAGGCTCTATATCAATGCATGACATTGAATGAGAATTGTCCGAATAATCACTTAAAGATAGTGTTCTACGTGGGTTCAATTATGATTGGATTGAATTGGCATTTGACCTAACTCAAACTATGCCTTGTTTAATTAGTCAAAACATCCAATTCAACTCCAAATATATTCATTACATTCCCAATAATCTAATATACCAAAGCATTACAATGAACTTGATTTTTGACTAACTTTACCATTTTCGAAATTCATTCCGATTTTGAACTAACATACTAATCAATGTCTACATAGTCTCATAAATCCGTATATATATCATTAAGAAACAAATCCAAGTCCATTTACTATGATTTTCTCATTTTCCATTGAGCCATTTTCTAAAGGAACTATACTTTTCAATAACCGGTTTCGATATCCAACATCATAATTCATTAATTCCTAGCTAAATAACATGAATTACAACCAAATCCATCATCAACATGCCCTATAGAAAATTTGGCCAAATGAGGGTGGTTGAAGAACATGTGATTTTCTTGCTTGTTTTTCCTTCCAAACATCACAAAATGACTAAAAACACTAGGATATTATGAAATCTAATAAAATTTATCACCAAAACTTCTCTCTCTAGATTTGGCCAGCAAAGGTTCCTTCTTGAAAACTTGAATTTCAGCCATGGAGAATGAAAAAGAATGCATGGGAAAGGTAGATCACAAGCTAAAATTAAAATATCTTACCTTTACTTGCTTGGTTCCTTGAAATTCATCAATTTCTCTTGAATTTTTCCTTCCTAGGGTTTGTTCTTCTCTTTTTCTCTTTGTTCTTTTGCTTGGCCGGCCATAAGAGTGATTTGGGAGTGTGTGCTGGTTTTTTTAAAGGGAATTATAAAAGGATTAAAATTTACCACGTGTCACCATGTAATTGGCCAAGATTAAAAACTTAACCATTAAGCAATTTCTCACCACCACATGTAATCCCATAATTATCCAAAGTATAAAATGATAATAGGTGAAATTCTTGGGCTTGACAAGTGTCATGGTGGTGTAAAATTTTAATTATGTCCTCATGGACACGTGAAATGACCGTTTTGCCCTTATACTTGAAAAATATCAGAATTGAAATTTTTCACTCCACAATTTCAAATTATGCTCCAAATAGTCAAACTTGATCAAAAATCTCGTCCAACATTCCAATTTTGCTCTTAGGTGGCAAAATGACCATTTTGCCCCTACGTTATGAAAATTCTCGATTGGACTCTAAATCAATCCTCGAACTCCGAATCACCATATTAAGACATTCTAAGATTCTATAACTCTAAAATACATTGTAAAATCTTTATTTGGCCTAGTTCGAGGCTTTAATCAATTTAATTGTACCGCTAGGTACAATATCGACTTTTAACGATTTTTTGATACATTCACTTATGCATACATTTTATCAAGCACATGAATGACATGACAAGTATATAATAGAGTAGGGCTTGACACCCTTAATGTCTACTTTGGCATTGATGAGTCCACCCCCTCTGACTCTTCCTAAACTAGTAGACCACCCTTGTTTTACTAATGAAAAAAAAGGGGAAAAATAGAGAGCAAAAGGGGAGATTATAAAACTCGACCCTATAAATACATGTCATAACATACATGCACTGAGTAGCATGTTATTATGCTAGGAAAGTCCCTAAGAATAGACGAAACTCGGTGTTGTACCTAACGGTACACTTGAATTAATATAACCTCAAACTAGTTCAAATAGGAATCGTAGGATGAAATTTAATATTTTATAGTCAAGGAATGACTAAAAATGATTGTTCGAAGTTCGAGGGTTCATTTGGGGAAAAATTAAAAATTTTTATGTTCAGGGGTAAAATCGTAATTTTTCCACCCGTGGATAAAATTTGAGATTTTGAGAGAATTTAGATCACATTTGATAAATTGGAGAATGGTATGAGTATAAGGGATGAAAAATATGTCTATGGGCAATTTTTCAGTTTTTTGGGCAAAAATGTAATTTTTCACTTTTACGGGGGTAAAAGTGTAAATTTCAAAAATTACTCCACCGAGACTTTGGATAAGTCTGAGAATTTTATCTAAGCTGCGGATATGTGGGACAAGTGTATGGTGAAAATTTGAAAACAAATGGATGAAATTTTAAAAATGGGCCAATAGGAAAGTGACACGTGGCATTTTTTTAATGATATAATATTATTTTAATGAAAAGTGAGCCCATTTAAACCCCATTTTAAGTGCTGGTAGGCCATAAGGGAGAACAAGAGAGAAAATAGAGAGGAAAGGAAGAAACAAAGAAAAACCAAAGAGAAACAAGAAAATTCAAAGGGGAATTCGCGTTTTTCGCCCGTTTACGCGTCTAACGGTAAGATTTTTCGATTTTAGCTTGATTTCTACCTTTCCTATGCCTTTATTTCCATTTAGCATGCTTGAGGAGAGAGATCAAAAAGTGATATCAAGGGCTGGACGAAATTCTAGGGGAGAGAAATTGAAATTTTTAGGTTTTGATTTTTAGTTAAATTGATAGTTTTAGTTAGTTAAATGTGTTTAGAAATTAAATTGGGCAAGAAATCATTAAATTTTCACAATACCCACTCTTGGCTGGATGCTCAATGCTGTACAATGATGATGAATTGATTTTATTCTAAGGGAAATGAAGAGAAAATGATGAAAAACGATTAAACGTGATAGAAAAACAAAGTAGAAAATTAACCGAGTTAATGTCCCATTTTTGGCCGAATTTTCCAAGGAAGGGAGTGAGCTGATTTTGTTGTTTTTAGAAGGTTATTGGCTGATATTTAATGGTTAGAAATGTTGGAGAGAGAATGGGATGATTTAGAGCTAAAATGGAGCGCGTTAGCAATTTATCGGGCAAAGTGCCAAAAATAGGTTAATACCGCGTTTAAGCCGTTTTAGGCTATTGCATTTCATACCATGCATTAGTATAGGATTTAAGTTAATTATATAGTGATTTAGCATCAATGTGATGAATTGTGTAAATTTTTGTAATGTGTCTAGGAGGAGAGCCTTCCGGAAAAGGCAAAGAAGTCGTACCCGACGAGTAGTGATCGGGGCGCTTAGAAAGCTTTTAGTTTGTACAAACGGTGAGTAAACTTATTATTATTGTAAATTATCTAGAGTTTATTTTAAATGCCCTTTATGTATTTTATGAAATGAGAACGAGATTAAAACGGGATTTTTGATGTTTTAGGAATAAATGTGACAAATAAAAATATATTGTATTGATTATGAAATTGAGTAATTGGAGGCTACAAATTGACTTGAAAAATATATATTTTCCTAGGAATGGCTTATGAGAAATGAGTATATGTGGCTATATTTTGTGAATGCATTGGGAAATTTATGTAAGTTGTTTTACTATGCAGGCTGGATAAATAAATAAAAGCCACGTTATACTGTCGAAATTTTATTAAAATTGGTGGGTTAGTCACTGCAGTGACGGGTTTCCGTGGACTGCCTATTAGAGGGGCACGGTAAACCCAGTTATATAGTTACTCCGGTTGTAGAGGCGAGGAGGGTAACTCCTGGGGTAGTATTAGAGCTCACTTCACGTCGAACCCCCACGTGAATGTGTAACTCGGCCAACGCCAAGGAACGGCTGGTTTTAAAAATAAAAATGTGTTTCACGTGTGAATATTTTAACACCCTTGGCGGACTCGGTTAGATGCCTCGGCCAAGGTATCCCCGAGGATTAGTTTT
This sequence comes from Theobroma cacao, assembly GCF_000208745.1. Lineage (NCBI taxonomy): Eukaryota > Viridiplantae > Streptophyta > Magnoliopsida > Malvales > Malvaceae > Theobroma > Theobroma cacao. The sequence continues at coordinate 20,572,022 of NC_030851.1, read as the reverse complement.
GGCTTGAGCCTTGTTTTAATAAAAGACATAAGCCTTAACAACTGTTTTGGTAAATTACAAATATTTTATGGTTTAAGAAATAAATTGAAAACCTTATGAAATGGTTTGTAATTTGTTGTTTAAACTTGCCTCCATGTTACTCGCCTTTAGATATTTATGATAATATCTGTTTACTCATTGGGATTGCAAAATCTCACCCACCTCCTTTCCAAACATTTTAGGTCTGTGGTAGCTTGTAGATACCCTATTTTGTCGAGGATTCCAGTTGACATCTCTACCACACAGACAGTAGGTTTCTAGCACCAACACTGGGTGTATTTTGGGCCACTTGTCATTGTAACCATTATTGTACATTATAACTTAGTAAATTTTTGTATGTATGAATTTATTTTACTTACACATTACAAAAGATTTCTTACACGTGTTTCTATAAATATTGTTTTATATAAAAATGCTATATTTTAATCAATATTTTGAATAGTGATATTTGTCTATAAATCCTTTTAAAAAAAATTTCTTTGGATTTATTTGAACCGAAAACGATCGGTAATTGTTTTAAATGGAATGTTTAACAACGATTGCTCACAGAAAAGGAAAGAATCTGATATGTAAGCCTTGCGGGGTTCCGGTTGGCATTCCGAGTAATGAGTGTTAATCGAGACGTCGCGGCGGTTGTCATGGGCCCGAGGGAGGTTTCGGGTCATGACAGAGATAGAAAGTAGAAGAAATTTAGGGAGAAAGTAGAAGTAATTTAGGGGTAATTTAGGAAATTTGAATCTGACTCTGCTGATAGCTTATTTCTATTACGCTTTTATGATTAGTTTTGTTGGATTGTGAATGGCAAATGTTTTTAGAATGAATATGGATGCTAATTATGATTTCATGATATTTCTGTTGGATTGTTAATGGCATTTGTTTTTGGAATGGATATGATTTGTTAAAAATATGCTGATGACAGTTAGTCATCTATCGCTGATTGTTCTATAAGCCTGTATGAAGATATTTTGTCAAATGTTTAAATCTCTACCTATTCTTTTTTTAAAAAAACTAATAAAAAGTTGCTCACTTACTAAGTTGGATAATAAAATAACCTCAAAAGATCATGCATACATTAAGGGGGAGCCCACACTCAGGGGGAGAAATCCTAATCTATTGCAAAACAAAAAGAACTAACAAACACTGTGCTTTTAATCAAGTAATATTTTGTCATCATAAAAAAGGGGGAGATTGTTGACTCCGTTAGTTTTTGATAATAATAAAACATTCCCACTCATTTATGTCTAACCATACTACTTGAGTGTGCAGGATGAAAATGTATGTCAATGATAAATTAATCACTCAAAAGCAAATATCAAAACTCATAAGAATAAGGAGCTACAATTGAGCCACAAAATAGAAGCCTCTTAGTCAGATAACTAAGGGAGTTAGTCAACTAAAATTCAAAAATGAAGTTGGCTGGGTTCAGAGATAAAGAAGACATAATCGACTGAGAAGCATTGTTAGTCGACTAAGAGCTCATTGCCAGATACTAGGTTTAGAGACAAAGACGACTTAATCGACTAAGAAGCATTGTTAGTCGACTAAAAGCTTACTGCCAGAATCTGGTATCAAAAGACAGAAACGACTTAATCGACTAAGAAGTATGTTACTCAACTAAGAGCTCTCTATCTGAAAATTTGAATTTGAATGCTAGAGGACAGATTAATGGCTAGAACTGACTCCAAACTATTTTTCAACGGTCAGAAACTATCAAACATCCATTAGAGTTGGTTTTTCAAGTATATAAGGCACTCCCAATGGCTAAGAACAAGATGAGATGCTTCTAAGATCAAAAAGAGTTCAAAAATAGCAAAAACTCTCTACATACTTTCTACACTTCACTCCAATCCTTGTACTAGAGTTAAGCACTTCATATGGTACCATTCAGATCAGGTTAGTGATCATAGGTACTCTTTTATTTTTGTTCTCCTTTATTACTTAGAATGTGCGAGTCACTCTAAGGGGATTGGTCAAGCTTGGGTTAGCTTGATTGGGTGTATAGGTTCTAACTCAGCCTAGAAAAAGTTAGTTTTGGGTTTTGGTTGATCTTGGAAAACATCGTTGTTAAAGGTTGTGGCTGAGCCTGTGAAAAGCCATTGTAAAAGCTTGGTGGAAGCTTGAGAATTCCACTATTTATAGTGATTTTGTTTGGAAAATCCTTGGTTGAATAATCAACGTAGTGGATGTAGGTCTTTGACCAAACCACTATAAATATTTGTATACTGTCTGCTCTATTTTATTTTTCATTTTCATTCTTTCCTAAATCATTCCTTCATCTTGCATCAAATTTCTCATCATTGACCTTCAATTTGCCCCCAATTAGAAATCAAGTTTAGTGAGAGCTAAAAAGTGCTATTCACCCCCTCTAGCACATTTGTTTGGGACCAACAAACACAAGTGCTAGAAGAGCATACTCCTACTTCATCACTTTCACAGATGACCATTCTCGCTATGGTTATGTGCATTTGATGAGATATAAGTCTGAATCTTTTGTAAAGTTCAAAAAGTTTAGAGTGGAGGTAGAAAAACAAACTAGGAAAAGTATTTCTGCTCTTACATTTGGTTGAGGAGGAGAATACCTTAGCCAAGAGTTTCAAGATTGTTTCAAAAAGAATGGGATTCTTGTACAATGGACTATTCCAAGGACTCCACCAAACAATAGAGTGTCAGAAAGAAGAAATTGAACATTGTTGGACATGGTTCGATCCATGATGAATTGTGCAAATTTTCCTATATCTTTCTAGGGACATGCCCTAGAAAGTGTTGCTCACATACTAAATAAGGTTCCTACCAAGTTAGTTGATAAAAACACCATATGAGATATGGAGTGGGAGGAAACCAGATTTGTCTTATACGAGGATTTGGGGGTGTACTACTTATGTGAAGCAAAGAGTGTTTGATAAGCTTGAAGCGAAATCAGACAAATGTAAATTTGTGGGATATCTTAAAGAATCATAACGATATGTCACGACCCAAATTGCCGAGCCATGACCGGCGCAAGGGCCCAATAAACGTAGTCTATTAAGCCCAAGCAAGCCTATCGATTAATCCTACTCATTATTCCATCAAATATCACTAAGTCATATTTCATACTTTTGAATCAAAATAGTGATATACATTGCCAACTCGTACTGGCATTACTCCTTAAAAATTTATATACAATGTCTACAACATGTATTCTAATAATTTACATTAAGTTTGTCTATATAAAACAAAATAAGACTCGACTTCCAGCGGAGGGACTCAGATGAATGTACAGTTACTGAATGCCGAGACAACTACCAAAAGATGGACACAGGTCTACAAGGACACCTCGTCCTAGTTACCGGCTGCCTCGTGATCTGAAAACATGAATTTGAAAATGGTGAGTATAAACCCAGTGAGTGAACAAGGAAGGGAGCAAGCATACCATAAGGAATCTTTAATGAAATCATGATGCATTCTTTTTCAAAACAATGCAATTTGTTTCTATTCTTATTAAAAACCCCTCATCAAGCCTTTAAATGATTAATCATTTGAAAATCA